>NC_134116.1:16992429-17295459 GCF_040939455.1 Microcebus murinus | reverse complement strand
TTATAATTTTCCCCATATACGTAGTTGTTTTTGGATGTCCTAGTCTTTAAATCTGGTTCCTAAAAGGGAATAAAAGAGAAAATTTTGGGGGCAAGGGGCTGGCTGTTAAAATCACCTAGAAGTCACTTCAGCCCGAGGGAGAGAGGCTTGCAACAATGGAGGGAAATGCAATGGCAATGGCTCTCAGCCTCTTTGTCTGCACATCTGTGATCAGAATCAGTAATCAGAGATCAAAGCACAGATTTCACAAATTCCTAATATTTGGAGGACAGGGTCCCTTTTTTTTTTTTTAATTTTTTGCCCACCCTGGCTCCCTCAAACTATGTGCAGGTGACTTCAGGAACATATATACAGCTACCTACCATGAGACTGAGGGGTGGGAAATGGGTAGCTGCAGCTGTGAAATTGACCAAAATTAACCACCATTTAAAATCGAAGCCTTTCTCTGGAAATTTCAAGTCTGAAAGATTCCAGAGTTCCAAAATAATTACAACAGACAGATTTTTGCTAGTGCAGTTGTCTGAGTGAGGAGACAGAGTCTTAGGACTCCTACTCTACCATCTTCCCCCTTTTTTAGGTTTTTACTTGTGTGGTTACACTAAATTCTGATGAGCAAAGATTTTTGCCCCAGGGATTTCTTGGTATTTTTAGAGAAACACATATGTTGCAAATTTTGGACTCCAGAGTGAGTGATAACTAAAATGTGGTTGTTGTTGTTACATCATGATATTTTCTGCCTGTTTTTAGATAAACCAGATATTTTCAATCAGTGAAAAATGATGGCAGATATTTCAGGCATTCTTTAATTAGCTGGCCATAATATGTTTTATATTAAATGAAATGTTTTGTAAGACATGCATACTTTTAACATCCAAATACATTTCAGCGTACCTTGCATAACACAATGCTTATGTTGCGGAAAAATAAGACTCAGACTCAAGTTTTAGAGTTTATTAAGGTAAAGTTGTCTGTAAGAAGGAATGAGGAGGCAGCCATACAAACTTATTAGGCACCTCCTCCCCCATCCAAAAAAGACAGTGATTTTTCTTGAGATATATTAAGTCACAAGGCACAGTAATTATGGTGAAATGTTACAACCATGTAGAATGTGTGGTTGTATTAACTGAAGATGACTGCTGATGTCAAGAGCTTTCATGAAAGTATAGCTAACATATTTTGGAAAAAGATCATGCTATTTATCCAGGAGAAGTAAAATATTAGAATGTTACTAGTTTTCTGGGGCTTTAACCTTTCCTTAACTAGTAGTTTTCATGACATATAGCTTCATCTCTTATGGGCAGGGCTAGCTTCACAGATGTGCAACTTATGCTCTTAGAAGGGTCTGGCACTTGCTTTAATATTGTTCTGTTGCCATCATGATTCCTAATAAGTTTTAAACAAAGAGCTCTGCATTTTCATGTTGTACTGGGCCCCACAAATTATGTAGCTGGTCCTGATTATGAGAGCTGATTTAATCTTTCTTCACCATGTATTACGGGGTAAAACATCATTTTCACAGGATATACATGGCCCAAGTTAGGGGTAAGGGCTATGGTAAGCTGAAGGACCTTCTGGCCAACACCTTTTATTTCAGGAAGCTAAACTTAGTATGATAGGAAAAGGAAAGAAAGAGCATAGTGTAGGAGCAGGCAGGGGCTACTGACAGCTAGTGTTTCTCCATTAATAACAACAGCAGCTGTTACTACTCCTGCTACGCCCACCACCATATCAAGCAGCTAATATCTGCCAGGCTCTGGCTAAGCACTTTATGTTCATTATTTCCTTTAACTTAATCTTCTCAGCAACCTGCAAAATGAGTATTGTTTTTATAGATGAAGAATCTGAAGTTTCTAATAATTAAGTTGCCTACAATTACAGAGCTAGTAATGGTCCTTTCTCATTCACTGTCCTTGCTACTCACTTAGGAAGTAGCCAACCTAGCTGGTCTGTTGTTAAAATTGGACTTGAATCACTGATTTACCTACTTAAAAAGATATACTAGCAGGGAGAGGGCCATAGACTAATGTTTATAATTTTAAGAAAATTTTCTACTTTTGTACTTATGTACACCATTGTAGACAGTATTGTTTAGTACCTTTTAGATATACATCTTCTTTCCTTTTTTTTTTTTCATCTACAAATGCTATCTGGACAGTATACCAATACTGGAAGTGTTTTCCAAGGAGAAATAAGTACACCCTCCTCCTTCTCTCAGAAGACTGTATCAACAAACAGTCCTATCTATTTTTAAACCTCAGCCAAAATGACATTTTGTTTATTATTTATTTCACCTATTATCATTTTCCTGGCTTTTATGTGTGATTGTGTTCTGCCACAATTAAAAAAGATTATCCATGTGTTCTGTTTTAATCTTGCACTAAAATAAGGTTTTTCTCAAGTTTGTAAATATAGAAATTCTATTCTGGAATAATCCCCATTATGTCTCCTGCAGGAAAGCGTCTCCAGCAGCTGATGTCTCCAGGCTTGGATATAGTTCCTTGTCAAATCACAAGTACATTCCCCGGAGGGCAGTGCTCTACGTACCTGGAAATGATGAGAAGAAAATAAAGAAGATTCCGTCCTTGAATGTAGATTGTGCAGTGCTCGACTGTGAAGATGGTGTGGCTGCAAACAAAAAGGTAATGCCATGATTTTAGGACTGGCAAAAGAAATGGATTGATATTTGGTTCTCTTGCTGTGGCATTGCTCTTATTTGGAAAAATTCTACTGTACTGATCTTTTGCTGATTACTAACAGTTTTTTGACCCAGCTCTTATGAGGGTTTCAAATGTGTGTTTCTCTGTTCTTTGAGACAAAAGAAGAATTCGACCAAAATATATTTTAAAATTATGAACTTTAGTAGATGTGACTGTGTGTATGTATAGATAAAAAGATAGGCAATCAATGTTGGCCATGATGCTGGCTGCTCTAGATAAATGAGTCACGTAATGCTAGAATTGTGGTGAAAATTTTTCAGACCAGTAAAATGCAACTAGAAATTTATTTCTTCTTTTTTACCACTAGGTATATTAAGTAGTGGCTTATCTCTTCTGAGACAAGTGCCAAGAAAATAAAAGGTAGTCTTCCATGGATAAATCACCATTTTCCCTACTTAACTATAGGGAAACTACAGCCAGAACCTTAGGGTTGGTTGTAGCTTCTGGCTGATTTCCTCATGGCCTGACCAGGGAAATGAGCCTTAGAAAATATCCGATTTTTAAACAGGTACAAAAGGTTCTTACTGAGTGGTTGCATAGTGGGTGCTTTTTGTTTCATTTTGTTGTGCTTAACTTTGTTTTCTATGTTTTTATAATGAGTGTGGATTTGTAATGATTAGGTAAAATATATAAATCATAACAATAACTTATGATTGCATGCAACTTTTTTAGTTAAAAACATACATTCACTCAACCTTTATCTACGAGGCCCTAGACAGTGAGGTTGGGCTGGGAATGGACTGTGGAGCCAGCCATCTGGATTGATGCCTATTTGGATAGTTTCTTGCCCCAGGTGATCTGAAACACCATGGCTGTACTATACAACTTTCTGAATTAATTGCTTTCCTTGGAGATTCTAGCAAACAAATATTTGCCTTAATTAAAAAAAAAAAAAGTTCATTTCCAGCATCTTCCTAATGGTCAAACCAAAGCTTTCCAAGTATTTGGAAAAGGATTAGAATGAGCATGTGGAATCTAAAGCATCTACTCAACATCTTTGGCATGTGCCAAGGAAAATACAATTAATCTTTTTTCTCCCAGAGATTAATGTAAATAAGCTTTTTTCTGAAGGATATAATGTGATTCCAATATGCCCCTTCCCACAACCCATGCAGTATGACTTAGGGCAATTCAGTTTACTTCTTTGCCTCAATTTCTTATCTATACTGTAGGGATGACAATATCTTCTTTTGTCAGGGACAGGGATTATTATGAGAAAAAAGTTGATAAAGTCTGCCCAGGAGTAACTTGATTTCCTATAGGAAGTAGATTAGATAAATCCTGTAGTAATCATGATTAGAGGGCAGTTTATTTTAGCATGGTAGCACAGTGAGCCATTAGGTGCCCTGATAAACTTAATTATATTTCTTCATAAATCTTGAGGCTGTCCTCCCATACCCACCTGAGGACTGTTTCCTGCCACCCAGATAAGTTGGAAATACAGTCCATTCTTTCCTTACTGTTTATCTGTGTTCTGAAACCATCCTTATACCCAGAGTAGTAGCAGCTGAGCTACTGCTTAGGAGAAACTCAAGGAAGAGAAGGTGAGAGAAGAGTTACTGGCCAGTGGTGCCTGCCATCTTGGAGTGTATGTCCACACAGGGTTTTCATTAGGACATTCCAATTCTCCAAACACAAATGAACTTGCATTAATTATTAGACACACTCTTTTATGCATGCTGAGCTTGAAGTCAACTAAAATTCCCTTCTTTATCCACAGAAAATTCTGGAAATCCAGGCTGGTACTTGTAAAAAAAAATTTTAAAAAAATGTCTATCCAGGACTTAATGTTCATTTCATATATTTCATTTCATGGCCCTGTCAAAGTCTTTTTGGATTTTGATTTCATCATCCAACATTTATATCACCTGAGAATTTGACAAGCATACCATATGAAAATTGAACAAGTTTCTGATGGATATATTGAAGAAGTTGGAGCCATATGCTATACAAGCATGCCACTAAAAACTTCTGTTCAAGTTTATTGATCAAACATTTATATAAGGCTGACTAAATGCCAGGTGCTGTAATTTGCCTGACAACCCAATGAGGTACTATTAATATTATTACATTCGTTTTACAAATAAGGAAGCTGAGGCACAGAGCAGTCAAGTTCATGAATAATACAAGGAATGTGATTATTTGGTCACCTAACTCTCCTAAAATCTAATCTTTTCATGAGGATATCATGAGATTTTTATCAAATGCCTTTTCAAAATGAAGATACATTCCTGATTTACCTGTCTAGAAATACTTTCTCTTTCCGTACCTCCACCTAACCAGAAAAATGAGGTCAGGTAGATGAGCTTTGTTCTTAAGGAGCCCCATGTCAGCACCTAGTAGTTACCACCTCTTTTTGAAGTACTAGAAATACCAAAATGGTTTGCTGAGAATTTTCTGTGTAGGAGGTTCTATATTACATATGTTATTATTTACATTATCTCATTTACATATATTAGTTACCTGTATTAGTTCCATATATTATCTAGTGTGTATTACTTATATATTATCTTGTTTACATATATTATCTCATTTAATCCTAATAGCAAAGTTTTGAAATTTGTTCAAGCTCACATTGCTATTAAATGGCAGAACCAAGATTCAGATCTCCTAGAATTTTTGCCAGGAATCAGCCTCCAGCTCACCTATTGGCATATTCTATCATTCCCTTTTCCCATTTCCTTGGAAAGCTATTGACTTGGCTTTTCTTTATCTTTTGTCAACTTCCCGTTCTCCATGATTTCTCAGAGGTTAAGGGAGCTCTGTGTTTACATTTGCAAATTCTTTCAGTGTCCTTAGCTTGCCATTCATTTAGACCTAGGGACCTCAATTCATTTGAAAGTCCAGATAAGCCTGAAACTCCTCATATTTCTCATGTTCTTTTTTCTTTATTGAAGTCACTTCTTAAAGTTTCTTTTTTTTTTTTTTTTTTTTTGGAGACAGAGTCTCGCTTTGTTGCCCAGGCTAGAGTGAGTGCCGAGGCGTCAGCCTAGCTCACAGCAACCTCAAACTCCTGGGCTCGAGTGATCCTTCTGCCTCAGCCTCCCGGGTAGCTGGGACTACAGGCATGCGCCACCATGCCCGGCTAATTTTTTTTATATATATATCAGTTGGCCAATTAATTTCTTTCTATTTATAGTAGAGACGGGGTCTCGCTCTTGCTCAGGCTGGTTTTGAACTCCTGACCTTGAGCAATCCGCCCGCCTCGGCCTCCCAAGAGCTAGGATTACAGGCGTGAGCCACAGCGCCCGGCCATCTTAAAGTTTCTTATTTGGACGTTATTCTTCATGATGGAGGAGATAGAAACCATTTTTAGAGAGCTTATTTTTTAGTAAGAAGAAATCCATATTAAAATTCTCATTTCAGATTATCTAGTTGTATAATAGTTTTGCTAGACTGAACTATCATTGCCTAATTCAGCTTTCTTGAATTGTTAAAACTTAGTCACTTCATTTTTTATCTCTTTTTATTTTTTTATTAATAGACTAATTCCATAGTTCATTTGATTGACTCTCCATGGAGTGTGGGCTTATAATGAAAACAATAGGAGTTTCCACAAAGCAGTTTATAAGCATATAATATGTTCCAGCAGGCTCTAATCCTGTCCTGCTAATCCAATTTGTGTTTAAGTAGCTCCTTCATGTCAAGGATGCTACCACCAGCTCACCTTCCCAAGCATGGATGATGGAAAGACTGTCTCCACTCCCCTCTTATCTTCTGCTTTTCATTGTTAAATGAATGAGGAGGTATGGGGCTGTCTAAGCCACTCTTTGCTGAGCTATGGTAAAAATATGCCAAGTAATGCACAGATTTCTGGTGAATCACCATGACACTTGGCAAGCCCAAGAAAGTAGGAGTGGAGGAGGTAGAAGCAAAGCTGCTATTTTTTTTTTTTTTTTTTTTTTGAGACAGTCTCACTCTGTTGCCCGGGCTAGAGTCCCATGGTGTCAGCCTAAGCTCACAGCAACCTCAAACTCCTGGACTCATGTGATCCTCCTGCCTCAGCCTCCCAAGTAGCTGGGACTACAGGCATGCACCACCATGCCTGGCTAATTTTTTCTATATATTTTTAGTTGTCCTGCTAATTTCTTTCTATTTTTTTAGTAGAGATGAGGTCTTGCTCTTGCTCAGGCTGGTCTCGAACTCCTGAACTCAAACTATCCGCCCACCTTGGCCTCCCAGAGTGCTAGGATTACAGGCGTGAGCCACCGTGCCTGGCTGAAAGCTGCTATTTCAGTTGAGTAAATACTTTAATAATCATTTAAATGTATGTAATATTTAAGTTTAAATAAATACTCAATATTTAATTAAATACTGAGTACCTGCTCAGCTGGACACTGTGGCAGGTAGGAGGGATGCAAAGATGGTTGCAGATCCCCGGCCTGGAGGAGTCACAAGTTGGTGGAGACAGACAAAAAAGTAAAGTTATAGTCCCACAAGATAGGTCTGTAAGAACACATTCTTTTTTTAATAATTTGGTTCTAAGTGGCTTTTAATTGCCATTTTGATCTCTTGCTTGAAACATGAGATACAAAAGAGTGCTTCCCAAACTCTATGGTAAGGAAGCAATTTGGCTATTTTTGTTTCTCTTCGTTTCTTCGTTTCTTCCTCCTTTCTTCTCTCCCTCTCTCCCTTTCTTTCATATCCAATCCATTGTAGACCAATACTTCTTTCTGTAAAATACAACAAAAATGAATTTCTATTTAATAGAAAAATTAAATGCTGCCTGGGTGTCATAGCGATGTAAGTACTATAGAAGTTTCTAAACTCTTACTCTCCAACATTGTACTTACCACATTGTGGTGTGGTAAGATTTCGTGGAACTAGAGTGAGCCACAGACCATAGCTGGAGTAGCAGGGACTTAGCTGCGTTAGGAGTCTATGGTCATGAGGATCTTACACAGACCCTTCAGGAAGCCAAAGGACTGACTCTCGCAGGGTAATGTATTGGGACAGCAGGTTTTCTCTATGCATGTCATGGAGTTTGCAAAATTTGCTATTTTTTAACCTTCCCCCTCAACTATGGTAGACAAATAAAAGACCATAGAGACAGAAAAATACCACTTTTTCACTTTAATCTCCTTTATAGATTTCTTTACGCAAAGGGGCAAGATATAGCCATCTCAGATCTTACTTATTGTTTTCCCTCAGGAAACCAGAGAAACAATTATCTTTCTTAAGCTGCTAAGCTGTAGATTTTTACTTTGCATCCCTGTGCTGGGTACTTGAGCTGTTCTCCCTCAAGCACCTCAACCAAAAATGGAGTAAGAAAAAGGCCAAGGAAAGCAGCAAAATCTGCCCATGAGGGTGAGAGCCTGGGAATAGCACAGAGCAGGTGGGCACTGGGCTGGGGTCTGGGCACTGAGCAAGACCCACTTACAGTGACCTTTCCCCACTGTGGGGACCTGAGAGGAGGGTTGGGTGGGGGTGTCTGGGAAGAGCCGGAGCCACCCTCAGTAGAGGGGTGGAGGGAAGCTGCTGGCTGGGTAGGGATTAGAGCAGTGGCTTTCTTGCCAGCCACCTGCTCTGTGTGGCAGAGGACCCAGGGCTGCCAGGAGGCCTTCTTGTCGCAGCTGCCCTCTACCATGAAAAGCAAGAGGAAGCCATTTGTCTTTTAAGTGGCAGTTAGTGCTTCAGCAGCCCCCAGCCACTCCTCTGGGCCGTGTTCTTTGAATGCTTCTGCTACCTCCATCAGTCTTGGCTATCAGGACACCCCCAAGGCCTAGCATGGAGGAGACAATTGGAGGCCACCTTGCCTCCACATTGCTCAAGTGCCTCTTCCCCAAACAATAATTCCCACAGGAACTCCTCTGCAGAACAAGGGAGTCATTCCGTTTTCAAGTGTGAGTGTTGCTTGTTAAGAAACACCAAATATCAATCAAGATTATTGGCCTATTACTACTCTTTGATTAATATAAATATGACTTCCTTGTACTTGGCATTTTAAGCCAGGTAACTTTGGGTTACTCTGTAATGCCTTTAATTGCCATACGGATGGAAGGTCCTTTTCCACCTGAGCATATGTATTCTTTCTAATTTGTGCCCTCTTGTTTACACTTTTCTTGTGCACATGCACAGCCATACACATGCACACACAAGCACATAGACACTAAGGCCCCATTTGTACTTACATACATATACCATACACATACACAAATCCATTTGGCTAAATTTTAAATTCCTCAGTGCTGTCACTTTTGTTGAAATAAATTAGTAGAGTGGCTAGGTGTATTCTCCCCACAGGGAGAAAGCTAACTGATGTGCAGTGAATGATTAAATGTACACAGGGGCGTGGGGAGCTAACTCCTCTTCAATAGGGGTGTGAAATTAGGATGGGAAGGCTCCTCTCCCAGGTGCTTTGCCTTTATTAAAAGACTTAAGAGCTTGGGAGATTTCTTCAATAGGAATTGGGGTATCTGTGAGTCTTTCTGGAACAGTATGGAAAGCTGAACTGTGCTTGGGAACTCTGCAAGGTCTTTTTGATCCTTAAAGGTTCTGATATAAAAACCTATCCAGGCTTTTACAAAAGTAGTAAAATGTTTTCAGTCTTTTTTTTAATCCCTTCATACCTTTGAATAACCTTTCCCCTTTTGAGGGGTAATTGTTAAAAAACAGAAAACAAAAACCAAAAAACCTTCCCCCCTTCACTGTTTTATTTTTCAAACCAGGCATCTTCTTAATGCAAGGATTCAAATATCTCTATTAGGGTCATAATAGTCAGCAATTTCCATTTAATGAGCTCAACAAAGTCTCTCTACAAAGAGATGCAGGCTTTAAATTGCCAGTTATTTCTTTTCCTGCAATTCCTAGGAATCCAATTAAGTAAGACTGAGTATGATCTATAATATGGTATATCTGACTACAGAAGGCCCAGGCCTAGGCAATAAAACAGATCTTTGAGCTCCAGCTCAAAATTAAGATTTAAAAAAAAGAAAGAAAAGAGCCCAGCTTAAATGATTCGAAGCTTTATAAATGTGAAAACTGTAGCCATTTTCTGTAAAACGAAGTAAGAGATAGCTTGGAGACTATAGTGAAACTCATTAAACTTACTCCAAATTTAGCTACTAATTAAAATCTCTTTTATGATGGGACCAGGACCACAGGTGATATTTAGAAAATAAATCTAAGAGATTTCAGTTTGCTAAATCTCTGTAACTAAAGAATCAAATGTGTGTAGCCACTAGCAAAATTAAGCGGGTATAGCATGAAATCATGCAGAGAAATGTGCTTTATATTAAAAAAACAATATATTTTTCAAGTTTTCTTATTTCAATGGCCATAAGAAAATATTAAATACCACTGTGGGGGTTTTTTTGTTTGTTTTTGTTTGTTTTTTTTTTTTTTTTTGAGACAGAGTCTCACTTTGTTGCCCAGGCTAGAGTGAGTGCTGTGGCATCAGCCTAGCTCACAGCAACCTCAAACTCCTGTGCTCAAGCAATCCTACTGCCTCAGCCTCCCAAGTAGCTGGGACTACAGGCATGCGCCACCATGCCCAGCTAATTTTTTCTCTATATGTTAGTTGGCCAATCAATTTCTCTCTATTTATAGTAGAGACAGGGTCTCGCTCTTGCTCAGGCTGATTTGGAACTCCTGACCTCGAACAATCAACCTGCCTCAGCATTCCCAGAGTGCTAGGATTACAGGCGTGAGCCACCACGCCCGGCCTGTTTGTTTTTTTGAGACAGGGTCTAGCTCTGTTGCCTGGGCTAGAGTGCAGTGGTGTCATCATAGCTCACTACAGCCCTCAAACTCCTGGGCTCAAGCAATCCTTCTGCCTCAGCCTCCTTAGTAGCTAGGATTACAGATGAGTGGTGCCATGCTTAGCTAATATTTTTATTTTTGTAGGGATGGGGTCTCACTATGTTGCCCAGGCTGGTCTTGAACTTCTGACCTCAAGCCATCCTCCCACCTCAGCCTCCCAGAGTGCCAGGATTACAGGCATGAGCCATGGCCCCCAGCCCCACTATGGTTTTAGTAATAAATCAGTGGATATATTTTATAGTTGTGGTCCCCAATCCCTGGCCTGTGGACTGGTACCAGGCTGTGGCCTGTTAGGAACTGAGCAGAGCAGGAGGTGAGCAGCAGGTGAGTTAGGGAAGCTTCATCCATATTCACAGCTGCTCCCCATTGCTCCTCATCCTCCCTCTGCCCACCTCCACTCAGTCTGTGGAAAAATTGTCTTCCATGAAACTGGTCACTGGTGTCAAAAACATTGGGGATTGCTATTTTATGGCATAATTTAATATTCTGATTTAGATAGACAATTCAGAAATAATATCATACTTTTGCTATGTGTTTTTAAATAAATCAGCACTTCTCAGGGTGGTGATGGTGGTGGTGGTGGGGTTTAATTCTTATTCTTTACCTGTTATAGAGGCTGAGGAAGATAGTGTTTTATTGATAAAAGAAGAGGAAAGTATGGCTTGTCAGGGGCAAATGTCAAGTCAAGAATTAACCCAAGACATAGCCCGCTTTTCTACTAAAAATATGCTATCTGTATCAAATATGTTTTTGTAATTTTCTTCATGTGATGCAAGTGTGCTAGTCATTTATTGGTCAGAAATTAACCTCCTGAAGTTAGCAATTGGGCCCTGAATTCCCAGCCAAGTCTAATCTAAGAAACAACATATTCTTAGACAAGTTATTGATTAACTCCAGATAATTAGATCAAAAAGATGTCCCTTTGTCAGAAGAGCTCAAAAGCCTCGAAAGATGAGCCAGGGACCTGGCCTGAGATAAAAGAACACTTTTGTCTTTGGTTTTCCAAAGCCTGCTCAAGTTTTTCCATTGGAGGGTGAATTTTTGGATTCTCCCAAGGTAGGAGTATAAAGCTAGAGTTGAACACATAGGCATTCCAAGAAGCATTTCATCTAACTCCCCTTCCACGGTATCAGGGTAGGCTAATGATCCAGCCCAACTGGGGCAGTTCTGCAGGGCAAAATGTCAAGAGTGTCTCTTTCCTAGAGCTGTGGGTGGGTAGACACACTGGGGAAGGCAAAGTAGAGAGTTAGGGCCAATAACTCTCTACTTTGGTGAAAAAACTGTTCCCCATAGTCAGAGCAAAGGGAGCCTGAAAGGTATGGAGAGCCCAGGCTTGGAGTTAAGATATGAGAGGCTTAGGGAGAACTGGATCAAGTGAACTTCCTCTGGTCAGGTCCCTAGGATGGGAGCTAGGACTAGACCTTTTCCTATTTTTGCTGGAGACATGCTGTGCACATCAGCCTTCAACTTTGAGGGTCAGAAGGAATATGAGGATTAACACCTCCTTCCTGAGTTTGGCTAAAGACGGTGGTCATCTTTGAATTTTGGCCCATTTCTAAGCCAAAGACATTTTCCCACAATTATTCTTTTTAGCACTGCCCTTCCTAAGGAGGCCAAGCATTGGAGCTGACCGTGGTGCTGAAGGTGGCCTGAGAATAATGATTATAGAGAACATTTAGCAAGTATTTCCTGGGTGCCAAC
Organism: Microcebus murinus; assembly: GCF_040939455.1. Lineage (NCBI taxonomy): Eukaryota > Metazoa > Chordata > Mammalia > Primates > Cheirogaleidae > Microcebus > Microcebus murinus. The sequence goes on along the minus strand of NC_134116.1, from coordinate 17,283,280 downwards.
ACTGTTTCTGAGTGCTCTGTGCGGATTAACTCATTCAGTGCTCACAGCAACTCTATGAAAAAGATGCTGTTATTATCCCCATTGACAGATAAGGAAAATGGATTACACAGAGGTTAACAAACTGGTCACACAATTACGAAGCAGGGAAGCCAGGCAGTCCACATCCCAGAGCTGCATTTTTGATCACTACATTTGCTAATAAGAGTTATTAACAGCCGGGCGTGGTGGCTCATGCCTGTAATCCTAGCACTCTGGGAGGCCGAGGCGGGCAGATTGCTCAAGGTCAGGAGTTCGAAACCAGCCTGAGCGAGACCCCCGTCTCTACCAAAAATAGAAATAAATTAATTGACCAACTAAAAATATATATACAAAAAATTAGCCGGGCATGGTGGTGCATGCCTGTAGTCCCAGCTACTCGGGAGGCTGAGGCAGTAGGACCGCTGAGCCCCGGAGATTGAGGTTGCTGTGAGCCAGGCTAATGCCACGGCACTCACTCTAGCCTGGGCAACAAAGTGAGACTCTGTCTCAAAAAAAAAAAAAAAAAAAGAGTTATTAACAGAGCTATACAGAACCTGCCGAAATTTCACGTGTCCAATACCATCCTAGCAGAGAAGTGAGCCAAGGTTCCCCATCTCAAGTTGCCAGGCAGGTTGCTGTGGGTTGGCATTTTGGAGAGCCAGACACAGTAGTGAAGACTAGCTGAGTACAAGCAAAAGTGGGCAGCCCACCTACTCCATCAGGATAGTCATCACACCTTAATGTAATGACTTGTTCCACATCTGCTTCTCTGGTAGAATCTCGGCTTTGCAAAGAGGGTGCCCTTGTATCTCTCACAGCTCGCCAGAAGTGCTGGTACATAGTAGGTACTCACCAAATATTTCATGAATAAAGTAATTACATTTGATCAACATATGATTATTATGAAATAATTATTAACTTATTATTTCAACATTAATAGAAGTACCATGTTGTGAAAATTTTAGTCCCTTTGTATTTTATATTTGTCATGCCCCATTTGGGGCATTATATAAAGTTCAGGGTACATCTTAATTTCTTACAGATGCATCTAAGAGATAAAACATGAAAGAAAGAACTAAAGACATGACCTGGACAATTTAAATGCTTGAAACAGGTATGACTGAATTTTTGTTGTATGTTAGGTTTGGAATCCTGTGCTATATTTTAGATTGGAGATCTTACAGTATCTCAGAAAGGTAGCTCCATTGACATGAAAGTCACTCTGAACTATCTCATTTTTAGAGGGTATATAAGCATTCTATATTAACAGAGCTTGTGGTGGCAGTTAGAGTATATTCCAATCGAATTTCCTATTTCAGAGCTGAGTTTATTGCTATTTGGCATTTGATTTTAGTCAAACCATGTTTTTGTTATGTTGTATTAACATGTAAAAGATTTCTGTGTCTGCCATGTTAACAATTTTCCAGTGTGTGTTTTTAAACAACACTCCACAGCTGAGCTCTTGGAGGACCAGGCCTATTTTGACAGCTCCCCTTAGTCCATGTATCACCAAGCTCATTCTCTGCCAATATGTTTCACATGATTTTGTGGACATGTGTAGCGCGCCTGTGCAACTTGCAAACACCCATACATTATTACAATAATAATTGGGTTTTGATGCAACTGGAACTCAGTACTACCAAGCTGCCAGCATTTCCTTTTGGCTACCAGTACTAGGCAAGAAAATTATAGTCTAACTGTCTTCCTGTTTATTGATAAACAAAGTGGCCAGCCCAGCAATGGAGCCTGATTAGCAGTTTGCACCCTTTGTGAAAGGATAAACAGAACCCTACTGTTTTCTGTGTTTGACTGCAATTTGCATCTTTAAAGAGGTTGGACTGCCCTGAGATTCATGTTCCACTTCCGAGTGCCTGAATATTCTTTGATATGTTACATGTCAGCTTCCTTTTTTCTTCTCCTTCATCTTGAAACAATATTTGCCAGTGTTTCTCTGTTCCCATCTGGCTTACCATAAGCTTCCCCATAGTCACCTGTCTGAAGAAGGAGAGGAGAAGTGGGGGGGGGGGGAGAAAAAATATGTCTCTCTTTTATTGCACTCAAATTTTACATTCCCGGAAGGCCCTTTAATGTCATCTCTGTTCCCTTTTTGAAAAAAGAGTGATATAAAACGAAAACCCAAAGACTAAAGAGAATCTGCTTACCACTGTTTTTGGCCCACAGGGTCATTTTTGGGTTCCTTCTCCCTCCCTCATCTTCACCCACCCACCAAAAATTGCCTTTCCCCTTTGTAAAGTGAAATGCGGTATTAGCCTTCTATCCCAAGTTTGGTGTAGTGTTCTATTCTGAAATTTATTCTAACCTAATTAGGTTCTTAACCTAAATGGTAACAGACCAAATAGTTGCCTCCCTCTATAATTATTTTCAAATGAAAGAAATGAAGATCATTTAAACTTGAATTTGCATGATGTAAAAGAGAGCGTTAATACACATAAACATGCATTAATCTGTTTAAACAAACTTTCTCCATAATCCTTACCGTATGTAAACAACATTTGTTCTGCCTTAGAGATATTGTATGATTGGACCCATGAGACTCCAGTTATCCCACTGAACAGTTTCTTTTTATAACTTCAAAAGAAATGTTATATATTTATTGAAGGTTGTAGGGTGTTAAGTGTAGTTAGACATAAATTGTACCTCAGCTATTTCGTTAATGCCAATAGGATTAAATTAGATTTTATAGCCGTTGTAGAAGTCTATTTGGTAGTTAACAAGTGGCATTTTTAAATCCTGGAAAACATAATCCTATTACAAAACAGGCAGCTGAATTAACATAACCCAGGAAAGGAGTCTTCATGGATTAAAATTTTTTTGACAATGACAAAGAAAATCATCAAATTCTATGGGGTTGTTACATGCTTTTCTCAAAAGTAAGAACAGCCAATTGGGAAAAGGGAGCAAGATAAATGGCCAAACATGCTATTACTTAGAGTCTGTGTCTTTTTAAAGGGAAGGGCAATAGAGGCTGGGAAGTAAAGCTCAGTGTGGCCTTCTCTACATTACCTACACATGCACTAGTGTTTGAAAGGGGTCCTTGCTGATTTACATGTGGGTACTTCACTTTTGGTTGAATATAGTTACTTGCATTCAGTAATTACCTTCTCCTGATTTCCTTTTATTGTCACCAAAGAGCAAAAACGTCGCTAGTAACCAATGTCTATGAACAAAAACACAAACTGATGTGTGAATAAATTTCTGTAACTTTCTATGAAATCAGTAATTCTTTTTCAGTTATTGTTACACTCTAGAATCTGAGAATGTTAGAGCTGGAAAGACCCTTGACATTTATTTAATTTTTATAGTCCTGTTCCAAGTTTTTATACACATACACACACAACAGTATATGAGTGGCCTTTTTATTTTTAAAGAAGAGCCTTCCTTAAGTCTTAGCAATTGTTTTTCATTTGTTGGTGAGGGTGATTATTAGAGCTTGCACGACTTGCCAATTTTCATTTGCATGGGTATCATCTTAGCAGATAATCACATGGGTATCAATCACTGGCATATCATTGTGTTAGATAATTGCACGGACATCAATCACGTGTGTATCTGGAGCAAGTCATCACGTGGGCATCAATTTCATCTATCTGGAGGAAGGTAATTGCATTGGAAGCAGGGAAGGCTGTGTCTATATGGCAGATAATCACACGGGGATCAATCACATAGGTATAGAGGTAGATGATCCTGTGCATATCCATCACGTGTACCAGTGTGGCTAATTACATGGGTATCAGTCGCGTCAGTGCCCTGGTTTTCTGGTACAGGGTTACATGTGAAGCAAATGTGTGTTTGCTTATGTGCCCACGCCAAGTCAGGGGCCCACCAGTGGCTCGGCCTGCAGTCCCTAGGGTGATCCATAGCGTGGCCTTCCTTAGCAGAGTACTAGAAATGCCATGTTTACAGATCCAGTTGATATTCTTTTTTTTTTTTTTTTAAAGCTTGGCTCTTACTCAATAGGAAATGTTACTGGGAAGAATGTGAATGAGTATGGAAGACATTCCTGGTTTGTTCCCTTTCCCTGCTCAAACCCATTTTTCGTTCTTCAGGCGTCAGCCCCTGATTTCGTTCTCAGCCCATGTGATTTGGGTGTGGCTTCAGCCCCAGTGGAGTCTGGGACCCAGGGCCAACCAATCAGTGAGCTGCATTCCACTGGCCACAGTGATTGGCTCAGGCCAGGACACATGACATTAGCTGGTCCAATCAGTGAATATCAGATTTCTGCAGGAGAAACGGGAGGGAGAGCGAATTATTTTATTTCCGGATCTCACAAGGAAGGTGGTGGGCCTGGTGCTGCTGCTATTGCAGCCATCAGTGCTTGGGGGAGCCAGATCTGTCCGGGGCCTTACACGTGCTGCCAGAAATGAAGCCTCCTGGAGAAGTTAGGACTGAGAGGAGAAGAGAAACCCTTCCAGAGGGCGTTGTTTGTACCTGATTTCAGCAGTGCTGAAGTGAGGTCTGCTGCCGGACACGCTCACCTGAGCCAACAAAGTCCCTTTTGGGTTAAGCTAGTCAGAATTGGTTTTCTGCCCTCTTGCTTCATTAAGAGTCCTAATTGATAGGATAATTTCATCTGAGCCTTTCCTGAGAAGAAGGCTTAATAGGAGTGGGCCCAGAAGAAGGAGCAGCTCTGAGGGCAGAAGGAGAAGCTGAAGCTATAAGAACAGTCACCATCGCCCTCAGTCTGGGCCTGGAGCTGCGCTTGGCAACCGTCACCAGGCCTCCCCCTTCTCCTCCCTGTTGGAGTGCCCCAGTCTCCTGGCCTCTAAGCATCTGAGCTCAAGCTGTGAGGAACAGTTATTAAAGACTTTTAAATGCAGGCTTAATGTTTTCCCTTTTCCACCTGCCTATTCTTATTACTTTGATATTTATCAAATACAATGTACTAATTACACATTAATGTTAAAGTGCCTTTTCTACCACCAAAATAAATGAAAAATAAATAGGTGTCCTCATGGCAAGAAACGTGTTTTTCTAAGGCATTCTTTTATTGACATTTTAGTAGACAGGTAGATTTCTTTTTTTAATCAGCCTGAATGCTACATCTGATGATTATTGATTTGGGAAAGAGCCAAAAGTTTTTTTTTTTTTTTTTTTTTTTTTTTTATGAGACAGAGTCTCGCTTTGTTGTCCAGGCTAGAGTGAGTGCTGTGGCATCAGCCTAGCTCACAGCAACCTCAAACTCCTGGGCTCAAGCCATCCTACAGCCTCAGCCTCCGGAGTAGCTGGGACTACAGGCATGTGCCACCATGCCCGGCTAATTTTTTATATATATATATCAGTTGGTCAATTAATTTCTTTCTGTTTATAGTAGAGACGGGGTCTCACTCTTGCTCAGGCTGGTTTTGAACTCCTGACCTCGAGCAATCCGCCCGCCTCGGCCTCCCAGAGCCAAAAGTTTTGAAAAAGAAAATAATAGGGAAAAAAAAAAGAATTCTCCTTGTAAAATTTACCACTGTCCTAATTAAAATGTTTCTTAGAAGAACAAAATAGAATTTATATGTTTTGTTTACAAAATTGTATGTGACAAGCAGCTTGTGCCTTTTCTCTATCAGTTTGTATTCTTATTGATACTATTGCTTTCTGCATATGCTCAAGTTTGAAATCAGAAGATAGCATGACAATTCATAGGAACATCTAATAACAGAACACAAATCACTGAAATTTATTTAGGATCATTAGTCAATTTGGGCTACTATAACAAAATACTATAGATTGAATAGTTTAAATAGCAAACATTTATCTCTCACAGTTCTGGAGTCTGAGATCAAGGTGCTGGCCAGTTACCGGTGAGGACTCTTTTCCTGGTTTGCAGTTGGCCACCTTCTTGCTGTATCCTTACATGACTGAGAGAGAAATTATTCCTCTTATGTCCTTTCTTATAAAGGCACTATTACCGCTTATAGGGGCACTACTCTCACTTATACGGAGCTCTGCCGTATGACCTAATTGCCTCTTGAAGGCCCCACTTCCTAATACTATACATTGGGGATTAGGGCTTCAATATAAGAACTGGAAAGGGGGGGATATATTCGGTCCATAGCAATCTTAAGCCCTCATCTTAATTTAATAATGCCAAACTCTTTTTTGATGTTATTGTTAGACTTTAGAGATAGCAGAATGTACCATCTCTGGTTGAAATCACCTATTTTTAGGGGGTTCAGACTCCAGTTGAAGTTCACAAAACAATAGGATGGCTAATAGTAAAAAGGGAGAAGTGTAAAGCTTGACTCATTCACAGACTAATCATTTTCTAAGTCCCTTTCACCAGTGAGGTACGCATGTTCTCACTTGCTACAGATAAATATTTATGAAATGAATATATGTATGAATGAATGACTGAATAAACTGTTGGTCTCAAAAAAAAAAAAAAAAAAAAACAACTGTTGGTCTCTGGCTAGAAGGCATCCCAAGGACTTAAGGTGTAATGTGAGAGTTGTACAATTTATTCTCCACTGCAAGCTCAATTTATTCTCCACTCCAAGCTTCACATGTGCTCCTTCCTCTGCCAACATCCTCGAGTCTTACTGAGAACATCCTTCCTTAGGAGACCTTCCAAGACCCCTGAGATTCAGTTATTTCTCCAGCTCTATGTGCTGCATGTAGTATATGTACTTTCTCTTCTGTAACATGCATCACAGCTCTAGTACTTGCATGTGCTTATCTTTCACACTGGACCAGAAGTTCCACAAGGGCAGGGCTGGGGTCTCTATTGCCAGCACCCAGTGCTGTGCCCAGTATGAGCCATTTTTGTGCTCTGAGTGGAGGTGGTGGTGGTGGTATGATCATGGTGGACTCTCAAGATCTATTTCACTTCTTTGCAATCAAACATCAGATAATGCAGTTTGGGGCAACTCATCCCAACTCCAGGAGTAAGTCTGACTAGGGCTAGCCAGTGAAGGGTAATTCAGTCTTTCTTGCCAGCGATTACTTTTCATCACCAGTGAGATAGGTGGAATGGCTTGCTGAAGGTTTCTAGTAAACCTTACTCTTAAAAGAAAACCATGGAAAATCAGTCTTCTTTTTCTGCTAACAGTAACAAAAGGGCATGTTGCCACATTCATAACTAAGGACAGCTTGCCCTAGAGCAAAGGTAACATTGTGGGTGGCCAAGTGAGTAGAGATTTAACCAGCATCCTCGATAACATTGTTGAGCTGCTGGCTTTACCACCTCATCACTGTACGTTGTCACATAAATTCCCTTAGTGTTTAATTAAGCCAGTCTGAATTGGGCTTTCCAATCTTTGCAGCCTAATGTATTCTAACTGAAATAGAACTGCTATGGAAAGCATATGGTCTTTGGTGTCAGATAGATTGGATATGACTCTTCTTATCAATGTGTACTTACCTGACTTTCCTAATATGTGTAGTGGAGAAAGTAATACTTCCCACATAGGATTGATGTCTGGATTAAATGAAAATATGTATGTAAAACACTTACCGGAGTGCCCAAAGTACTCAGCAAATGTTATTCCTTTCCATTAGGAGATATTTCACTTGTTGATTTGGGGGGTCCAGTGGGTTGAATTTATCAATAATGAAACAAATAAATTCCCAGGTTCTTTGCACATGAACTATCAAGCAGTTTTCAATCTAGCATGGGAGTTAGACAGACATTCACAGGCATAACTACAGTGGGGTTTGATAGCAACTCGAACTGGAGAACAATGTCCGGCTAAAGGAAGGGAAGAGTACTGGTTAGACCACATCTGAAGGCTAGAGTTCTGGTCTTGAAGCCATAGACTAAGGACAGGAAGAAGTTGAAGATGCTGAGGATGTTGTTAATCCTGAAGAAAAGAAGATTTGAAGCCAGAGAAGAGGGAGTCGAATTGTTAAACACTGCTTCAGGGTGCATAATGAGGACAGATCCCATGAACAAAGGACTCAGATATAAATTTTTGCTTAACAGGAGAAAGAACTGTCTGAGAATTAGCAGTGCGTAAATGGGAGAGCGTGAGTAGAGCAAAGTAGAGCCTCTCCCTTCCCCAGTAGCCACTCATCAGCCAGTGCCCCTGGGAGAGTTTGGGCCATGTAACCCTCTTGCAAAGATCCGAATTTGACATTGAAGTATTAACAGGCTCTCATTTGGACCACTGCAGGTAGATTTAGAGAGCTTCTCTGTTGGTGGTGCTATTGCTATTGTTTTTCTGATTTCCATACATCCTTTTTCTGACTTCCTCTTCTGTTGCCACCATGACTACCACGACACCCTAGCCTCCAAACTGACCTTTCACCTCCGTTGTTTCCATTTTCCCTTGATTACCAGAGCGATCATATATTTGCAGATAGGGATTTGTGCTGCTGCAGTACAATTTTTAGGGAACTGAAAGACTACCTGCCCCGCAGTTTTTCTGTCTGGGCCGCCATGATACCTAAAGTGCTCCCATTTTCCTCATCTTTCTAGAAAATACTTGATAAGATGTCAACATAGTACTTGGCAAGTTGCTAATACATTACCCAGCAGGGATACCATATTAATGCCATATGCTTTTTAAAAAATTGTGATAAAATATGTATAACATAAATTTGATCATTTTAACCATGTTTAAGTGTACAGTTCAGTGGCATTAAGTACAGTCACATTGCTGTGTGATCATCACCACCATCCATCTGTAGAATTTTTTCATCTTCCCCAATGGAAACTCTGTCCTCATCAAATACTAACTCCTCCCCCAAACCCCTAGCTATCACCGTCCTACATTCTGTCCCTATTAATTTGCCTATTCTAGATACCTCATGTAAGTGGAATCATATACTGTTTGTCCTTTTGTGACTGGTTTATTTCACTTAGCATGATGTCCTCAAGGTTCCTGTATGTTGTATATGTACCAATGTCCTTCCTGTTTAAGTCTGAATGATACTTCATTGAATGTATACACTGCATTTTGTTTATTCATTCATCTGTTGATGGATACTTGGGTTGCTTCCACCTTTTGGCTACTGTGAATAGTGTTGCTATGAACAAGAGTATACAAATATCTGTTTGAGTCCCTGCTTTAATTCCTTTGGGCATATACCCAGAAGTGGAATTGCTGGATCATCTGGTAATTTTATGTTTAACTTTTTTTTTTTTTTTAAGACAGAGTCTCGCTTTGTTGCCCAGGCTAGAGTGAGTGCCGTGGCGTCAGCCTAGCTTACAGCAACCTCAAACTCCTGGGCTCAAGCAATCCTCCTGCCTCAGCCTCCCGAGTAGCTGGGACTACAGGCATGCGCCACCATGCCTGGCTAATTTTTTCTATATATATTAGTTGGCCAATTAATTTCTTTCTATTTTTTTATAGTAGAGACGGGGTCTAGCTCAGGCTGGTTTTGAACTCCTGACCTTGAGCAATCCACCCACCTCGGCTTCCCAGAGTGCTAGGATTACAGGCGTGAGCCACCACGCCCAGCCTATGTTTAACTTTTTGATGAACTGCCACACTGTTAATACCACATAGCTTTTTTTTTTTTTTTCTTTTTTGAGACAGAGTCTCACTCTCTTGCCTGGGATAGAGTGCAATGGCATCAGCTTAGCTCACAGCAACCTCAAACTCCTGGGCTCAAGCAATGCTGCTGCCTTAGCTTCCCGAGTAGCTGGGACTATAGGCATGCACCACCATGCCCGGCTAATTTTTTCTATATATATTAGTTGGGCAATTAATTTCTTTCTATTTATAGTAGAGACGAGGTCTCGCTCTTGCTCAGGCTGGTTTTGAACTCCTGACCTAGAGCAATCCGCCTGCCTCAGCCTCCCAGAGTGCTAGGCATATAGCTTTTTATACTATATGTTAACCAAGGAGAAAAGGTTATACTATATGTTAACCAAGGAGAACAGGTAAATTTTGATGAGAGAATCAGAAAATACCCAGAGCCTATTGAGCCCTGGAAGTCATGAATAAAAACAATAAAAAGTGAAATAAACACACCTGGTAAGCAAGAGAGAGGTAGGGACAGGAACCTTCCACCACACCAAAGTGCCCAGTGTTGCTCACGCACCCTCAGGGCACTGGTGCTGGGAGGAAGGAAGGGTAAGGAGGAGGGGGCCTCAGAGGGAGACTCCACTGAGTGCCTGCGGGGATTATTTCTAGGTGCTTTTGCATCCATTAACTTATTTAATCATCAAAACAACCCAGCAGGTGCCCTTATTTTTATGGACAAGTCTTGTCAAGTACTTAACATTTTTAATTTTTACTGCTTTTAACAGCAATGAAAAATATCTTGAAAAGGGAAGAAATCATTTTTAATCCACCAATCTCACATAAAATTCACCTCAGTACTACCCTATTCTTTTCCAGTCTTTACCCATTTGCAGCCATAATTTTTACATGGTTGCATTGTTAAAAATTTATATTCTGCTTTTTAAATTGCTACAAAGATCATTGTATTTATTATTTTAACATGTGTAATATGTATCAAATGATTTCAGTTCAGTTAACCATTCCCCTGTTGCTAAATATTTAGATTGTCTCAATTTTTCACTATAATTTTATAATATAATTATTTATATAACTTAAAATTTTATAATTTTAGCAATAAAGGACTTCATGTATATAACTTCTTTCTTTAAAATTTTTTTTTCTTTTTGTTGTTTTTAGAAAACATTTCTGGCACTGGGATTACCAGATCAATGGGTAGAAATATTTTTTTGACTTTTGTTATATATTGCCAAGATGTTTTACAAAAGGGATATTTAAAAAATGATTTTTCAAAGATGGATAATACATTTTCAGCAGCAATATTGGAGCATACCAGTGTCTCCATGTTAAGTATTACTTTTAACATTGTTTTACATGGGTCCTCAAACTTTTTTTTTTAATATATATATATATATTTTTTTTTATTTTGGCATATTATGGGGGTACAGATTTTAAGGTTTCAATAAATGCCCATTTCCCCCCTCCCCCCAAAAGTCTGAGTCTCCATCATGACCATCCCCCAGATGGTGCACATCTCACTCATTATGTATGTATATACCCGCCCCCCTCCCCCCTCCCACCTGCCCAATACCCTATTACTGTAGCACCTATGTGTCCACTTAGGTGCTACTCAGTTAATACCAGTTTGCTGGAGAATATATCTGGTGCTTGTTTTTCCGTTCTTGGGATACTTCACTTAGTAGTATGGGTTCCAGCTCTAACCAGGAAAATATAAGATGTGCTATATCACCATTGTTTCTGGTCCTCAAACTTTTTAAACAGAGGGCCAGTTCACTGTCCCTCAGACCATTGGAGAGTGCGGCGCACATTCCACACATGCCCACTGTGGGCCCGGACGAGTCGGCTGCTAAGCAGGACAGGCATCAGTGGCAAAATGTCCTTGGCGGGCCACATGTAGCCCACGGGCCGTAGTTTGAGGACACCTGATTTAGTATATGTAAAATTATACTTTATTATTGCTTTAATTTGTTTTTTAAATTAATTGCATGGTTTTCATGTGCTTAGTAAGTGTGTTTTCACATATATTTTTTCTCTTTACACGCTTTGCCCAGTTATCCATTCTTTATCCATACTTTAGAAGTATTGCATTATAATCAAGACCTGAGGTATCAGAAACAAAGGTGGATTCTGTTCCTACCTTTGCTTGTTACTTCTTTGATCTTGGGCACATTATATTTCATTTCATTAAGACTCAGATTTTTTTTTTTTTTTTAAGAGATGGGATCTCTCTCTGTGGCTTAGGCGGGAGCGCAGTGGCACAATCATAGCTCACTGCAGCCTCAAACTCCTGGGCTCAAGTGATCCTCCTGCCTCAGCCTCCCAAGTAGCTAGGACTATAGGCATGCACTACCATGCCAAGCTAATTTTTAAAAATTTTTTTTAGAGATGGGGAAGCCTCAAGTTTCTGATCTTCAAAAACAGAAACAATAATAATATCTACCTTACTGGATTATTGCAAGGATCAAATGAGATAATGTATATGAACCACTTTAGCACAGTGCCTGGCACATAGAATATGCTCAATACATATTGGATATCTTTGCTGTTATTACTTAGAGTCATTCATCTACTTTATTTCTCCTCTTCTCTTTTATCATATTCTAAATCTTCTGTCATATTACCTCTCACCATCGGGTGGTTGAGTTGCTGGACATTGGACGTAATGGTGATGGGGTTTTTACAGGGCAAGCCCTGCCATCTGGTTTGCACGTGGGTTTGATCTGGTCAGACCAAACAGCGCTTTCACTCCAGATAGCTATGTCTGTATCCTGTGTTATGTGGATGATGGTCCACAGTGGAATTGCAGGATTGGAAGGACATACAGAGACCCCATTTTAGCCACCCCAGTGCTTCCAGTTAGTGCTGGTGTTCACACAGGATTGTGGAGGTAGAGTTACCCCATTTGCAGAGATATTAAAGGAGGAGAGTAGTCTCCTCATCTCCAGCCAGTTCAACCTCCACTGCTAATTCCTGTGACTGATTTGCTACTGCAGTTGCAAACCACATTCTATTGATTTCTCCTCAGATAGAGCAAGAAGGGCCAGAAAGTCCAATCCACATCTATTCAGCACTTAGCAGTTGATAGACACTTTCTATGTGCTTTCTTACTGAGACTTGGCCCCTGCATGGGCATGATAACTAATCCATGAAGGTCTGATTTAATGCAAAGTCTATTAGGTAACATTAAACTATCTATAAGCATGGGGACCCAGCACTCCTATGTTCTTAGCAGCAACATTCACAGTAGCCAGAAGGTGGAAGCAATTATAAGTGTCCATTGAGAGATGAATGGATAAACAAAATGTGGTGTATATGTCCCTAAAAAGGAAGGAAATTCTGACACATAGCTACAACATGGATGAAACTTGAGGACATTATGCTAAGTGAAATAAGCCAGACACAAAAGGACAAATACTGCACGAATCTACCTACGTGAGATAACTAGAGGTGTCAAATTCATACAGAAAGTAGAATGGTGGTTTCTAGGGGTTTGGGGCGGGGGAAGGAGGAATGAGGAGTTGTTTAATCGGTACAGAGTTTCAGTTTGGGAACATGGAAAATGTTCTGGAGATGGATAGTAGTGATGCCACTGAACTGTACACTTAAAAATGGTTAAAATGATAAATTGTATGTTAGGTCTATTTTACATATTATATGATATATAACAAATATTATACCAAATATAGTTAATAAAATATTTTTTTAAAAAAAGAAAAGAAAAATAACTGGGACCTAATCAAGAATATGAAAAAAAAAGTTAGTTAAAAAAAGCAGTAACTTATGTGAGAAGGTTACAACTCAAAGCAGAGGAATGAATTGGGTTAGATTGTAGTTTAGACCCAAGAAGACCAACTCTATCTGAAGCATAGGAACTTGAAGTGCCCTATGGTTGTGGCAGACTTGAGAGGGGCTTAATATCTATCCTCTTGGCAGAGGAGTAGTCTCCTGGGCCTGTGTATGCCAGTAGAAGATCTCTGGCATGTAAGCAGCTTCAGTCTCAGAGACGATATCAGCACTTCATAGATTTACAAGCACTGTTGAAATATTTGAGAAGGTTTTGTTTGTTAGGTCAAGATTTTGAAGGACTTAAAAAGAGAATGAGTGTGTTAAATTCATAAATATAATTTTGAACATTTAAGGGAGGTTGTAAATGGTGCTGGTTGAGCTTTCAGCTTATTTAAGTCTATTCAATATAACGTGATCAATTTTATTTATAAATAGAATAATAAGATTGTAGGCTGAGCACAAAGGCCTAAGGAAGATAGATTTTTGAATTGGTAGAAATTAGTAGCATTGATAAATTTAATATTAATTTTAAAACCAAAGTAACCTACATGATCTTTTCTGTGCACAAAAGGTACCGTGGTACATGAAAAAACTCATATGGACAGCTCCAATCCTAGTCCTTACTACTCCAAAGCATGGTTGCTGACTTATCTGTGGGTTTATTCCACTAGTACATAAGTTCCTAAAGGCCACAAGCACGTTCTTCATATCCCAGGTACCTAGTACAGTTGGAGGTGCACAAAAGACACTGGATAGGTGGCTTGGGGGAAAAGAAATGCTTGAAGTTGTGCAGGTGCTGTGCTTGTTAATTTTGTACACACATACTTTCCATGTACCTGCAACAACATCTGTTTTGATATCTATTTGGACATTTGCTAGATGAAGCCACCATTTATTTTAATGAACTACCATAAGTATATTTATTATATGATAAATATAATTCAACAAAGAAATTATGAGGACCATTTATTTTAATTTATTTAAATTAAATATTTTTTTTATTTTCACCTTCCTGTAGGGACCTTATTCAGTAGTGTCTATACAATTTGATAGTATCCATACAGTGGGTGTTTAGTCCATGTTTGTCCATATACTCTCCTGAAAGCAAATGTGACTTTGGTGAGCCTCCCTTCCCGAATGGCCAATGCCATGTGGAAGACCACCCTCCACCGCACACTAGATCACATTTCCAAAGACACTTCATCTGGATGGAAGCATCCAGATTTCAAGCTTGGTAACAAAGAGAGTATCTTGGGAAGGCTGGGTGAAGAAGTTCCCTTTGTGTGAGAAAGAGCTGTATCTTCATGCCTGGCTTCCTCTTTTGGCACCTTTCCCCTTGTGGTGGGATGGATCCTGAAGTGAAGAAAGGGACGGCTGCAGGCCCTTGGCTGTCACACTGTTAGTGATTGGCTGTTCTCAGCAGTTCCGTCTTTCCATTGAGGGTGCGATGGCTGGTGCCTCTGGCAGTGAGCTGACTGCCAGGGCTCCATCTTGGCCTTTCCTTGCTGCCTCCTTACTGGCCTCAGAGTCTGCTGACATTATTACAAATGTGACATGTTCCTTTTGGCCAACATGAAAACTCAGGAAGACATGCCAGTCTGGCATTGAGAGGACCTGAAGGAGCTTTAGGAGAGAAGCATGAAGCTGGATGAAGCCACTAAAGAGACTTGTCCTTAGGGAGTGGGGCCTTTGGCTCATTCATACAGACTAGTGAGCTTAACACTCTCAAGAATAACTTGTACCCAAGTTTTGCTGGCCAGTGTAAATGTCCATTCTATGTTGGAGTAACATAGGAAGTTTTTTAAATTATAGGTGTAACATTATTGGTGAAGTCATACTGGCTAGATAAATGACTCCCTCAGGAATTCATCATGCAGTGATGAGGAACCACCATCTGGTAACACAAGGCTATCACTAGAGGTGACAAAGGTGGGCAGAGTAAATGCAGCCTGTCCTCTCACAGGGCTTATGGCTGGTGAGACAGACAGACATAAGTCCAGTGGTCATTCAAATCAACGTATGGTTGTGAATTGATGGGAAGACAAAGTATAGAATTCTATGAGAGTATAAGACAGGACTCCGGGCTGGAGAGTAGGAAGCCCTATGGAAAAGACATTTGAACTAGGGTCTGAAGATGGGCAGGAGATAACTAGACTGACTGTCAGGTGTAGGGGGAAGTGGAGGAGAGAGAGAGCTTCTGGGTAGAGGGAGAGGTGTGTGCAAAGGCCCAGTGGCAGCAAGAAGTTGGCACTTCCAAGGAACTGGGGGAAGGGCAGTTTGGCTGGAGCACCCAGAGCCCAAGATCATGCAAAATGAGTCTAGAGAGACAGGCAGCCCTAGATGATGCAGAATGTGGATGAGAGTAAGGATTTTAGATGTATTCTAAGGGTAACAGAAGGCTACTCTGGGTTTTAAGCAGCAGAGATATGTGTCTTACAGAGTACCATTCTTGATGTGGCAGAATGGATTCGATGGATCTGGGCAGGAGTGGATGGGGAGGCCATCTGCAGGCTGCTGTGATGTTAGAATAGAGGAGGGTGATGAGGAAGACAGATGACATCAGTGACAGAACTCCCCCCCTTCTTCTGTCTCCTTTCTTCCCTCCCTGTTCTTCCTTCCTTCCCCTCCAAACATAGACACCCTGTCTGCTCTAAAAGGCAGGAATGGATTCTTTTTCTTACAAGACCTTTCCAGTTTTCTAAGTACAATTTCTTTCTCCTACCCTTATGAGGAAATTCCTCAAAGAAATAGAAGCCTACAATTCTATGCCAGATAAAAATTTTTAGGAGAGCTGTGTTCCAGTTCTGAAGTAGCAAAGGACCTTGACAAAGGCATAGACCCTCTGTGCCACTCTAAAACCCCTACATCTAGGCCCCTTAAAACCCCCAAAGTGACCTGATTTCCATCAATCCTAAAGCCAGCCAAGCAAGGTCACGTTTATAGGACTCCCTCCCGGCGACAGTCCAGAAAACAATAAAAACAGATGCAAACCCCGCTGTGGTACAGAAGCCCACTTTGGAAACCAGGGGGTCAAGTGCCCATTATCCAGGTAAGCAGGCTCTCCCTAGGAGACCAAAAATGTATGTCAACATGCCAAGTGGAGAGGGGCTGGAAATCACAGGGGCCACCTGGGAAGGGAGGCCTCAGCCAGGCAGTAATAATAAAACCGGACAATGCCACAGCGCTGGCGTGGCTCAGCCAGGAGCCAGGGAAGGACAGGGGTGGGAGGAAGGGCCTCCCTTCCTCCAAAATCAATGTCCCTGTTAACTTGGGCAGAAGAAAATCTGACAGCTCTGGAAACCTGCCCATCTGATGAGAAAGAGGAAGCTGAGAAGCGGTTGGAGCCCGAGAAAGCCCAGAAATGGCAGGCAGGATCAGTTGCCCATTGGGGACCTGGTGGCAAGAGCTCTCTGCTCTGCTTTTACTGATGCCCAGGAGGACAGGTGACACTGCCAGCCCCCCCCTCCCCCACGACCTCCAGCTGCCTCCCAAAGCAGCCCATGCCTCTGGTGATCCTGGCTGGATCTGTTTTATAAAAGATCCACGAAACAAGCAAGGCACTCAGCTTCTGAACCCCGTTCCCTGGGGGCTGTTCCGTTTTGCTATCTGGGATATAACTAACTGAGAGGCAACTGGGGTGACTGAAATCCACAGAGAAATAATAGTCTTGAGAAGATGATTTCAGTGAAAAAACACTCTTTGTATTGACAAAGCGATACCAGCCAACTGGTCCATGATATTTATTTAGGCCCTCTTATATGAAGAGAGTGGCATGAATCCACAGACCTTTATCCACAATTCCAAAAAGCTCTGAGAACCAAAAGTTTTATCATAAATTTGTAGCCAACTCATTGGGCAGCAAAACCTGACCTAAACTGATCTGAGACTATTCATAGATATCATCCCCCTCAGTGTGCCTATTCCTATCAATACATTTTGCTCCAGGGTTTTTTTTAAGGGGGGGAGAGGTGGGTAGAATATTAAATAGACTGTCTAGTACCATTTTACCTCTCTAAGGTCCAAAAAATTCTTAATTCCAAAACACATTTTCCTCTAGAGTTTTCTAGTTAGGGACTATAAACTTGTATTGTTATGGTTTTGAGGACTTATGGGCCAGTGGAAAAACAATAAATCTCAGAGAAGACACAGTAGAACCCTTTGCACTATAAATATTTCATAGATGTATAGATGTTTGGGTTTATGGAATTTCACAAATTCCTTTTTATATAGTCTGAGTACAGATTTCAGTGGAGATAGCCTATGGTGAAAAAAGCATGAGTTTGGGAATCAGAAGGTGCCTGGGTCATTATTAATTGCCCATGTGGCCTTGGGCAAGACTTTTCTCATCTTTGGACCTCCTCCATAAAATGAAAGACTTAGACAAGATGATTTCTAGGGACACTTCTGGTTTTCAGATTCCATGTTCTATGACCTATCTGTAGGGAGGGGTAAGGGACCTCCTTGCTCCTTTTGAGCAAGAAGCTCAGAAAAGATCTCTTTTCCCCATGAAGTGAGAAAAGGAAGAACACGATCATATGCTTTGGCCCCGTACTGGGGATGGAAATAACACAAGCTGGTTAACTAGGGTTCGATGACTCATGCCACCAGTTAGGGAACTACTCACGGATCCTTGGGTGCTGGGCAATCAATACACTGAGGACTCTGGATGGTAACAGCCCTGGTGACGAGTGAGGCCAACCTGTCATGCCAAGGCTATGACATCACATTCTGCTGAAATCGATTTGGCTCCATTTCATGCATACCTAGCAGATTTACCAGATTGTGAAAATGAATGTTTTCTATGCGCGTGGCTGATTTTTGCATGCATCTGTTCACTCATCTAAACCTTAGTTACATCCTGCTCAAGAATGAAAGGCTATAATTTCTTCTTTTTTTAATCTGGAGTGGAACAAGCACCATGATTTCTGCTTTAAAATTCTGTGCCAAAATGGTGAACCACTTTTTATTATTGTCTCAGTAAGAAAAAAATGAAGCAATACAGTCATATTTTCTTGTAGATTTGCGAATGATCCTGACCTTAATGGGGGGCTCATGCCTAAGAACATGGTCCTCAGAATAGAAATACCCAGTGGAATGCACAGAGGAGCATTTAACCATATTATTTGCATCCAACACTAATTAAGCTCTTGCTGGCTTGTCACGTTTCCATTTTAGATGACAGTGCTGTCTTCACATGTCAGTGGTCAAGAGCAAGAACAGTAATACTAGTATTTGTTCAGTATTTTGCATTTCTGGGACATTTTTATTGTGTTTAATTAGTAAACCACAAATAATTTCTGCTTAATAGCTTGGTACTACAATCTTTAGTGTTCATGGGGACAAATATGTTCTAGTGACTAATGGGATGGACTTTGGAATCAGTCAAACTCAGATTTGGGCTATCCCTCTGCTGCTGACTTACTGTGTGTCTATCTGATTTCAGCAAGGCTCCGTGTCTTCATGTGTAAAATGGGGATAGTGATGAGCTTATCTACACAGTGGGTATGAGGATTAAATTGGAATATGCATGTACAATGCATAGCACGGTGCCTGGCACATAGTAAGTGCTCAATATACCTTACTGTAAGCCAGATGTCAGCCACTCTGCTGTCCCCAAGTCCTTCAGCCTGTGAGAGTCACATCATATAGCACAATAAACTACTTAAAATGGAAAAGTCTGTAGGCCATCACCATGGACCAAGGTCCTGCCACCTTTCTGGACTCTGAACTCCTTCTCTCCTTCCTTCTCCAACTGCCAGAACCTCTCCATTCTTCCTGCTTTATTTTGCAGAGAAATTTGGTTTTCATTATCTCACTCCTACTCTGTCTCAGCCTGGGCCTGAGGGCTTAACTTCCCAGCAAATGGCCCAGCCAGGTTTTGTTTGTTTTAACGGAACAGAAGATAATTCTTTCTACACTTAGCTTTTCTATGTTAACTATAGTGAAGGTGATTATTAAAATAACATTTTTTAAAAGGCAGTTTTCTTCTCCCTGAAGAATTCTGATGCCAGCTGTTAAATCGCCATTTTCCCTCTCCTCATCACAGATATTATCGGTTACTACAAATCCAGGTTCAAGGGCTGGTAAATCCATTGGAAAATCGAGGAACTTACCCAAGGTCATATAGTTGGAAACAGGCTGAACTCAGATCATCGGAACTGAGCCTCCTAGGGTTTTCTTCATTCCAAAGGCAATGTTTCTACTTTTGAAGATTGAGATAAAAAGTAGAGAGCGAGCGAGCCAGGGTGGGCCTTTAAAGCACCGATGTCTTGAGCGTCCCAGAGGTGGCACGCCCCACATGGATTGCCGCACTCTGCCCATGGGGGTGCACTTCAGACTCGACTGCTCATCAAGACAGATTCACTCATGGGACAGTTCCGGGGAGCTGCTTTCCCAGGGACAGCAGGTTAGAATCAGCAGTCCTGGAAGGGAGCTGGAACCCTACAAGCAGCATAGTACGACTCGTGTGTGCGCGCGTGCGCATGTGTGTGTATGTGTGTGTGTGTGTGAGTGTGAGAATGATGTACAGGGCTGACACGTAGGGATGGTGTAGATGAGGGAATGGGTAGACCTGTAAAAAGTCCAGAGAAGACCTATCTGAGCAGAGTGGTCTGACTGCATTTCATGTAGGTACGATTACCCATATACTTCAGTAGTTTCTGAATTCTAGTTAAACAGCATAACATAATAATTATGTTCACAGTGATTAACACAGTATTTACCAAGTGCCTGAATGTTCAAGACATTGCCCTGGTTAGTCTTGGCAGAGGACAGATAAATGCAAGAAAGCTGTTTTATTGTTCATATTGTCCAATCTGAGCTCTGGCTGTAACTTAGACATTTGGCATAAACAATACTCATCAAGGACCAGTAAGATTTGGTGATTTGATCTGAGTTGAACTGATTTGTTTACCAAATAGGAACATTTGACATCAAAATGCCAAATTTGGGACAGATACCTGTTTTTCCAGATGGTGAGGCCTACCTCCAAATCATACTTTAATGCACTTTTAGGATGGTTTTTGTTTTTTAGGTTTTTTTGTTTTTTGTTTTTTCTGAGATTTAGTCTCTCTCTGTTGCCCAGGCTAGAATGTAGCAGTATCATCATAGCTTACTGCGACCTCAAGCTCCTGGGTTCAAGGGATCCTCCTCCTTTAGCCTCCTAAGTAGCTGAGACTACAGGCATGTACCACCATGCCCAGCTAATTTTTCTATTTTTTGTAGAGATGGGGTCTCGCTCTTGCTCAGACTGATCTTGAACTCCTGAGCTCAAGTGATCCTCCCGCCGCAGCCTCCCAGAGTGATAGGATTACCGGAGTGAGCTACTGTACTGTCTCATTTTTTGCTTGAAAATGGCTCCCAATGATTGTGCCCTTACTTTTGCTGGTCATGACTACAGTGGAATTGCCCTGAAAATATGCAAGCATCTTAGAATCCCAGAAGTCGGTCAAGGCCTAGTAAAACAGGCCCTGCTATGGCCTGAATATTTCTTCCCCCCCAAAATCCATGTGTTGAAATCTAATTCCCAATGTGATGATATTTGGAAGCAGGGCCTTTGAGAGGTATTTAGGTCATTAGGGTGTTACCCACATGAATAGGATTAGTGCCCTTATATAAGAAGGGCTCCAGCGAGCACCCTCATCCCTTCCACCCTGTGAGAACACAGCTAGAAGTTGCCATCTGTGAACCAGGAAGTGAGTCCTCATCAAACAACAAATTTGTCAGCGCCTTGATCTTGGACTTGCCAGCCTCCAGAACTGTGAGGAATAAATTTTTACTGTTTATAAGCCAACCAGTTTATGCTATTTTGTTATAGAATCACAAATAGACTACTAAGGCAGACCCCAAAGAAACACACCAATTTTTCTAGTGCCTTCTGGCTGGGATTTCATGGGAAGCGGTAGGGGGTCTGAATGTATGCTACTGGCAGGATTTTCTTTTCCTTTGGGCATCAATAGTGGGATAATGCCTAAGCAAAGGTTCCAGTGACACTAGAAATATGAATAAGGGCCATGTGATTAGGCATTTGCTCATTCTTCTCTGCGAAGTCAGCCCTTAGCCAGCTGTTCTCGTTTCCTCACCTGGGTTTGTCCCTGGTAACTGTTTCCTTCCCCAGGGGTGATTTTCATTGAGATGGTAGTGTGTTTCCTAAAAAGGATCAGAGATTGTGTATTGCATGTCCTTAGATATAGAACGAGTCTCTTCTGTTTATACTTCAACACAAATGTCTTTATCTTTAATGTGTGTGTGTGTGTGTGTGAGAGAGAGAGAGAGAGAGATATGGAGAGAGAGATGGAGAGAGAAAGAAACAGCACAGTGGATAGAGAGAAGATATGAAAATTTAAGCACTGAGCTAAAGTTGAAAGATCTGGATTCCAATTCTTGCCCTATTTCTGGTCAGATGTGAGAGCTTTATTTAGGCGGCAGAGATCAGCAAGCTGGTCACCAAAACCCACTTTATCTTCCTCTGGGCACACAGATTATATTTCCCAGCCTCCTTTGCAGTTATATAGTGCCTTGTGATTACATTTTGGCTGATAGAATGCAGTGGAAGGGATGTATACTACTTCTAGCTCTTGCCCATAAAAACTTTCCACTCTCTGTGTTCTTCCTCCATCCTCAGGCTGATTGTTGGGGAGAGACCTTGGGAATTGTGGATTAAAGATGATAGTGCCACTGGCAGCCTGGGCCCCTGAAGACTGCATGGAACAGAACACACACACACACACACACACACACACACACACACTCTTCCACTGATCAAATTTGACGTGAACAGGAAAGGCACTACCATTGCGTTAATCTTCTATAATTATGAGGTTTCTCTGTTACAGCAACCCCCATGCTGTAGCTAAAGCATGTTGCAAAGTCATTTTTAACCTCTTCTTTTCTAAAGCTGTAAGGTAGGATTTGCTTCTTACAAAGCTTCACTTAATCCACTTGAGATTGAAATGTGACGTGTGTAAAAATGCTTTCCTTATTCCATGTTCTTTTCCAGCCCTTCCCCAGGCATTTTTACTTAGTTGCAGTAATAGTTTAAGCATAATTTTGTATTTTAGCTCTTTTCCACTTAACACACCACAAGCATTTTTTCACATCTCCACAGTCTCCATAATTATAAATGTTAATAAGTGCTTAATATTCCATAAAACTGATGTACCATAATTATCTTTAAAAAGTGTGAGATGTTACTGTTACACCCTTCTTTGAGAAAATCCAACTTATAAAACAAAAAAATTCTCTACAAGGGGACTTTTAAATACTGAATTCTCCTTGTGTTTCTAAGGTATGATTTCAATTATAAAAATGTAATAGACCCTCAGTTACCTACTATACAAAGCAAAGTACCTATATTATTACTGCAAAAAATATATAATATTAGCGTTCTCTAGAGAAGCAAAACCAATAGGATACAGAGATCTATAAAAGAGGATTTATGATGGGAATTGGCTTACATGATTATGCAGGCTGGAAAGTTCCACAATCTGCTGTCTGCAAACTGGAGAGCCAGAAAAGCTGGTGGTATAGTTCAGTTGAGTCCAAAGGCCTGAGGACAAGGGGACCACCAGTGTAAGTCTCTGGGTTTGAAGGCCCCAAAACCAGGAGCTCTGATATCCAAGGGCAGGAGAAGATGAGGATCCCAGCTCAAGGAGAGATGGAGAATTTGTCCTTTTTGACCAGGTCACCTTTTTGTTCTATTCTGGCTTTCAGCAGATTAGGTGATGCCCGCCCACATTGGTGATCTTTTTACACAGTCTGTTGATTCAAATGCTAATCTCTTCTGAAAGCACCCTCACAGACACACCTAGAAATAATGTTTTACCAGCTACCTGGGCATTCCTTAGCCCAATCAAGTTGACACATAAAATTAAGCATCACATATATACACCTATAAAGGTAGACATTTGCATTCAAAGGCTGCTGGCTCCAGAGATTCCCAGTTTCCCTAAAGCAGGTGATCACCAGGTGATCTTTCCCAAGTGTCCGACTCTCTCCATCTGTTTTCCCATCTATGCTGTATCTCACGTAGGCTTCTGGGGCTGTTTCCTTAGCACAGGGTGAGGGAGCTGACACTTCTGCATGGCTCAGAGGCTAAAGGGTGACTTGCCCTGTCAGGTGGCAAAGCACCTGAGCTTTAAGGTGACCACTGCTCACCCAGGCACTGCAGATTATGCAGGGGGCAGGGATGGGGGTGTCGCATTCACATGCACTTGTATTTACATCCATTGTTTTTGTACATTCCCGTTTTTTTTTTTTTTTTTTTTTTTTGAGACAGAGTCTCGCTTTGTTGCCCAGGCTAGAGTGAGTGCCGTGGCGTCAGCCTAGCTCACAACAACCTCAAACTCCTGGGCTCAAGCAATCCTTCTGTCTTAGCCTCCCGAGTAGCTGGGACTACAGGCATGTGCCACCATGCCAGGCTAATTTTTTATATATATATATATTAGTTGGCCAATTAATTTCTTTCTATTTATAGTAGAGACGGGGTCTTGCTCTTGCTCAAGCTGGTTTCGAACTCCTGACCTCGAGCAATCAGCCCGCCTCGGCCTCCCAGAGTGCTAGGATTACAGGCGTGAGCCACCGCGCCCGGCCTCATTCCCGTATTTTTAAAATCTTCACAAACAATAACAACAACAGTAGATAATAGAAATGGAAAAAAAAACCACTCAAAAACTTGTCACAGTAACAGTTCGTGTGCTGCTTTTGTATACTTTGTTCGCCTCCTCCCTTGCCGGAATGTATACCTGGCTGTATTCATGTGAGTACAGTTTTGTTTCCTCCTTTGGTTGCGTAACCCTCTACAGGGATCACTGGCTTGTTGTTTCATAGTCTCAATCTTCCTACAAGGTTAATATTGCACTATCTAAATTCTCACTGTTGGAGTAGTCACTATAACAACTTGCAGAAACTTTTAACCCAGAATTCACCATCTGGATCAAAATTCCTACAAGATTTGCATGTGTGTGCTGATGAAAACATTTAGGTTTCGTGTGAATTCAGCGTAGAAGAGCGGAGGGTGCTCAGCTGTTCTCCAGCCGGGCTGGCACCATGTGTTGTTTAAATGTGTGCATTATCGCTAACGTCCATCCTGTGTTATTAAGTGAAAACGTCTTCCAAGAAGGATCCTTAGCATTTTGTTTCATTGTTTATGTATATTACCATACATGTTTAATATGGCATAGAAGGAAAATGTAAATTGTATCTGCCACTGTACAGTATCATGTACTGTATAAAAACACACCCATGAGTGCTCATTCATTGTTAAATAATTAGGTGATTCATGTTTTAAATGCTTTATATGATTTGGAAAATACTTGGGGCTTGTAATGAGGCAGTTAAACTTTCTTTTAATGTTATTTGAGGGAATTGATTGGGGTTTTGGAATGGGCTAGGAACACAATACTATTAGTTCCATTTATAACAATGAATTACAGGGTTCCCACTATCCAAAGACTTGCTATCCGGGCATTTTCAGGCTTGGATTAGGTTTTTGGATATTTAAGAATGTCCCTAAATATATTTATCTGTATCCCTTAATTGGCTCTGAGCATCTTAAAGTCAGGAACTATAATATATTCAGTTTTGTATTGTAGCACCTAACATGGTACCTGGCATTAAGTTGGTTTGATTCACATTATTTTGTGAATACGTAAATAACAGATGTATCATAATTTATCCAAAATTGCTATGATTGGATCAGTATATCTTTAATTTTCTTTTCTTTCCCTTTTTTTTCATGGAAAACTAGGCTTCTTGCTCTCTGCGAAGGGCCTAGCCAAGAAATTTTGGCATTGCATGTGTGTGGTTGAAGCCCCTCTTCCTCCCAGCTCTGGCCTGGCCAAGTGGTAT
The DNA here is from genome assembly GCF_040939455.1 of Microcebus murinus. Lineage (NCBI taxonomy): Eukaryota > Metazoa > Chordata > Mammalia > Primates > Cheirogaleidae > Microcebus > Microcebus murinus. The sequence continues at coordinate 17,258,195 of NC_134116.1, read as the reverse complement.
TGAGTCCAGACTCCACAGGACCTGGGGCCCTTCATAAAAGGCACATCGCCTTTGTTTCCTTTTTTGCATGGGCAATAAAGGAGTGAAAAATAAACCCCAGTGAGCTTACATTCTACTTGGGAACAAAATAACACATCCATTTCCTGGAGAGCTGTCCAGTCCCCCATTTGAGGACTGCTGCCCAGCAATCAAGCGGGAACCAGAGCATAACCAGGAAAGTATCTGTGGTAAACCCCAGTGAGTCATGCCTCCCACATCCAACACGCTTGTGTGGTCCCTTCCCACTAGGCCTTGTGACTTGCCTTGGCCAATGAAACACATGAGGGCTTGCACGTCTGGAACTCTGTGCCCTCATGAAGGACCCAGGCTCTCCCATTAGAGATACAGGGCTGTACTCGCAGCCTGCACCAACATTCCCACAGGCGAATGGGGCTGTCTTAGGTCACCCAGCCCTAGTCACGCCTCCAGGTAACTGTACCCACATCAGTGACCCCTGGTGAGACCAGCAGGAGAACCACGGAGATGAGCCAGCGTGAATTCTGACCCACAGAATCATGATAAAACAAAATGGTCATGGTTCTAAGCCACTAAGTTTTGGGGTGGTTTGTGGCACAGCAATAAATAACTAATATAGTAGTCAGACTAAGTCCACATGGGTAGGTGAGAATGAAGAAAGGAGGGCAGAGCGGCAGGACTGGTAGCTGGGAGGCTTAATACTGGGGTAGGATCAGAGTCATGAAAGGAGTCAAGGACACAGCGCAGAAGGAAGGCGTGGTGACTGGAGCGAGCCATGCCCAGCAGGGCCAAGCACAACACAACCACAGTTCATCCCAGAGGACTCGAGTAAGTCTGGCCACTTCTTTGGTGGTGGCCACAGATTTGTGCCAATCCCTCCACATGCTCCAGCCCCATCTCCGCTCGGACAAATGGTACACGTTTTCAGTGAGACAAGGAGTAAGGTACAGTGCATGTGCTGAGAGAGTGATCACAGCTCTGACCTTATTAATATGGTGCTCTGCCCACAAACAAATGTGCCCCAGAGTGATGAGGAACTGGGGAAACCTAGCTGTTTTAGAGGTCTTCTCTCCGTTATAGCCCTCCTTGCTCCTCCCCACATCTTAATCCCTAGAAGAAACTACTTTTAACTGTTTCAACTTTCTGGCTGTTTACCTCCATGTTTCTAGGTAGTGTGGTTATACTGTTATTTCTTGATTTTTAAATGTATATTCTCTTGACTTCCTTCTATGTAAGAGGAGGATCGAGGTCTCTTGCCCTTCTCCCTGACCCTCATCCTGCCAATATATTTTCAGATTATATCAATATTCAGTGTTTATATAATGTGACTATGTAAATATATTCACAATAAGCCATATGATTTATATAATTATTTTTGTTTTCTTGTTTTTCCTGAAGTTAATAATTGCCTTGAATTTATTTCTTTAAAAATTTTTTTATTAACTTAAGTCCATCGTTTACATTAGGATTCACACTTTGTGTTGTACAGTTTATGGGTTTTAACTAATGCATACTGCCACGTATCCATCCGTACTACAGTATCATACAGGGTAGTTCCATTACCCTAAAAATACCCCTCTATTCCACCTATTCATCCTGCTCCCAGTGAGCCCCTGACAACCACTGATCTTTATAGTCTGCTTTTTCCAAAATGTCATATAGTTGGAATCATACAGTATGTAGCATTTTTAAGCTGGCTCTTTTCACTTAGCAATGTACATGTGAGGTTCTTCCATGTCTTTTTGTGGCTTGATAGCTCATTTCTTTTTATTGCTGAATAATATTCCATTGCCTGGATGTTCCAGTTTGTTTATCTGTTCACCTGTTGAATTTACTTTATTTCTATGTATCTATCACTAATTCCATTCCAAACTCTCCCATAGAGCTACAAAATCTCTTTAAACACATTATGTAACCTATAAGGTCTAATTTTTTCCCCTCAAAGTGTCATTTACTGCTCCAACCTGAGCTGGTTGCCCACTAAATTATTGTCTGGTAGTCTCCCTTCCTGTCCTCCTGGGAAGTGCTTCAGCCAGATTTCTCAGTTGGATCTTTTATTTATTGGACCGCGTGTCTTTTTCTTTCTTAGTTTATTCTCTCATTTTAGTGGAATATATCCTCTAGTCATTTCCTCAGAAAGGATGTATGTGAAATATTTTTTTTAATTTGGCATATCTTTAAAAATATTTATTCTATCCTCACAGATCAGGCTTTTCTAGATTTAAATCCCAAGGGAAAAACTAGTTGGATTGCTAGTGGCTCGGCATAAGCATGTTCTTAAGAGATTCCAGAATGGCTAGGATTCTATTATTTCTTAAATCTTTGGTCTAATTTTTCTTTTCTATGGGGTTGAAAGCTTTCTGACTAATAGCCCCCCCCACCTAATCCTTTTGTAATTTGGTTCGAATTGGCCTCACTTCATTAGTTGAGCATGGGAAATGTTAATCTCTGTGCAGAGATATGTGTTATAACATAAAAGTGGTTATGTTCACTTATTAGTATTTTTCCCCACTTTTGGATTGAAACAAGTACAGAATAATTAGAGAAGAGACTATTTCTGGCAAATAAAACAGTTAATAGTTGGAAAGGTATGTTTTAGTGAAGGTTGTTTATAAACACACCTCTTGTTGCCAAGATCTTAAAGTCTAATTAATTAGTATCACCCTAGCCCTGCCTTTCCTCTTCTACCCTTTTATTTCATCTTCCTCATTTATACACACACACTTCCCCCACGACACACGCATACACACACATACACACACGCACTCCCACACGAGCACATGCCCCTCGTTGCCTTGCTTTCTCTTTTCCTCTTTATCTCGGTCTGCACAAGTTTGTGCATGGAATTGGCTTGCCTTCTAGCTGTTTTGTCCCCACACTCCATCAAAAAATATTTTCTGCATCTCTAATTTCATCAAGATATGCCTGACTGAGAATGTCAAAATCACTGAGCAGAAGTGTTTAATCCAAAGTTGGCTCTGCCGGTGATGATCAGCTGAGGAAACAACCTTGAATTTTTTCCTAATTATTTGTTAGGACGTAAGTTTTCGCTTTATGGAAGAGATTCACATCCTGCTTCTCGCCCGCTGCCCCCGCTCTTTATTGGGCAGAGGCCTCCCACTGATTTCCAATAGAGCTCTCTGCACCCAACACAGACACACGGAGAAGAAAGTTACCTGCCCATCTGTGGGAACTACCTTCAACAATGGCTTTCTGCAAGCCCACAGTCGCTTCATGGCTTATCCGACAGGCAGATTCTGGCCATGTTTATGTAACTTCATAAATTAAGGTTGGAGAAGTTGAGCTGGTCACCAGCAACAAGCTTCGGAGGAGTCTGGGCAGAAAGAAGCTGGGGGCAGAAGATTGCAGTTCCAGTTCCAGCTCACACAGTCCGATGGCTGTGTGTATCAGGAAATTCTGTTAACCCCTCTGAGCCTTAGTGCTGTTGCCTGTAAAATATAGATAATACCAACTACCTCCCAGGGTTACTGCAAGGATTAAAATAAAATAAGTGCCTGGGAAAGCACAATGTAATAAATGATAAGGTACCATGTAAATGTTCCTTCTTATTAGCTGAGCTTAGAGGTAGGAATCCAAACGATATATTTTTGTTCCAAGATTTTTTCCCTTTGGTTCAGTCTTCTTTTATATGAGAGATGATTTGTTGTTTAAAGTATTCATATAAAGATTATGAAGGGAAATATTTGGAATATAATTAGTGGGGAAGGAAGCTTATGTTTCTCTGGGATGAGAACACCATGACTTGTTGGCCCAGCATAATACGCTCGTAATCTTGTGTCATGAGGCTCACCCACACGCTGAGAGCACATCATGCTCAAAGGCACGCTTAGTGAATATTTGAGAACGCTGGTGAAGAGAGAGCATGTGCCAGGAACTAGTCAGGTGGGTTGCACAGATAGCAATTCCTACGTGGGCTGTGCTTGGAGTAAGTGCCGCAGAAACAATGGTAGAACCCAAATGGAAATCAGAAAATAAGTGGGTCTTCCCACCCTTTTTGGCTTGTTTACAAGCCCTCTTTCTGCCTGCCATCTACACAAGGTGCAGGGTTTGCAGCCCCATGCCAGTGGACAAAGAGCTGCGGCTCACCAGTATATCATCACTTGTGATGGGCCGTGGCTTGCAAGAACTTTCCAAAAGGGAGAAGGCTAGACTCTTCATAGATTGAATACCTTTATTATTTCTTCACTGTTTGGAAGAAAGCTAGTGTGTTACTCAATTTTATGTGTCACTTGGCTAGTTATTTAATCAAATACTAATCTAGATGTTACTGGGAAGATATTTTGTAGGCGTGGTTAACAATACAATTGGTTGATTTATGGATAGGGGATGACCCTCCCCCCAATAATGTGAGTGTACTCCTCCCAATCAGTTGAAGGCCGTATAAACAAAACTGGGGTTTCCTGGTGAAGAAATTCTGCCTCATCGCAATAACATCAACTCCTACCTGAATTTCCAGCCTGCTGGCTTGCCCTGAAGATTTTAGACTTGTCCGTCCACAATCTTATGACCAATTTCTTAAGACAAATCTATCTGTGTATCTCTTCCTGGTCCTATTTCTATGGCCAGCCCCAATTGATAATAGCTGCTCTCTATCCAGAGATTGCCTTTTCTTTGACTGTTACAACCCAGCTCTTAGCAGTCTAGGGTCCAAAATATTTTCTTTTCACTAGGAAAATCAATTGTATTACTGGAATAGCAAATCACGTAATTGAATCCCAAACTATAATCCAACTCTGATCTTCTTGAAATCGACTAAACTTTGATAAAACTGAAATACATATTTTATCTTTTTGAAAATCTTTATCAGTTTTACCTCATCAGAAGCCAGGAGTTTAAAACATCAGCATTCCAATCCCATATCTGTCTTGGTTCTCAGAACTGCACAGTCTCTAATTGTTCCCTCTGATGGTCTCCCTGTTCGAACACATGCCCATCAGTAAGGAACCTCAGTACCTCAGCGAGCTGGCGATCATCTAGAGCATCCAGGCAGCGAAACTTAGGTCGGAAGCTTTGTTTCAGTGACGTCTTTCCTTCGATACTCAACTTGAAAAAGTTGTTACCTCATAATTCCAGGTTCCAAGAAATTTTCCCCGTTTAAGCAGTTATTTTTATTTTCAGTCCTGGAATCCTTTCTGTATATTCTAGTCAACTTTAACTCTGAGTCACGAATGTTCTGAGCCTCACCGTTGGCCGTTCCCAGGCAGCCCAGTCAGGGCCCGGGTTCCGTGAGTCATTTGCCGCAGACTTCAGTTTGAAGCAGTTCCCAGTGGGGTTACGTGTGAGCCTTTTCAATTGTCCGTGACTGTGTTCCGTATACACATATCGATTCCCATCTCTAATTCCCAGAGCTAGTGCCCTGCCCTTCTGTCTGGCTTGGGTGGAGCCCCTGAGGGGTGGGGAAAGGACCTGGCGCCACTGAGCAGACGTCCCTTAATGGTAATCCTCCAGCGAGTCAACGGCCTCCAAAGAGACCATGAGCGTGGCCTTGTTGATGAGGAATGTAGTCACAGTCACACAAAAAAGTCCCCAGTCTCTGCCTCAGGACCCCATGCCTGGCCCATCATCCCTGCTGCAGAAAGAAACTGGACAGGACCTCCCCTCAGGAGCCTGTCAGCCCTTGTCACTAATCAGCCCAGGGGCTACTCGGAATGACTGGAGGCACTCACGGCCACCCCCTACCAACCACACTGCCCGCTCTCAGCCCCTGCCACCTGGGGAGCCCCACACCAGGGCAGGGCAATCAAGCCTGGCTTCTGCATGCCGTGCAAAGCTTGCCAGCAGCCAAGCTCCTGAAATATTTATATTTATACATGCAAGGCTCAGACTCGTGCTTTCTACCACCAGAAGCCATAGTATGTGAGGATCGGGTATGGTTCGGGAGGGTTCATTCAGCCCATGCTAGCATAGCCATCAGCCATGGCTTACCTGGGCATGGGAGCAGACATCTCACTCACCAAAATAGCTGACAAGGTGGCCATCATCATGAATCCATGCGTTGGAAGAAATATACATCAGAAAATTGCATAGTCTCCTCCTTCCTTTTATGCGGAGATTTTATTTTATATTGTGTACAGGGAAAAGTCAAAATGCCCGCCTGATGGCTGCCCCTCCGGGGACCCAGGACCAGTAGATTGCAGGGTGGCTGAACACAATACATGTATTTATTTTCAAAGATAGCATGAAATAACACCATAGAGCTTTTGTGGCTACCTATTCTCTTTTGAAGGACTGTTTGAAAACTAGATGATTGACAAAAAAATCTATAGAAGGGAGGAAGATAGGAAGATCCACATTTTCAGCTGAGATAGATGAGCACACTAGAGACTCAATTAGCAATTGTTCCCAAATATTTCCACAAACACACCTTAAACAAGGGTTTTCTGAGTGAAGACAATGATAAAAGCCTGCGGGTTAAGGAAATTTTCTCATGGTAGTGACAGCTGTCCCCACAGAAACAGCTCAATTTATCTCAAAACTGAAGGTTTCACTAGCCTGGGCCTCGCATCAAAATTGGTTTTGCATGCATGGGAATTATTTTTAAGTACTCTAAATGGTATCATTTCCTAGTTGCAAATTATTTGGGTGTATTTTGAAGCTAATTAAAAGGGAAATGTCCTATTTTGTAAAGAGCAGCATTTCTACATTTTAAAAATCAGATGTTCTCAGTGGGGAGCAGGGTTTTATCTTTGTCAGTGTTGGCTATTGCTAAGTGCTTCCCAGATTGAAAATCTAAATGAAATAACTACAAGGAAAGGCATGGGGTAAGTTTATGTTGGAAAAGCAGGAGGGAGACACATACACATATATAATACATAGACAATTTATCTGTGAATTTAGAAAGCCTTTTCATGTCATATTTTTTTTTATCTTGCTAGTTACTTATTTCACTGTGCGTATTGCAAATATGGAGGGCTGCAGCGGTGCCAGGCTCCATCATGGTGTCCAAAAATTGGCTTTGTACATATGCTAAATTAGAGATTGGCTGGCAGAAGCAGTTCGCAGATCCTAGATTGGCAGGGATTCCTCATGAAAGAAGACAGGGCCGTGAGCCCACGGGACTTACACTGAAGCCAGCAGTAATGCAACATGCTCTATCCTACGTGCCAAAACCTGTTTTAAAATAAATTCTGAATCTACACCAGGCGTTAGGTTTGGCCCAGGTAACATGGTCCCAAAAGTCTAGTCCCTTTTCCTTTTTCAGGAGGAAGGGATTATGTTGAATCTTTCATGAGACAGAGCTTTGAGATTCTTTACCAAAGGATCTGGGTCATTTTTGTTGCCTCCTCTAGTGCATAGGCCACCTGAACATCAAAGGAGGACGGTAGGAATCTTACAGACGAAAACTTTTCTGTTTGTGTCTTTCTTGGAAATAAGCAAACTGCCAAGGTAGTTCTGATGCAAGAAGAATGAACGCAGTGAAGAAACATACTAGACAGCCGGAGCAGAGAAGTCTATGCCAAAAGGATCTGCCATCTGGGTCTTTTTTTCTCACTGTGTCAACCAGAAAATGCCTCTCTCATTTAAAGTAGCTAGTTGGTGGCTTTACTCCTCTCAAGAGATACATATCTTATTTTATGGACAGTGATGAGGTTTTTTTTTTTTTTTTTGAGACAGAGTCTCACTTTGTTGCCCAGGCTAGAGTGAGTGCCGTGGCGTCAGCCTAGCTCACAGCAACCTCACACTCCTGGGCTCGAGCGATCCTTCTGTCTCAGCCTCCCGAGTAGCTGGGACTACAGGCATGAGCCACCACGCCCGGCTAATTTTTTCTATATATATTAGTTGGCCAATTAGTTTCTTTCTATTTATAGTAGAGACGGGGTCTCGCTCTTGCTCAGGCTGGTTTCAAACTCCCGACCTCGAGCAATCCGCCCGCCTCGGCCTCCCAGAGAGCTAGGATTACAGGCGTGAGCCACCGCGCCCGGCCCAGTGATGAGTTTTAATAGAAACAGCTTTGTTGTTGTTGTTGTCATTGCTAATCTTGGGTTCCTACTTAATCTTAGAGTTGAGCACTAGAAAGGAAGTGAGGAGACTTATTTTCTAGACCAGTAGGTGCATTTGACTCAAATGATGACATTGGACACTTCTGTGAGCCTTTAAAGTGGGCACGGTAGCTCCAGTGACTTTACCTTTCCTCTAAGGATATAGTGAAGAATTAAGAGCTGAACATGCTGACCTTAGTCCCAATCAGCTACCAAACATGAGAGCTAATCAGAGCCTTGCAGCCTTTCAGGTAGTGTTTAATCATTCGCTCACTTGAGTGTGCAAGCTCTGTGAGAGCAGAGAGCTTGTCTGCGCATAGCACACACTCAGTAAATATCATTGAATATATTCATTGGGCTGATGATCTCACTGCATGGCACCAAGAAGGCCAACATGCCAAGCATAATTCACAAAGGAGCAAGTTTTGTGTCACATTCTATATCATGTGTGATATAGTGAACAAGTGCTTGGATGGGCTTCAGCAGTCTTTCCTGCTAGTCCTGGCTCTGCACCCAGTATCAGTGTCAGAGTGATCTTCAATCACTTGTTGATCTCTCCAGAATGTTTGCCTCTTTGTTTTTAAAATGACTAGATAAGTATGGAGCTTTCTTCATCCCTAAAATTGTCTGCTTTTGTGATTCTGTACCTTAGCCAACCATCTAACGATGCATTCTCTGGATGACAAAAGGTATCTACTAGACCTAAGTGGAAGAGCCAGCATTCTTGGTAGAAAGAATTATGCCAGGCACATGTCCTGAGACAGTGGTTCGGAAGTATCATCTTCCCCTTCCCCTTGCGAGGTGGTCTCCCAGGAGAGACGAACAGCAAGGTGGGAAAGGACAGGTGCAGATGCACAGAAAGAATGGGGAGGCCGACTGTGGCTCCAGGCAACACTATAGCATGTAATGTAGTATTTAAAGCTAGCCAAGAACTAAATGATGGATTTGGAGGCATTAAAGCAGTTGTGGGTGCCACTTGGGCCAGGAATGTAGCAGAGGAAAGTCATCCGTGAGGTTAGGGTTGCCCCAAGTCACCTTTAAGGTCTGTGAGTCTCTGACAGTCCGAATCCTTGTCTCCTAGGACACAATGACACCCCTAGAGATCTCGCCAAAGACCTCAAATAGTCTAGGCACTGTTCCTCTAAACAGAGGTAGGGAGGAGAGGGAGAGATGGAAAGATGTTTTCTAGTAGCTCTTTTAAGCACCATTTATTCATTCATTCCACTATTCATGGAATATGCTTCCTGTAGTGGACTAAATGGTAGCTTCCAAAAGATACGTCCATGTCCTGATCCCTGGAACCTGTGAATGTGACCTTATTTGGAAAAATGGTCTTTGCAGATATAGTTAAGGATCTCAAGATAAGATCATCAGGCCGGGCGCTGTGGCTCACGCCTGTAATCCTAGCTCTCTGGGAGGCCGAGGCGGGCGGATTGCTCAAGGTCAGGAGTTCAAAACCAGCCTGAGCAAGAGCGAGACCCCGTCTCTACTATAAATAGAAAGAAATTAATTGGCCAACTGATATGTATATAAAAAATTAGCCGGGCATGGTGGCGCATGCCTGTAGTCCCAGCTACTCGGGAGGCTGAGGCAGGAGGATCACTCGAGCCCAGGAGTGTGAGGTTGCTGTGAGCTAGGCTGACGCCACGGCACTCACTCTAGCCTGGACAACAAAGCGAGACTCTGTCTCAAAAAAAAAAAAAAGAAAAAAAAAAAAAAGATAAGATCATCATGGATTATCCATGTGTGCCCCAAATCCAATGACAAGTGTCCTTTTAAGAGACGTCATAGACACACAGAGAAGACAGACATAGGGAAGGAAAGGCACATGAAGACAGAGGCACACGTTGGAGTGATGAAGCCACAGAACTGCTGGCAGCCAGCAGAAGCTGGAGGAGGCAGGCGAGGATTTTCTAGAGAGGGACTGCAGCCCCGCAGACACCTTGTTTTCAACTTTCTGGGCTCCAGAACTGAGAGAGAGTAAATTTCTGTTGTTTTAAGCAGTCAAGTTTGTGGTAATTTGTTACAGCAGCCCTCGGAAACCAATATACCTCAGCTGAATTATCACAAATGGCTATCATTGATCAGGAGCTCCAGTATCTCTTTTCCTATTAACATCATGGTTGGTCTTACTAGTAATAAAAATAAAAGAATTCTAACTTAAAACATATAAGTAATATTAAATAGGAATATTAGATCTCTTTTGAAGCAAGTATTTTTTTACTCACATAATAGCTGTCAATAAAGACAAACCTCTGAGTGAACCACTGTTAAGTTTTTTTGGTAGAAGGAAACACCCCACTATCAGAGAAAATGGTTTCATTTTGGTATTCCTCCATCCCTGGCTTTGTTTTGGTAACCATTTATGTTCGAGATCCATACTCTTAATCTCTCCATTTTGGGGTTTTGCAGCTACATAGAGCAACAGTATCAATAAAATTCTGCTATTTTATTGTACATTTATTAAACAGTTGACTGTCTGGTCTTTTGGCCAGAATTTTTGGCCTGTTCTCAGAGCTCTGTTACAACACATCTTTTGATAACTGTTTTCCAACATAGACTTCATTTTAATTTTAGAATATGATGTTAATCAATTTACTAGCTCACAATCAAGGATGAACAGCTTACATTGTTTGTAGCAATATTGGATTTATTTATTTCCAAGTGAGTGATTTTTAAATAACAGCACATTGTTTTCTTGTTTATTTTTCACCATCCAATTCCAGCAGCTGAGCAACTTTGCTTTGATGATTGACTCCCATTAGGAAAACTATGAAAGCAGTTATCTTGTACTGGTCTTGATTCTTCTTGGCAGTTCTACATTTCCAGGTGCAGCAGGACCATTGGGTTGTACTACTTGTTTCTCCTTTTGCATCTTCAAATGATCTCTTGGAAGAACCCATTTTAGACCCCACTGTTGCCTTGCTTCTACTTCTTTTTCTTATTATTCAAGCTGATACAATGAACATTTATTAAATACCTACAACATGCTGGCTAGATAGGAGAAACCAACATATAGATGGGCCATGTCAGTAGATGGTGATAAGGACCGACAGTAGTAAATACCTAGAGAATACAAACTTAGATTGGGTGTGGGGTTGAGCCAGTGTGTTCAGATTTATATAAACACTGAGAAATACCCTGTAAAGGATTTCTGTTGTCAAATAGACTTCCTTAATCCTGAAATTATCTTCCAACAAAACTGAAGAACTTATCCCTGGAACCTGTAAACGTGTATTCACACATTTGTTACTTGCAACAATCAGAATGAGAAGCTGGGTTTCATAATAACATTTGGTTTCTGGTGTCATAGAGTGGGAGCAAAATGTCAATAATGGCACCATGTGACTACTAATGAAGGACAACTGAATTTGGGATATGTCATATCAAATCTGTTTAAAAAAGAAAATAAAGAAAAGGAGGTAGGAAGGGTAGGAAAGAAAGAAGAAAAGGGGGAAAAAAAACAAACCAAAGAATCTATTATATAACCATTACATGTTAATGGAAAAGTTTAACAGATCTTGAAATATTGTCATATATTATTTCATTAAGTAGTTAATATTTTTTTATTCTACCAGTTCTTATTGTTTAAAGGAAAATAGGGATTAAATAAGGCCTAAATGTTCAATTAGATTAGAATCTTTGAGTTGTTGCCATAGCTACCTAGTGGCGTAAAAAGTGGCAAACCCATTTTCCCCCAACTTATGAGAAAGAACAAACTAAAAATGAGTGAATAAATGAATGAATTAATAAATAAGTCATTAGAATCACCAGCAAGTCCTGTAATAAACTCCCCCAACACATATAGACAAAATCTTCTCCCTGAGCATGTAGGTATCTGGCACTGCCAGAGGCCCTGAGCGTCAGGCAGGTGTGCAACAAGAAAGGGCCACCCTGCTGCTTATTATGAGACACCTGGGCACTTCAAACCCTGCCTCCCTGGGAGGAGCGATGCCTGGGAAGAAGGGTGGGTGTGCTGAGTGTGCTGTGGGAGGCAGACCCAGCAGACTTTCCCAGGTGGCCCATAGGAGCCTCAGAGTCATCACTGCAGGGTATGTACGCTCATTCCCCATTCCCGAAGTGTGGTCCTCAGGAGGGAGCTCTTCCCCACGCCCCTCACATCTCCTCTGAGCCAGGGTGACACACTCAGTGGCAATCCTGATAGGTGCATCTGTGCTACCTCCTTTCTCCTTCCTCAAGTCCCCTCCTCCGCAGGGACACCTCTCAGAAAACAGGGTGCTGCATCAGTCCTGTGCAGCTGGATGGGGAAGTCAGGCTAACTCCAGGGCTCAGTATTAAAAAGCAAGTATGGCTCTTTCACTCAATGCAGCTTTTATCAGAAATGGAAGAAACATTCTGAGGTTATTCCTGCTGACTCTTTTGTTATGTTGTTAATTGGTTGAGAATTTTGATAATCAAGAGATATGACTTATTGAGACCCTAAACAAATACATCCAAACTGAACCTATCATCTACATGCACCCCCAAATTCCACCTGTTGTACTTCCTTCCATGGTTGGAACACGCCTCCCACCTCCTAACACACATACACAGAGGAATAAGAGAGGGAAATTTCCAGGATCAGTAAAAATATCACCAAGCAATGCCCAGGTTCAGTGCCTGCCTTTCTACTGTGGCATCTTTCCAGGCACTCTTCTTGCCCCTGCTGCACGCTCTGCTCTCCCCATCGCCCCGTCCCACCCGCTGTGTGCACTTGCTTAGTCTCTCCCTTTGTGTCAGTGTACAGGTTAAACTGCTCCAATAAAAAGACCCAAAGCTGCAGTAGCTCAAACCAAATGAAGTTTATTTCTCTCTCACCCCAGTGTGGAGGTGGGTGGGTGGTCTGAGGCAGGTGGGAAGTATTCCTCCTCCAGAACATCCAGAGCCCCTCGTTGCTCCTCCCTCGTTGCTCTGACATCCTCTTCTGTGTGGTTGAAACTGGCTTGCCTTACCTTGTTGAGTTCCAGCCTGTGAGACAGAGGAAGAGAGAGTAGAGGGCAGGTGACTTCCTTTCAAGGGATTGAACATTGCCTGTACCACTTCCGTTCCATTCATATGCTAGCTACAAGTAGGCTGGGATGTGCAGGCCTCAAGGGTAGGCCACACGTACAGCTAAAACTCAAGGGAGCAGGGGGACTGGGTGCTAGGGCCATCAGCAGTCTCTGCCATGTACCTGTGCAGCCACCATGTGAGGTCTTTGTGCTATACGTACATCACCCTGTGTTGCATTTCTGTTCACTGCAAGGCTGCATTTTTATATCCCCAGGACCTAGTACTGTGCCTGATATAGGTGAGTAGTTGACCAAATGAATGAATGAGGAAGGCACTCTTCCCCCCAGCAAATCAAACCCTGGACCCAGACAAGAGTAAAAGAGAATCAAAGGGGACAAGACTTGAGGGTGCTTGTGAAGGTGTCACCTGGAACAGTTAACTATGAAGTGCAGGTAGTAGACTGGCAAAAAAAACCTGAGAGTGAGCTGACCGCCTGGGGGCCAGGGCTCAGAGACATGTGAAGGCAAACCAGAGGACAAGGACAGTGGGCAGGTGAGGCACTGTCATCAGACAGGAGAGTTTCAGGGATTGAGAATTAGGAGGCAATTTTGAGAAAGGTGAGACCAAAATGAGAACCCTGAGACAAAGTCTCAGGGTGGGTGTTGGAGAACTCCCAGGGTCATGAGAAGGGATTTCACTTGCAGCTAAATGGAGAAGCTTCCATTTACGAGCACGGTGGACATTTGAAAGGGTGACACAACTGGATGGCATGGACCCCCATGGTGGGGGTGTGTGTGTGTGTTAGACAAGGGTGGTGGGGAACTGTGGAGTGGATGAGAGTGAGACTTTCCCTCCCTTCACCAGAGTGGTGAGACAGAGTGAGCAGGGCAAAGCCAAGTGGTTGGTTTTCCAGGGAATGGTTGCTAATGTAAGGGAATTTGTAACATTCCAGAAGCTACAGGGCAATAAGGTAGGAGGTTGGGCCAGGAGAAAACAGGCCTAAGCCAAATGGAGGTGCATGAAGAAGGGATTCAGCCAATGTTGAGTGACAATTAATTAAAAGGACAAAGGAAGCAGGTGCCTGGGACTTAGGAGTCATGGCCTGGGTTGTGTATGGCCAGCTTCAGTGCTCCAGGTGGTGATGCCATGGTGCAATGGTACCGTGGGTTACAGGTCTCTGTTAAAATACATAAATGTATTTCACTATTTTAAAATATTTTCTATAAAGAGTATATATTCTTTTTATAGTCAAAAAACAATGTCATTTAAATAATTAAAGTCTTTCAAGATGGTGGTGCTGGGGAGATTATTTCATTTCCGCAGTCCTTATTTTGCTCAGCTGTAAAATGACGCATTGGCCTCAGTGGTCTCCCATGCTGATGCATATCATTCTCTTCCTGCTCAACTCTCACGGATTCTTCCCTTCACCTTTGGTGCACAGGTGGGAACAGGAAAATGAAGGTCAGAGTATAAGTCGCCAACCAGGAGCAGAACTTATCACAATTTCAAGTGGCTTCGGCAACAATATTCACCAATAGTGTCACAAACAGAAGTATCACGTAGCAAAACAGATCTAACTTGTGAAGATTTGTGTGATGTGAAAAATGCTATTTGATGATTTATGGCAAGTGCTGAAGGGGCTGCTGGGTTACTCTTCCCAATTGGGCCTTTCTTCCCCTGAGCCATGGGTGCTGCTCGTGCAGCAGGTGAGGCATTTACTCATGTGCCTGTGGGACAGGTCCTCAACCCTTGCTGTCCATCAGAGTCACAAGGGGAGCCTTTCAAAGCACCTACATCCAAGTCCCACCCAAACCCATCAAATCAGGTAAACCAAATATCCCCAGTAAGAGCAAAACCAAAATTGCTACCTATCAAAAAAGGTATATTACATAGCTTCTTAACCACAAATGAGAACTATATTTGTTAAATTACAAATATTATTTTTTACTTGACATTTCTGATTTGTCCTCCTCTCTTTCAGCTGCTTTTAAGTTCTCAAAATCCCAGTGCTTTTCTATTCATTAATGCTTCTTTAATAGTTTTTAAATGGTAGATGTTATCTGTTCTTTGAATATGCATAAATGAGTGTATATTAGATGTACTTATAAAGGTAAATATTAAGTTTCAGCTAATTTTTGAAAAATATAATTTTCATCTAAACTAACAAAGATTGAAAGTTGTTTTTTTTTGAGACAGAGTCTCACTTTGTTACCCAGGCTAGAGTGAGTGCTGTGGTGTCAGCCTAGCTCACAGCAATCTCAATCTCCTGGGTTCAAGCAATCCTCCTGCCTCAGCCTCCCAAGTAGCTGGGACTACAGGCATGCGCCACCATGTCTGGCTAATTTTTTCTATATATATTAGTTGCCCAATTAATTTCTTTCTATTTATAGTAGAGACAGGGTCTCGCTCTTGCTCAGGCTGGTTTTGAACTCCTGACCTTGAGCAATCTGCCTGCCTCAGCCTCCCAGAGTGCTAGGATTACAGGTGTGAGCCACCGCACCTGGCCTGATAGTTTTTTATATTTAAAACTGAAGAATATTAGTTATTTATTAGAATAAATATTAAATAAATAAATAAAATATTAGATATTTTACATTTTCTTTTTTTTCTTTTTTTTTAATTTAATGTATTCATCTTTTTCTTTTTTTTTATTTTCCAAGTATACCATATGCCTTTCAACCCATATTTTTTTCTCTTCTTTTTTTAATTTAATTTATCTTTTTCTTTTTTTTATTTTCTATTTTACATTTTCTACCATCAAATACATACATACTAAGTTGAAGTATTAGGCCAGAAATGTTATTCAAAAAGAAGTAACAGAGGTGAGTATTTCTACTATTTGGAGGAGGGGATTCTCTTGGGATAACTGACCAGAGGAGGGTTATGCAGAGAATGTTAAATGTTTGAGCCAGAAAGAACCTCAGAATTCATCTTGCAGGTTTTGGAATTGAGGCCTCAAACACCTCAAATTCTTATTTCAGTAATGCTACCAGTTGTGGCATATTTTTCATGGCAGGTAAAAATGGTTTGTAAAAAAAAAAAAAAATCCTGAATATATGTATTATTTTTTTAGCTTTGGAAGAATGCTAATACTGACTTTTGCTAAATATGGTAATCTTCCCATATTATTGTAAATTTACTATAAATTGTCAAACATTTAACATTCTTAAAACTCTTTTGGAAAGTGAACAATTGGTATTAAAAATGGTTATATTTAAGAAGTCTACACTAAAAGCCATATTGTTAAGCATATTGAGTGGATGAAAGGTTAGTCTAGCATTATAATCAACCACACCTTTTTTCCAGCCTCCATATGAGGTCAGCCAAGTAGCCAGCCAGCCAGGAGTAATGTACTCACAGGCAGGGTACAAGGTCTGAGAGAAGAACAGTGGGAACTCCTGCTTAGGGCTCAGAAAGAGCATTGCCCAGGCTGGACATGGTGGTTCATGCCTATAATTCCAACAGTTTGGGAGGCCGAGGCAGGAGGATCACTTGGGGCCAAGAGTTCAAGACTAGCCTGGGCAACACAGCAAGACCTTGTCTCTACAAACATTTTTTAAAAATTAGCCAGGTTTAGTGGTATGTGCCTTTAGTCCTAGCTACTTAGGACTCTGAGGCAGAAGGATCTCTTGAACCTTGGAGTTGGAGGTTGGAGGATGTTGAGTTTGTGTCAGAGGGTTTCAGAGAGACACTTATTAGAAGAAGGAGTGTTAGAAAACAGAAGACTTGGGGAAATATAGTGACCATCCTCAGATATCCGAAGGTCTGTCCAGCGGCCATGTTAACATACTTGCCCAGTGGATAAAAGGGACTCTTGTCCTGGGCAGAGCTTCTGTGGGAAACTTCAAAGACCCCTCCCAACTCCAAGACTCTGATTCTCTGTGATTCTTACCTCAGGACCTAAGTTACTGATCATGTTTATAAAATATGAGAAAGAATCCACCATATTTGGCTGCAAGAACCTGACACACATGGAGAAAATAATGCTTCCTCCGTGTGTGTGGGGGGGGGACCAGGTGTGTGTGTGTGTGTGTGTGTGTGTGTGTGTGTGTGTGTGTGTGCATAGGTGTGTGTAAGAGAGACAGACTATGGAGAGTATGTGTGTATGAGAGAGACAAACCATTGGATGTAGGCATGAGGAGGGGGGTAGAGTTCCCATCTGACTCTCCAGCTAGTGGCACAAGCACACAGTTCCCAGGTGGGGCAGCTATTCTGTGCCCTGCCCCACGCTAGGAACTCTGAGGGCTTCCAATCGCAGTCCCGACCTCAGTGTGTGTATCTCATCTATCTGGTCATAGGACAAGAATTACAACCCTGAGATCACTAGAGACACCAGGAGGCCTCATGGAACTCTTCCCTGCAGTCCTCATGTCTTCGTTCTCCTCCCTATCCCTTGTCCTTTCTTTAAAAAAAATTAATTAAACTCATTGCGTATTAATATGATTGACCCGTCTTAATCACAGCCACCTCCATTCAGAAAGAATGGAGAATACGTATGCATACAACCTGAAAAAAGGCAGAAAAACTCGTTCCCTACTACCTTCTTAGTTAGAAAGCAGCAAGGTAGTATTTGTTACCAAAACATTAAATATGGCTTGAGAAATAAGCTTACACACAGTCCAAATTGACATCTTCAAAATCATCCTCAGTCCTAAACTAACAGCAGTAGATGCACAAAGAAAGAAATGGAATGTGGTCACATTTCATACTGTAGCATAGACCCTTTCAGATTGCAGTAAGTAAATGGCCATCTGCACCCCATAGCCTTCCATTTCTGCTGAGACACTGACTCAGGATTTAGGAGTTTAGATTTCTAAGTTGGAACAAAAGCATCATTAAGCAGGTTGCTCTTTGTAATTTTTTATTGAGCAATGGAGAGCACATTAGGCCTACCTGGATTCCTGAAGAATCCAGCAACCCAAAGGCCGTGGTGTCCAGAGGAAAGTAGACTTTGTAGATATTTAAGATCTGATTTCATATAAAAATGAGAGGTCTGAGACTAGATGTTGTAGGAGAGGAAAAGTAATATCTTTTTCTCACCCATCTTAAGGTTCATGACTGAGGCACCTGTAACAAAAGACAGACCAACAAGAGAAAAGTGCCCACATTTATTTAATGTAAGTTTTATATGACAACACAGGAGCCTTCAGAAATGAAGACCCAAAGGAACAGGGAAACCTAAGTGTTCATGCTCAGGTTTCATGCAGAGTGGACAGTCATGCAGAAGTGTAATCAGACAAAGGGGGTCTGATTTAATGGTGACAAATTAGGGGGAACTTAGCAAGGCCTCAAGATTCTTCTTGAGGTCTCTGTGTCTTCAAGGACAAGGGATGTCCCTTTCCTTCGGGTATAGGGAGGGCACCTCTGGAGTGAATGTTTTATGACTGCTTCAGGGGAGAAAGGTGGGAGAAGGCACTTCTCAAGTGCCAGGGTGCCACACTTTAAGGTAATGTGTCTTGAACCCCATCAATGAACAGGCCAGTTCCCATTATGTGGGAGTAGACTGGCCCCTTCAGGGACCCTCCTCAGTGCCAAAAGGACCAGGCACTGGCGATGTAAGAGCTACGAGCCACAGCCCCAGTCCTGGTGTGAGGACACGGGGCTACTGAAGGCAGGGGCAAGCTGATATAAGCTCAGAACCAACCCCAAGTGGGTGGGCATGAGGAAATGGGAGTTTAAATATGTATGGCCCTTTTTGAAAAAGAAATTTTAGTATACATGTTAAAATGAGCATGTCTTTTTTTTTTTTTTAATCTAACATTTATTAACTGCTTATGTTAAACCTTTTCAATCTTCACCAATCCCTGTGTCAGGCACTATTACTCATCTTGCAGATGAGGAAACTGAGGCACAGTCTGGTTAACAGACTGTCCTGTCTTCCACAGGCAGCCATCACGCACAGTGGGGACTTGAGGCAAGACTTGCTGGCTCCAGAGCTGGTTGGGGGGAAGCTGTGAGATTGGAGCTTCACGGCCATTCCTTTGGAGCCCAAGTGAGCAGGTCATCTGGCCCAGCATTTGCACCTCTAGGATTTATCCTAAGGGGATGTTCAGACAAGATTCTATGGTGATTGTTCTGGGATACTTGTTACAGGTTTGTTCATATAATCTTTCAGGTACCAGGGCAAATGTCACATCCTCAAAGATGCTATTTTGCTACCATGTCTCAAGCACCCGCCATCACTCCTAGCCCATTACTTCATTCTGTTCTCTTAATAGGTCTTTTCACAGCCTGCAATTGTTTATTGGTTTACTTGTTTATTAGCTGTTTTCCTGACTAGAATGTAAGTTCCATGTAGGCAGGGGGCTGTCTCCATTCTCGAAAACAGTACCTGGCACCTAAAGCATAGTCAATAAATATCTCTTGAATGAAAGGAATGAATTAATGGCAAACAACTGGGGAAAATTTAAATCTTAATGATTAGAGGATTGCTGAGATAGATGGTGGCATATCCATGCAATAGTATATTTGCAGTCATTACAAATGATTATGTACAGCATGCCCTACGTAGAGGTACTGCTACCTACCTGTTGTGGAATAAAAAAGACAGGTGACAGAAATGCATGTGTAATGTGATCCCTGTATTGGCCAGGGCTCCTGGTAGCCAACCACAGAATCTAATCTACTGAATTTAAGCAGAAAAAAATAGTATATTGTAGCCAGTTGGGTAACTCCTCAATGCTCTAGGGTACCAGTTCTGCAGACAAAACACAAGATTGGGAGCCCAACACATGAGTTCTTCCTCACCTCGACGGCTGACTAGTTGTGTGGCCTCCAGAGAACTCTCTTAACGGCTCTGTTCTCCACACAGATGTGGATGGTAAAATCTACACCATCCACACCTTAGAACTGTTGTGAGAGCAAATGAGATTGCAGGTATGAAAGCCTTTGAAAAGTTTAAAAAGGACTACGTATACATTTACATCATCATCAGGTGGTTTTGAACATCTGAGGACATGAATTTTATTCCGAAGCCATTGGCATAGCTACACCATTGAGATGCCATTGGTCCTCTCCTTAGCTAACTGGACATCACTAAGCGTTGAGGTGCCCCTTGCAGTGGTCTGGATAAAAAGGCTGGTAATTCTGGCAGTTGTATTTGCTAGGCTTGTTCTGAAATCATCTTCTGTGTCCTCTTGTGACTTTAGTCACTCTCCCTGTGGTCTCACCTGTGTCTTAGCTTTAGGCCTGCCCTTTTCTCTAGGCTCACTAATCTTGCCATCTTCAGGAACAGGCTTGTTCTTATCTCAGGGATCTACGCTGTGTTACCGCAAAGCTTGGCTTCTTCCCTGCAAGTCTTCCCCAAGCAGCATCCTCATAGCCATGAGAGCTGACATCTAGAACATTACCGTTCAGCGTCACTGTCGTGATTTCATGCATGGTTCAAGCAATTGACTAGGTATATATCAAAGGCCAGACTCCATGATAAATAGATATATTTGGGTAAAATTGGATAAAATAAATATTTGGATAAAATTTCCAAATAATTCCATTTTTTTGTATATTCTCTTTGTATATTAAAAAAAAAAACAACTTTGGTTTTCATTGCCTACCTATTGTTTGAGGAAAACAGTATTGTGACATGACAAAGGATTTTAACAAGGTACTGACATAGTTAAGGAGAACTTAAATGTTCCTGAAACCGGGCGTGTGTTGTAAGGTGGGGTGATTTCCCCATTTCCTGTGTGTCCAGAGGCCTTTCCTGGCAGAACTTCCAGCCCAGGAGACTTCCATCTTTATCTTGCACGAAGGATACAATTTCGTTCTGACGCACGGTTTACAGAAGCCGTCGAGCGACCACACAATCTGTTATGCTAAATCACACCTGGTGTCTGCACAGAGCAGACTCTGGCAAGAGTCCTCGCCACTGGGACCGAGGCCTCTGACTCGGAAGCCAAAACATGGCAGTGTTGCAGGGCGCCTGGCTCACCAGCACGGTAAATTAACCTGCTTGTTCTCACGTTAAATGCTTTATGAAAATTTACTGGGCGCAAAAAGAGGGAAGAAAACCCAAGTGGTTGCGCAGTGCGCCTGCCTGGCACCAGTGAAGGAATGAAGCTGCCGAGAAAGTCGACGTGAAGAGCTGGCAAGAGGAAAAGGTGGAAAGCGTGGTGAAAATCAAGTGTGGTGCCAGCCACGGCATTGTTGTATTAGCACTGCTCGAGAAAAACATTTAATTACAGAAGATCGGGGCTCCCGGTGTTCGTGAGCTAGGAGGTCACGCGACATGGGCTCTGCCACAGTCTCCACGGTGCATGTCTCCAGAGGCATGCATGTGGCACTCCGTGACAGACTGCAGAGAGAGACCTCCTCCCATGCGGCTGACCCTTGATGAGGGCCCTTTGCTGTGACCAAACCTCAGTTCACAAGCAACTCTCAATCTACCTTTTTTCCCCAAAATAAAGTGTCCGGATAGCCATCCTCACCTCCATTCTTCAGTTTTTCCACATTCTGTTTTTCCTTTCTGTTCCTTGTTGGTTTTAGAAGAAAATAAAATAGACAAAGAAGCCAGGCACAGTGGCTTACATCTGTAATCCCAGCACTTTGGGGGGCAAGGTGGGAGGATCGCTTGAGGCCAGGAGTTCGAGACCAGCCTGGGCAACATAGCAAGACCTCATCTCTGTAAAAAATAAAAACATTAACCAGACATGGTGGCACACAGCTGTAGTCTTAGCTACTCAGGTGACTAAGGTGGGAGGATCACTAGATCTCAGGAGTTCAAGGCTGCAGTGAGCTATGATGATGCTACCATACTCCTGCCTGTGCAACAGAACGAGACCCTATCTCAAAAAAAAGAAAGAAAAAATAGACAAAGAATAGGATAGAAAAGTACTACCCTTTAAAATATTAATACCGATAAATTTGTTACCTAAGAGAAACAGAGCCTTTTTTAGTTATGATTTTCTTTGGGAAATAATTAGGAAGCAAAACAAAACCAAAAATAAGTAAAAAATAAATGGGCCAGGCATGGTGGTTTGCACCTGTACTCCCAGCTACTCGGGAGGCTGAGGCGGGAGTGTGGCTTCAGCCTAGGGCCTCATTTGAGGCTACAGAGAGCTATGATCAGCCTGTGGGCAGCCACCGCACTCCAGCCTGGCAACATAGCGAGACCACATCGCTACAAAATAAATAAATGATCTGTGGCACCCACCCCCTCAGGGGCATGCAGGTAAAAAAATATAAAATTAAAAAATTAAATAAATAAATGATAAGCTGCTATAAAATGAGGGCACGAGTGTATATTTGAGCTACAGATATAAAAACATAACAAAGGTAGAACCAACTGGTAATATCGCACGGAGAGGGGTTTTTTTTATTATTATTATTCCTTTTAGTTTTAAAGCCTCACCTACTTTAAAAGTAGTTTGTGAGACTAATGATCCAGTTTCATGTACCTGCAAGAAATATTTCTTTGTGTTCTATTTCTGCCAACACATAGCTTATTGTGTTACCTGACTTCTTCATCCGCGGCTGCTGCCGGGAGGACTAATTAACATGCTACGAATCTAAAGCATCCGGTTTGGGATGCTGCTCTGCCACACGGGGTACGGCGTCCTCGGGAAGAGAGGTCACAGACTTGGACCTG
Organism: Microcebus murinus; assembly: GCF_040939455.1. Taxonomy (NCBI): domain Eukaryota; kingdom Metazoa; phylum Chordata; class Mammalia; order Primates; family Cheirogaleidae; genus Microcebus; species Microcebus murinus. The sequence continues at coordinate 17,235,602 of NC_134116.1, read as the reverse complement.
CAGCTAGCTGAAATTAGCGTCAGCTCAGTGTGTTTAATTGCAGGGCTGCGTGTGCCTTGTCGTTAAGACATTTATACTTCTGTCTGTAAACTTTTACAGCCACCTACTTATGAAGACAAGATTCTTTGTGTCAGCACCTTGGAGAAGTGTTGCAGAAGCAGTTGGCACACAGAGAGGAATCTCCCGCAGCAGCGTGGGCACAGCCGAGCTCGTTCGTCACCCACCTTAGGGCAGCCTCAGGCACAAGCAGGCCCGACTGACCTCCAAAATTTGGTGATGGCCAGGGACATGAGCGTCCTCCTCCACAGAAGTCAAGAAACCTTTTGGTTTTTTTTAAAAAATTAGTTCTTGATATCTAGGTTAAGGGGACGATTTGGATCAGGTTTTAGCAAGCATATCTCAGGTGGGCTTGAGACCTAGAGGAAGTCATCAGTCAGAATGCACTGTGAGCATCGCTCTAAAACTGCTCAGGCCGGGGGCAGGGGACACGTCTGTCATCTGACTCCTCTCTGGAACCACGGCAAGTCTGCCTCATTAAACCATGAGCGGATCGCTCTTGATTTACCATTCAAAAGAGTGAAAGGCCCGCAGACCCTGCCCTGCATGGGTGATGGGTGGCACCTGTGGCAAATGGCACGTTTTCATCCTTATAACGAAGAAAGGTAGGTGCAAGGTCCTTTGATGACACTGTTCCCTTTTGCTTGTTTACTTTCATTCTCCCACGCAGACTGCGACCCAGCAGGAGGGCTTTTAAACCAAAACAGTTAATTACCTCCTCTAACCCGGAGAAGTCGGGAAACATAAATATAGCGAGTTGAGAGGGAGAGGGCAGCTTTGCTCGGGGCTGTACTTTGTACCAGTCGGGGAAGGGAGCCACCTTCTCCGTCCTCACCGGGCTGGGCAGAGCAAGACCAATTAGAAGGTGTGCTTGGGGGGGGTGCCCAAGTGCCACCGTGCTGTGGGGTTTCCAGGGCTCTCTCGGTGCACTTGACAGTGAGTCCCCCGGGGGCAGAAACCCATGGGCAAACACCCATTCCAAAGACAAAATCAAGTAGCTTCGGGTACTACAGGCCCTGGTGCTAGAGGCCCTCCTATCGTCAAAGGAAGGAGCTCTTGTACAGGTGGGCTTGAGCAGGGACCTTCTCTACTTTGTGTATATGGGGGGGGGGGGCGGGGGTGGGGTGGATCCCCCTCAAATGTAGTCAGGGGTTCAGGGCTGCCTCTCAGGAGATACTTCCCAAGTGAGCAGCGATTCCCAGCCTGCCCCACCATCACCTTTGCTTCCCACTGGAATGAAGCCTCTGCCCTCGTATTGCTCCACCCTGGGCTCACCCCAGTCCCTTGGGAATCGTGTTGCCTTTCCGTCACCCTAGGCTTAAGCACCCTCCTGACCTAGCCTCACATGTGGGGACTGTCTGCCTTTCATTCCCTTGCTATTCCTGCCTCTGCACTCTTCCTGCTTTCTACTGGGTGCTGCCCCCTCCTCCCCACCTACTGACACCCCCCCCCCCCCCCCCGCAGCCCATCTCGGCCTGCAGTGCAGCCTCCTGCCTCTGCATCCCAAGGTCCCTAGTATGCGTTCCAATGCCTGTCACCCTCTTCTCCTTCTATGGGCCTTTCATCACCATAACTGGATGACAGGATTTCAATGGGGAGTGATTTATAGCTCCTTTCCCTCCCCCCACACCTGTCCCCAGCACCTGGTGTGGTGGATAGCATTTGATTAACCCCTCTGGTTAAAACATTTTAAATGTACCAGACCAGGGTCATCAGGCAGAATCTGGGCACGGGATTCAGGAAGTTTTCTCTTCAGAATCACAAACATTCTTAAAGAAAAGGATACATCCTGCTCAATTATCTAAATGTTTTCAAGTATTTGGCCTTAAATACAGAAGACAACGAGATGAGTGATTGTGTTTTCGGGGTTTTCTTCTGGATCTTTCCTGTCATGCGGACGTAGCTAGGGCTGCTCAGGAGAGAGCTTCTAAAGCACATGGTTCTTCCACACCCAGACTGTCCTGCCTAGAGCAACCCCCCCCCCCCCGGCTCCCTGTGCCTTGCCACCCTGCTAGAAGCCAGAAGTTATAACGCTGCCCCTCTGAGGCTGTGAAAACAAAGAAAAGAAAATAATAAGTGTGGGAAGAGCCATGAGCTAGCAGATAACATAACCACAGACAAATCCGAGCCTGGCTGTTGTTACAGGTATCAAGAAAGGCAATGCAAGTTTTTAGTAGATAAATTCATCTTTTTAAAAAGTTGCGTACAAAGTGTCCTTCAGAGCCACACTGAATCATAAAGCTAGCCAGAAACATACAGAGCATAGGTAGCACATGCCCACCAGGGCATCTTCTCGGTGTGAGCTTCGCCTTGCCCCATGAGTTTGGGTTTGCAGCACCTTGGAGGCCAAGGGGGGCACCTGTCAGGGCCCCCAAAGACAGACCAAGGCCAAGGAGGTAGGGAGAGGGCAAGGGAAAGAGGAGAAGGGGGACAGTGGTTGACAGGCTGTGACAGTAGGGAAGCCAGCGTTGGCCAGCACCGGTCAGGGGCCAGGGCAAGTAAGCCCCTTCCTTCCATTCCAGTTTTCTCTTCCTAGGGAATTTTCATTGTATTCTGTCAAAAAGTAAAGGCATAAATCTTGTGGCCTTGCATTAGACAATGTTCTCAAAATGATCACAAAAGCACAAGTAACAAAAGAGAAAAATTGATAAATTGGACTTTAATGAAATGATAATTTGTGTGCTTCATAGAACACCATCGGAAAAGTGAAAAGACAACTACAGAATGGGAGAAAATGTTTGCAAATCATATATCTGATAAGGAGTTAATATCCAGAATATATAAAGAACCCTCATAAATCAACAACAAAAAGACAAATAACCCCGTTTAAAACTGGTTAAAGGACTTGAATAGCTATTTCTGCAAAGAAGATATACAGATGGCCAATAAGCACACAAAACGATGCTCAGCATCCTTAGTCATCAGGGAAATGCAAAACAAAACCACAGTGAGATGCCACCTCACAGTGCACTAGGATAGCTGTTAAAGAAGCATATAAATACAGCAGAAAGTAAGTGTTTTCAAGGATGTTGAGAAATCTGAATCCTGGTGCCTTGCTAGTGGGAAGGTAAAATGGTGCAGCCATTGTAGACAACAGTTTGGCAGTTCCTCAAAAAAACTAAACATAGAATTACCATATGAATCAGCAAGTCTATTCCTATTCCTAATCAGCAAGTCTATTCCTAGGTATATACCCAAAAGAATTGAAAAGAGGGACTCAAAGAGAAACAGTATGCCATATTAACAGCAGCAATAACCCCAATGTGTAAACAATTCAAGTGTCCATCATTAGATGTATGGATAAACAAAATGTGGTACATACATAACAATGGAATATTATTCACCCATGAAAAGGAATGGAGTTTGGATACAGGCTACAACATGAGTGAACCTTAAAATGTTGCCACAACCAAAGGGCAAATATTATATGATTTCACTCACAGGAAATGTGTGGAATATACAAATTCATAAATACAGAAAGTAGATTACAGGTTGCCACGAGCTACGGGCAGGGTTGAGAAGAAAGAGTTTTTGCTTAATGTTATTGAGTTTCTGTTTGGGGTAATAAAACACTTTGGAAATAGTGGTGATGGTTGCACAAACTGTGAAAGTAATTAATGCCACTGAATTATATACTTAACAATGGTTAAAATGGAAAATTTTATGATGTTATATTTGACTCCAATTTTTTTTAAATGGGCAAATGATTTGGATAGATGGTTCACCAAAGAAGATACGAAACTGGCCAATAAGCACATGAGAAGATGCTCGACATCATTAGTCATCAGGGAAATGCAAATCAAAACCACAATGAGAGACCACTTCACACCCACGGGGATGACCCTAATCGAGAAGGCAGACGGAGATGAAGTGTGGATGAGGACGTGGAGCAGCTGTAACCCGCACACAGTGCTGGCGGCACCGTGCACTGGCTCAGCTATTTTGGAAAACAGTGGACAGTTCCTCAGAAAGTTAAACACATAGTTACCGTTTGACTCAGGAATTCCACTTTCTCTTAAGTGTATACCCGAGAGATACGGAAACACGTCCACACAAAAACCTGTACATGGATGTCATAGCAGCATTTCTCATAATAGCCAAAAAGTGGAAACAAGCCAAATGTCCATTAACTGGTGGTAAACAAAATATGATATATCCGTACAGTGGAATATTATATGGCAATAAAGAGGAAGTAAGTACTGATACATGCTACAACATGAATGAACCTTGAAACATAATCCTAAGTGAAAGAAGCTAGTCACAGAAAACTACGTATTGCATGGTTCCATTTATAAATTCCAGAATAAGCAAATCTCCAGGCAGAAAGAATGAAGTTTAAGTCACTTAACTAGTTTTTAACTTTTTATTGTGGAAATATTTGAACACATACAAATCGAAAGAGAATAGTATAAAGAACCCCCATATACTCATCATTCAGCTCCAAAAATTATCAACAATTTAGAGATAACTTTCTTAAAATGTTTTCCCAAATTTCATTAAAAATTTTCAAACATCAGAAAAGTCAAAAGATTGTACAGTGAATACACATTTACCAACCTCCTATATTCTCCCATTCACATTTACTCTGCCTGCCTTAACGCATGCCTATTCATCCAACTGTCCCTCTATCCATCTATCGATTTATCTTACTTTTGGTATTCATTTCTAAGTAAGTTGCAGACAGCAGCACACTTGCCCTTAAACACTTCTGCATGCGTATAATTGACTAGAATTCAATACTTGTTTACAGTTCTCTTCATGCTTTTAAGATGAAATTTATACAGTGAAATGTATAAATTTAAAGTGTGCATTTCATGAATTCTGACAAATGTATAGCCTTCTGTGACTCAAATTAAAGCCGTTGCCCTAACATCTTTTAAAAATATTTTTAATTGCTTGGAGACCTTCAAAATAAATTCTCTTCTCAGATTTATTGTATTTTAATGTTTTTTTGGTTTATTTATTTATTTATTTTGGTTTTCTCTTTTGCACTTAAATCTCTGAAGGTCAGAAATGCCAATTATATATTATAAACCCATCCATATACATCCTGAGTCTTCTTTTTTTTTTTTTTTTTTTTTTTTTTTTGAGACAGAGTCTCACTTTGTTGTCCAGGCTAGAGTGAGTGCCGTGGCGTCAGCCTAGCTCACAGCAACCTCAAACTCCTGGGCTCGAGTGATCCTTCTGCCTCAGCCTCCCGAGTAGCTGGGATTACAGGCATGTGCCACCATGCCCGGCTAATTTTTTTATATATATATCAGTTGGCCAATTAATTTCTTTCTATTTATAGTAGAGACGGGGTCTCACTCTTGCTCAGGCTGGTTTTGAACTCCTGACCTTGAGCAATCCGCCCGCCTCGGCCTCCCAAGAGCTAGGATTACAGGCGTGAGCCACAGCGCCCGGCCCCTGAGTCTTCTTAGTCCTTTGAATGAAAGTCGATTTAGCATTTTAGTATAAACCTGTGTTTTAATGTATCTTTCATGGTTAGCACATCAAAAACTTTGCTCTCCACTTTCAGAGTAAACAGAAGGCCTGGCATGTAGTAGTTTGTGAGATGAATCAACACATGAAATTTTAAGCCAGTTAACACTAGGTGTGTTCAATATTGTTATAGATTTTCTTTTTTTCAAAAACGGGCAAACCAAGACTTCTTTTTCATGTGGAAAAAATAATGGGCTAGAACCACTCAACACTATCACCTTGCCTAATGAAACACACTACCAGGTTGTAATAATCAGCGAGAATTCATTTGCTTTTTTCCCCAATGCAGTAACTACAACAGTCTCTGTGATCATTATTATAGTGAATTTTTACAAATTTATAAGAAAATCCAATATAATTGACTGACAATGGTGTTTTATGTCAAAAGCACTGCTGGTTTTTTTAATATAAATGTATAAAAAGAAATTATACAAAAAAGGAGATCCTTAAATGGAACAATTCACTCTGTTTTTTATTTTAAACCGAACTTGATCTTGAAATTTTCAAAAAGATTTTAATAGAGATGCTGATCTCGGGACCTTCATCAAATTCGAATCCCTCCACGCCTGTGACATCATTTTACAAATTAGAGAAAATGGAAATGAGATGAGATGGGCAAATTCAAAAAAGATAGAACTTACTAGTGTTTTTGAATATGTGGCATGTCTTTTTGCCTTTTGTAGGATGAAAATATTAATTGTACTTTTTTTTAAATCACAAATGTTTTGCATGTCCCTGGAGTCTAGGAAGTCTTTCCTATTTCTTAATTACCAAATCTCAGGGTGGCTGCATAGCTTGCTCCTGTTGCACGGAGGGTTGTTTGCGATTTCCTCTGAAAACAACTATACATTAACATCCAAAGTTTTGGGGGAGGGTGGAAGGCGAAGGGAAAGGTGATAATTCAGATGTTATGAAACTGTGATAATGCTATTATTTAAGGCACTTATTTGGGTATGTTTATACTTTGTAGTTTTATAAATAAACCCAAGGGGCTCCTCTTGGTTGTCACAATCCTCCTTGAATCTCGTATCCTGTCTGTCTCATCCTATCCGACAGTAGAATTGATGCCGCTCTAATCCCTGGAAGTTTGGAACTAATGAACTGACTGCTGAGCTGCCGCCACGGAGCGTGGTCCCAAACTATACTGTACTTCACACTCGATTTATTCTCCAGATGGCGAGACTGTGCCGCCCTGCCGCGAGGGACCACCTCTTCCACTGGAGTGTAAAAGTGGACGGATGTTGTTTTCTTTGCAGATTTGATCATTCTGAGCTAGAAACTTGCGAGGATGATTAGTTATTAGCTTTAATGGGTGCCAATTGAACCAACTGCACGCATATTTTCTCCTTTAATTTCGGAGTCTGCAGGTCTTGGTGATGGTTGATTTATCCGCTTTCCTACGTCACCAGAGCATGTCTCTTCCCCAGGTGATAGGAATCCAGTCTCTGAAATCATAGCACGCCTTGGTTCCTGGCCCAGACAGAGTCACATAATACGGTGGCTTATGGATAAGGACAAGTTTATTAGCCACTGGTCCACTGCACTGAGCAGCCCATGGCACGAAATATCGATCGAATGCAGGAACTTTGGGAACACCATTTTTTAGAACAGGGGGCCTGCGAAGATTCCAATATGTGCCAACTTTCTCCGTTACCTCTGCAGAGCCCGCCTCTAGAATCAAACGCGATACAGAGCACACTGTGGTAATCAGTCTCCAAAGACCTAACTTAACTGTTGATAAGGAACTTAATTCCATTATTCAGTCTTTTCCAGCTTGTCAGATGTTAGAGGGACAAGTTCATTCCACGGTGAGAATGGCTTACCAAGGCTGTAGTGTGCCATTACCACACTTAGAATACGGTCCCTTTTAAACTGCATTTTGAACAATCTGTATTGCTCCCAGGATGTAAGAGCCTTCAAAAAGCTCTTTTTTGAATGGTCTCTTTCACTTTAATTTTCTTTTTCTTCTTTCTCTAGGAAGCACTTACCTCCCAATAAGCACAGCAGATCACTCTGAGGGCCCTTCCAAGAGACCAGTGTCTGCCAGGCCGCCTCTTGCAAATCCTCCTAGGGTGGAGATTGGAGGATGGTTAGGGCCAGCCAGGAGCCAAAGAGAAAGAGAGAAAAAGAGAAGGAAGGTGTGAAGGGGACGAAGCGATAGAGACGAGAGAGATATAAGAGAGAGATGGTAGCAGGCAGTTAGGTGCGTGTTGCACACACAGAGAGAACAGGATGAACAGTATTTCTTTCTTTCCACAACTGGGTGGACTATGACTCTTTCTAACACCCAGAACTAAACTTAATTGTTCTTAGAAACTGCCTTCCTCCCAACCCAACAGATGGCATGGGTATGTTTGCTAGCACAGTAACATATTTCACCCTTAAATATACCAAAAAGCAAAAAAAATCAACATGCTTGTTGGTTAGTGTAAATTCAGCGAAGTTGTTGGATATTTTGGGATACATACCAGAGGGATGCACACTTAGTTTATGTAAATCGTAACAAGCAACAGCCTGTGAATAAGAGTGTTGTGTGGCAATATACCTCCAAAGCCATCATCTTTTTTTTGGAAAGGTACAGAATGATGAAGTGGAAAGAGCTTGGTTTTAATTCTGAGCCAAAAAAAAAAAAAAGTCTAATATAATGCTGAGTATTCACTGCTCATTATTATAATATGAAAAGTACTAATCAGATTATGCCTAAAATTGGAATTAGGTACTTCATTTGCAGCCAATTTCACAAGGGCTGAATTTTACTAAGTAAACCGGAATGTGCTGAAACCATGGCAATCTGACTTTAGATAAAAATCACAAATAGGTTTAGAACATGAGCTCTGAACAAACAGTCCCCTTCAAATCCAAGGGAAACAACCAAACAGCTTAGAGGTCAGATTTTGTTTGACACCAAAATTAACGCTAGGTGGGGAACCTACGGCCTTCGGGCCACATGTGCCCTTCTGGATCCCAGAGTGCGGCCTTTTTGACTGAATCCAAATTTTACAGAACAAATCCTTTTATTAAAAGGTGCGCAGCAGAGAAAGATGAAGCTTTTCTTGCCTCCATTGGTGCTTAAAAAAGAACAATCTTGAAATCAGAAGGCCACAGGTCTCCCAGGAAGTCGATGTTGCCAGAGATGCTGTCGGTGAGCACATGCAGATTAAAGTGGAGGACGGAGATGATGATTCAAAGAATTTTTAGGTTTTAAAAAGCAGTTCGGCCTAAAAGATCTAGTGAATTCCTTTCATTTTGCCTTCACTCTGTTCCAGCAGACCCTCTGCAAGGCTGACTTGTTACTGAAAGGTAACCTGGAAGTTGAAATGTTTACACACTGGAGCAGTCCTTAGGTTTTTGTAGCTATACGGGCTGCTCGGAGCCTAACACGGTTTAGGTTCTCGCGGCCATGGATCTAAATGCATGCGCTGCCCAAGGGCTGGAAGCAGTTCTCCCGGCAGCTCTAGACAGCCTTAGAACCATGATCTGGAGCTAACTTCTGCCCTTCACCTTCAGGATTTTCACATTTACTAGCTGTAACAAGAGCGCAGATAGAGCAAGTAGATGTATTTTACATCTGTGGACTAACCGAAGGGATGATGTGAAACCAAGCCATTTTTGGCTGCATCCTCTCTGACTTCACTAGTGTAAGCTCTTTCTTGCTTTTGGCCAAGCTTGGCCTAATTATTGGCAGTTGAAGCTTTGTAAATCAGGGCTCCACAGAGCTGTCCTAAACTGTCCTAGGTGCTGTTTCCATCTGGCCTGACAGCTCTAAGCTACTGTTTCACCACCGTTTAACTCAGACCACATTTGGGGGCCTTCCTTACCTCCACTCTGTCATAGACCTACATCCGTCTGGTTTAAATCTACTGTCCTGGGTTGTCCTGTTGATTGGATTTAGACTCAGTACTGGCTTAAATAATTCTTTTCTGTCTCTGCTTTGGTTTACTATTTTCCTAGATAGGTATTGCTTTTCAAATGGTTATATATGGCTAAGACTTTTTTTTTTTTTCTAAACCACATTCATCAGCACTGAGAAGCTTTAAAGTTTTATTAGTATCATAAAAACCCTTCCCAAATGCAACTACTTTTGATAAGTGTTCATTCTGACAATGAGAATTTGTTGAGGGCTGTTGGCAAGTTGGAGGAATTTTTTTTTTGAAACTAAAATTGGCAGGAAGTAATGACCCCAAGTGCTTTCTTTCTCTGGACTCCAGCCTCACCCCCTCAGTGTTCTCGTTTCTTGCCCCCACCCCAGTTCATCACTCCCAACCCAAAGCCAATAAATAACAGACCTGGTTTCATACAGTTTTTCTGGGAACAAATTCAAATACTGAAGCAGACTTTCAACCTTCCAGCTTTTCTTAACTGTGGAGCAAAGACTGTCAAGTCAAAGAAAAAAATATATTTGTCAGCCACTTCATGATGGGATTTCTTGGTGATGTTATTACCTTCTACCTAAATAAGTTGAAGCTTTTATTGTAGTATGCAGTGTCAGATTGCTGTGAGCATCTTCGTAATTGAATGTCAAGATTCAACTCAGTTGCAAAAAATAAAGTAAAAAAAAGCATGATGCATGTAGCAAAAGACAAATCCTTATTTTTTCCATAATGCAAATATGCTGACAGACAAGACTGCCATGATCCAGATGTTATACAGTTTCTTATGTTTATTAAATGAGAAAATGCAGGTAGAGGACATAGAACCATGCTTAGCTAATGCTCAATTCAGTGAAAAACTGCCAATTAATTATTTTATAATACCTTGGAAATAATGCTAACGAGCAAGATGACTGTTTGGAAATTCACCAATATGCATTATGGTGGATCTCGGCTATGTTATAGCCATCTTGAATAAAGTCTAGATCTCAACCACCTATCAGATTTGATGACTTCTTTCAAATACTTGTTTCAAATACAGGAAATATGTAAATATAATAATGGTGCTCAGACTCTGAATCCATGTAACAGTTCCATAGCCCATTCAATTGTGTTCCCCTCAATGATAAAAATAAACTCAGGAGAGATACATTTTTATGGACACTTATAGAATGAAGCTCGACTGAGAATTGTAAAAACTCTTGAAGACTTTGACCTGGGCCCAACTGAAAAGTGTGTGAGAGTCAACTCAGTGTCCAGTGGTCTGGCCGAAGAAGACCTAGAGACCCTTCTGCAATCCCGGGTCCTTCCTTCCAGCCTCATGCTACCAAAGGTGGAAAGTCCTGAAGAAATCCAGTGGGTGAGTAGTGAATGTTTCTGCTTTAAGGCTCAGGACTGCCTAAGGAGTAGCAAAAGGAAGGGATTTGGGTGCCACGGGTTTTGAAAATGCATACACAGAGCAGAAAGGAGAGGAACTGGAGAAAAAAGAGTGAGTGCAAGAGACCGTTCCCTTCAACAAGGAGGACCTTTGCCCAGAGTGTTCTATGGAATAGCTCCACTTTTGAAATGGTGCGTCTGCTTCCTAATTGGATTTGTGGTTTGGACAGAACAGTTTCTTCAATAGTCTTCCCATAGCAATCCCTAGAAACTAGGTTGCCTGAGAATTTCATCCCTTCTTCCACCCTTGCCAGGTCCTGAGCCAAGGCCTCCACCTGGAAGAGCGGTGACGTAGGTGGCTCTTACTGTGATTCATTTGAAATCATCATAGGCAGCGAGAGCACATTAGCTGCATATGAAAAAATGAACCCAAAGAAGGGGAGGAAAAGGTCACTCGTAAGGGCAACTAGAGGAATAAACAGGAAGCTTTTAACCAGTGGTTTTAATTAGCACAGATATTATTTCCTGAACAGTTCTCTAGTGCATCCTTTTTAAATTGCTGACAGGTGTGTTTGTGTTTCATGACGGACTTTTCAGCCAATAAAAACCTGAAATGTAAAGTGGTAAAATTACTTAAGAAAACTTCTGAAAGGGGCCTAATTATACTATGATTGTTTAAATGGTGAAGGGGGGGGGCCACTAGATTTTATTTAGGGGGTGCTATTATTCTGTAGATATCTGTGGAATAAACTAGCATTTCCTTGTGCCATTCCAGGGCAGAGAGGCTGTGAAATATGAATGCTGGAAGTATTTGTGGTCAGGGTGAGTGGGCAGTGGTGGTCTTGAAGCCACATCTAGAATTATCTCAAAGGCTGTGGGTGCAACCACAGCGATGCGCCGAGTGGTTGTAACACCTGACGGAACTGCTCACCTTCTGAATGCATCCGGATATCGTGGGTCGGTGCAGCCTGGTGCCACGGCCACTGCCACATGTGGCTACATTTGAAATGTGGCCAGTGCAAATTGAGATGTGCTGGAAGTATAAAATACATACATGATTTTGAAGACTTGGAGCTCCCACCCCCAGAAAAAAAAAAGTGTAAAATATCTCAATAATTTTTATACTGATTACACACTGAAACGATAATAGTTTGGATCTATTAGGTTGAATACAAGAGATTATTAAAATTAAGTTCACCTGTCTCATTTCACGCTTTTAATGTAGCTACTAAAATCTTTAAAATTATATGTGTAGCTACCATTCTATTTCTTTGGGACAGCTCTGTGTTGGATTCTTCTTGAAGGCCCGGGTTCAAGGACCAATATTGACTTACTGAACTGGAGTTCTTCTCTCCAAGGTTACCCTGTAAAGCTGGGAGATACTGGTTAGATTATGTTAATATCCTGGAGGGCTCTGACCCCATTCAGATATGTCTTAAGTTGATTGAAATGGACTCTGGAGTCACTGTTCCCTTTTGGTTTCATAGTTAATGCCTATTTATCACCGTTATTACCCTTAATTTAAGATGGGGGTTGGGGGGACCCACCTAGCCCTCAGCTATGGCTTCTGTTTGCTGTTTGAAATCCCTGGATGTGAGAAACCTACTGAAATCTAAATAGGACTTCTAGTTAACAGAAGTCTTTTTGGCTGTTTATTTTTCCCTCTCCGTTTGTATTTATGCGAAGCATAAAGCCCAGAGCCCGATGCACAACTGAAAGATGGGCTTACTTGTTTTCTTTTGTGTGAGAATCTCTTGCTCGCCTTTTGTCGCTAGTGTGGGTTCTTGTTTGACTGGCACGGCTTATTGGACTATAACAAGCGTAACTCTGCCTCCTTTGTCGTGGGACAATTCTCCCACAAATCCCGAACAGTGTGCATTCTTCCAGCACACTATCGGGTGTGCACTGGAATTGAAGGCATTGCTGAGCCCTGCGACTTTGTCTCCTCCCCACTCTCTTTGTGATTTCTCCCCCTTCTCTCCTCCCCCCACACCCCAGCCCCTCCACCTCGCTGAAATGAACACTTTACCAGGCCGGAAACATTTAATCGTCTCCTTTTGAAAAAATTAATTGAAACTTCTCCACTAGTTACCTTTTGTGTTAGTACTTAATGCAATTTTTTAAGAAAGAGGGGGAGGAGGTGGAGGAGGAGGATGGGCTAGAATATTTAATTTTTAAATGCCTCTATTGGCTTAAAAACAAAAGGCATTAGAGGTCTTTCCCACTAAGAACAGAGAGTCTATTGTAAGGTGTTTACCTAGTTTTAAACTTTTTGATTTTTGTAGTTATAACTGTTATCGCAAAGAATGGGGCAAAGTAACTTCGCAAGTTTTCTTTTTTTTAATGAGGGGAGAAAATGCCCTACCACACATTTAACAACGAAACCACTAATATTTTTCACTACCAGTTTTCGAGCTTACATGAGGCAAAATCATGTTTTATTTTCATTTACATCGAATACTGTGCATTTTATCCCGTATACCATAGCCTGCTATTTTGGTGGAGTTATTCTTCCCCCTGAAAAGTTGCTGAGGAGGTGGTGATGATGCTGTCCGCGGGGGCCAGTGGGAGCAACTGGGAATAATTCTTCATTACTGAAAGCTGTGATTTATTTTAGCCTAATTGTAAAGTTACTGCAAATTGCTCAAAAGCTTTTTAAAGATCCTAGTGATTAGATTTTTTTGTGGGGGGGGTTGCACAGGCGAGGAGGGGCAGCTAAAAGGGGAAATAACACCTCTAATCCCGCTTCTGGTAAATAGGCTGCCAGCTTTTCAAATGAGTTTCCTTTCTATTAGTCAGAATATTATGCTAAGCCTTAAGCATTAGTTTTTTTATGTTGCCATAGCAGCCTTATTCCTGCAGGGTGGTGACCTGTGATGATTACAGTACAAAGCTTATAGGGTCTTGAAACCCCCTTTGAAGATGAAAAGTCTTTGATGGTTTATATTTATGCAAATCTCTTAGATATGATTTACCCAACTGAGACTGAATGGAGAGATGATTAAAATTCCCTTTTCCTTTGATATCCATTAATAGCTGAGTATTCCTTAAATTTAAAATGGATATATATGTTTTCATCTTTATTTACAAAAATATCTTTATCATACCTGTGTTTCTTTCCTATCTCCCCACATCTTATTAGATCTAGACAGACATAATAGATTTACAATTTAGAGTGTGTTTTTTCCCCCTTTTGAAAGGTGGGGGTGGGGGGGAATCTGTGCAAGAGCTTTTGTATGTTTCCAGATGATAGATTTTGGAATTTGGGCTACCCCACTGGCAGCACAGAGCTAGCTGTGAACTGGTCTCATGGAAAAAATTGGCGAGCTTTGGTCTTCAAAGAATTAAACTTCCTTTTTAAGGTCTTCCTAGGTAAGCTAAAAAATTATGAAGAAAAGCCTTCTGAACAAAGCGTAATGGTGCTATAATAAATAATATGGATTCTGCGTAGAAGGACACTGATGAACACCGCTGAACACTGATGTCAGCGCTGGGCACAAAACAAAAACAGAATGGCAGGTAGAGCAAGACTGCATTGTTTTAAGGACCTACCATTTGCATTTAAGGAAGTGAGGCTGAGAGGTCTTAAGTAAATATGTTTTCAGGGAAGCATTGAAACTGGAAAATCTCTTCTTCCAGTTTCAATTCCTAGGCCTCAAACTGCTCCTTTGGGGAAAAAAATTGTAATGCTTGAGGTTTTACTATTTAGTTTGGTGGGAATTTTGTTACCTTTTTTCTTTGGTCTTTCTTCTTCTTTTTTTAAATTCTTTTGTGCGAATGAAAGAGGCTAGGATATTACTTCCTCAGGTCAAAGACTTAAATACTACTTATATGTCTACATTTCAGTGACTGTATATTCTTTCCCCCACTAATCACCTATGACACTTTTGGTTTTAGTTTTCAGACAAATTTTCACTATACTTAAAAGGCCGAAAACTTGAACAACCAATGAACTTAATCCCTTTTGTGGAAACTGCAATGGGTTTGCTTAATTTTAAGGTAAGAAAAACCGTAACATGGTTAATAAGTTAGTATTTTATTTATCACAGAAAGAGAACTTTCGTTTTCAATTTTAACATCTACTTAAAATATTTTTCTAGAAATATTTATAAGCAAAGGAAATGTACAGCACCACTTGTTCTCTGTAATAGTTCAAAACCCAGGTTGTCAGCATCTTAGAAAACAAAGAAATTGGTTAAGTAGAAAGGAAAAGCTTCCCAGTCCAAAATACTTAAATGAAACATTCATATATTCCTAGTAATAATTTTAATTAAATAATCACTGTGTGAATATATGCTTTGAATTATTACATTTATAGACTAAATGTACATGAAAAATTTATTTGGTCACCCTTGTGAATTAACTTTGGGTTCTTTTCTGTCAATTGCCTTTTCATTAGAAAATTTTCTGGCTTCTCTGTAACAACATTATCCATAATGCCTAGCAGATAAAATTATTATTTGTAAGTTCATGTATACAAATAATTTGTAGTATATTATTTCAATTTCCTACATTAGAACATAAAATATTTTCCAATATAAATTCAGGAAGATTAGCCGAGCCAAGTGTTTTCAACCATTGTTGGTTGCATTAAACTACCTGCCTTAAATTCTTAAATTCATAGCTAGCTCATATTTTTCCCCTTTATCAGTGAGCATTTATAGTGTTTTCCAAAATAAGCCCCTCATTCCACCTGACCTGTGAACGTCAACCTAGCACCCCCTTCTCAGAGTTCCTAGCCTACCTTTTTATTTTCCCCAAAGAGCAGGAGAAAAGTCACTAAAAACAAAGGAAAAAAGGTGGCTGAACTGTACTGGAGGAGAATGTGTGAGCAAATGCTCCGAGAGGAAACTCTGTGGGGCTGTGCAGGAGGACCCGGTGCAACTTTTTGGGGAGCTGCTTCCACCCTGGCCTCTTGAGCAGCTTGTTTACACAACTAACCTTACAAGTTCTCCCAGCCCACCCTAGAATCCTCATAAAATAATCAAATGCACATCCCTTAGATGCAACTAGATGCATACAGTGATTTAATTTTAAGTGCCGTTTCGTCATTTTATTCCATAATGTATTTAGAGGCACTTACAACGCCTGAAATTAATCAACAGTGTCCCCACGGGTTCCTCATTTCTATGCCACCCACATATATTAGAAGGTCATATCTCCACCTTCCAAGATGCACAGTTATGTCCACAACAAATATCATTAATCTTTACTTTCATATATAAATGTCAAAGTTGCTTTATTAACACATCTTGGATGACTTGTTGCATTTTTATTTTCCCCTCTGGAGTTGTGGGTTTCTGTCTTTAATCCTGAGACCATTTACTTGATCCTAATGCAAATAATCCAATTAGTTTGATTTTAAAATTCCATGCTTCTCTCTTAAATGGTTTTCTGTTTACTATTTGAGAGTCTCTTAAAGCAAAAACAACTTTTGGAAAAATATAACATAGTACAATCAAAATGAGTTTATTCAAAATTTCTCTAGAAATTGGATAAACTACATATTGAACATTATAACTATATTAATAAATTGTAATAACCATATGAATATAATCCATTAAGCAAAGCAGATATATACAGTATACTTATCTTAGATGATATTAAATACCTTTCAAAAGATATTTCAGTATTTCAAAAGGGGTAAATTTGGGCTGCGCTTTTAGGACTGCTTTCAGCTAAGCTGTGTTAAGAGTCAGGTGGTTCTGTTTCTGACATGCACCATGCTTCATGCTTCCCCCTCTCGTGAATGCATTTCTGTGAGATGGTTCTGTTCTGCTCTTTTGCAGGCTGTGTGTGAAGAAACACTAAAGACTGGGCCTCAAGTAGGTCTTTTTCTAGATGCAGTCGTGTTTGGAGGAGAAGACTTTCGCGCAAGCATAGGTGTCAAAGACTGTGTGTGTGTGTCTGTGTGTGTGTGTGTGTGTGTGTGTCTGTATTTTTTCCTCACCCCTCAGCAATGGACATTTACATGACAATGTATATTTGCCAACCATGAGAATGGTTTTTCATGACAATGAAATGGACAATACTTCCTGATAATTTAGGGGCCCTGTAGCTGTCCTTCTTCCAGAACACTATATTATTAATTCTGTTCATTTATAAAATATATAACTAATAAAAAGCCTGTTGCAGCCTCAGGCACACTCAGGAATACATGGCACCTACTTTGCTCCTAATAAATATATTATGTGAACAACCCCACCGTTGCTTAAATATTTTGTTTTCACATCAGTCTGAGGGCTGTCTGACTGTAATTTAAGGCAATTTCACATTTGCCTTAGTGAATTGTCTTCTATATTATATGTAGTATGTAAATATTACTTAAAATAGACCTTAAATTTCTCTTAAAATGCATTTCATTTTATGCATTATCTTATCACTAAGCATTTACTGAGACATTGTGCTGGTTTTCACCGACTCTCTCACCGTCCCTGGGGCACTGCACTCGAGGTGTCGGGCGTTTGTCTAACTAGAGACTGAGGCATTTAGAAAAGAGGCCAAGGCCACAGAAAGCGTTTTCAGAACCACAGTCACAGTGACCTGCAGACAGGCACTTTCCCTAACCAGCGAGTGGCATGGTCCAAATATAAACAGTGACACCCGACACACACAGGATGAAAAAAGGAATTTGTTGTAATACCAGTCTTTCCAGGAGACTTTTGTGTATCCAGCAGTTCAGACACACTTTTTGCCTCCCTCAAAATGAGTTCCCTTCCGTTTCTGCAAGTTCTCCATCCAAACCCTGAAGCAGAAGTATTTGGCTCAGAACCTCAGTTAAGACAAGGCACTGCGACCACAGCACACACGATTCTGTGCTCAGTGTGAGAAGTTAACTGTTTCCCTGCACAGCTGCTTGGCCGCCTTTCATGGTGCTATCTTTGCACTGACACTTTTGGGCAATGGTAAAAAGGAAAAAAAAATATATCAGGAGTCACTTGTGACCCTGAATCTACCTCCTGAGATGGGGGAAGGGCCTTTTCTTAATGCTTGTAGAAGCCACTATATTGAAAGGTGCCTTGCCAGTTAAACAGACACGTATGACATTTAACTTTGCCTCCACAAATCCCTCTCTTAGTTTATATTTGAATCATTATTTTGCTCAGGAGCAATTCCCAGGGAGACATAGATGTCTTTACAAACTGGGTTTTTATAATTGTCTGGGTTCGGTTTCCCAAGCTAAAGCCTCCTTTTTCTGTCAACATCCCATTTTCAGGTGCAACAAGTAGCAAAGACACCCAGGATATTCTCTACGCCCGACAAATGATCGTTGTCATAGCAAAGGCCTTTGGTCTGCAAGCCATAGATCTGGTGTACATTGACTTTCGAGATGGAGATGGGCTTCTTAGACAGTCGAGAGAAGGAGCTGCCATGGGCTTCACTGGTATGATTCTTAATGATGTCTTAGAAAACAGTGTCTAGATTAGCTAGCATTCCAGAAAAATAGAAATTTAACCAGAAATTGCTATTTCTAATGTCATCAGATATCTCATATACTTATTCCACTATTTGAAATAGGAAAAAAGCCATACAGGGCAAAATCATGCCAAACATACTGTCATGTTTTTCTTTGGCTCTGCAAGTCAAAAACAAACCATTCGTTTTAATTTCTCTTTATATTAGTTACCATCTTTTTTCTGTCCTCTTAATTTTTTGGCTTACCCGAGGGGAGGGATGAGGCTGTTACAGAAGTGTTTTTGAGTGAATTGCCATAAAAATTTCAGTTGACAGAAGAGCTATTTCCTAAGATATTAACTCATCTCTGAAAAATGTTGGTGATATTATCTTTGATTTGTTGTTTTACTCATAACTAGAGTTTTTGTTTTCCTGCTACTTCCAGCCCCTCCTTTCTCTCCCACCTCTCAGTAAGTGTCTATGCACCTGGCAACACCTGCGGGCGTCGGCTGGCACTGGGATCAGCGGGTCCCTTGCAGTTCTGTCTGGGGCACAGGCAGGCATCTGGTGATTGGTGTGCCCGATTACGCAGACCCCATGAGCCAGGAGGCAACTGAAAATTGTGTTTTTGCAACAAAAATATATTTTTTGAAAAACCACGATAGGATTCCATGCACAAAACACATGTGCAGTTACATACACACACGCACGTGCTGGCAACCATGGAAAAAAACACCCTAGGCTCTTATTCTTGTTTTTATGATGAAAGTTCTAAACATATTAATATCAGAAATGTACCCAAGTAATAAGGAATACAGACAAGCATCCTGAGATCCCTTTTATAAATATTTTTGAAATATACCTAGTTAGGGGTTACTGGTAGAAATATTTCATAAAGTGGCCTTAAATGTAAAAACATCTTAAGGGATGATGACTTAACTGGAAATAAAAATGGAAAGACTTAAGAAGCAGTTTTAGTTATATTAATAAGTTATATTAGAATTAAAGCTCTGACATTTGTTTTTGTGTTTTTGACATAAAGAGCTAAAATATCCCCTCCAATGTTTAAATAAATGTGATCCCTTATAGAGAAATATTTTTCAATGATCTGAACTTATTAATAAATGAAATCCCCCTGCATTTCGCAGTGATTGAGAAAGAAAGGAGTCCCTCCACTACATCCATGGGCTGTGCTTGTCGCTGGCTCTTTCCAACAACTGGTTAGGATGTGGCCCAAATGGAAAAGTTGGAGAAAAACTCTATGAAATTTATCTAATAGACCCTGATGTTGTTGGCCCAAAATGCGTGGCATTGGCTGCCAGACAGCCAGATGTTGCTCTCAAATGGGAACTAATTCAGCAAAAAAGAGAAAGCAATGACTTGACACTGGCCTCTCTCCCCATCACTCAGTACAAGCGGGGTTTCCCCAGCCTCCTCTGGGGTAAATGTTTGCTCCAGAACTTCTAAGGGACCTTGAGAGTCTCTCCACGATACAGCACTGAATTAAATTGGTCCCTAATTCAATCGCAGAAGACAAGCTATTTCAAATCAGGTTTAAATTTCTAGACTGTGCCCAACTCAGCACGAGGAGCTTATGGACCTGGCACCATTGTTTCTCCACAACAGGGAGTATTAAATAGCAAAAAAAAAAAAAAAAAAAAAAAAGGAAAACAAAAAAGAAAAAGAAAAAAAGGAGAAAATGGAAGCGGGGACAATGGGAGCAGGGAGGGCACAGGCCCATTGTACGCGCACGTGAACGAGGCTGTGAACCAGGGAGCCACACTCCCCAGCAAGGCTGCAGTTTTTAGAGGGAAGGTCTTTATTGCCCTAATTATATTTCTACAAACCAATATAAGGTAATCAATCTGATAACGAGATGGGAGATTATTTGTAGTCGTTTTTTTTTAAAAAGGTGCTTTTAAATGAGTATTTTAAACCACTCATCATCTGTTTGTCCTAGCTGTTTGGCATTTAATTGCCATACCTTGGGCTTTGCATAAGAAGAGAGGAGCAGAAGGAATAAAAAGCAGCAAAGGAAAAAAGGAAGACAGGGAAGAAGGAAGGGAGGGAGGAAAGAAGGAAGGAAAGAAGGAAGAAATGAACGAACGAAAGAACACATGTCCTATCTGAAGCAGGTAGTTGAAAGGTTTAAAATCCAATCAAAGTATTGTATTATCCATAACACTGATAAGGAAGACTAAGGATTTCCTGTACTTTTAAAAATTATATATTTTTTTAATGAGTTGTAGTTTTTAAAAGTTAGCTATAGTTTCTTTTCTGTAGTCATTGTTTCACAGGGTCACAGTCATGTAGATTGATTTTAAATCAATGCATTGGATGTGTAATGGCCATTAACTTTAGGAATTTTTTAATAAAAAGAAACCAAAACTAAATCTTAAATAAAGCTTTAACAGCTGACTTAGTCATTCCAGCACTACATGCTGAGAAGAAAGATTATAAATATGAAGCACTATGGGTTTTCTTCTTTTTTGCAGTCTATTGTAGAAGACAAAAACGACACCATCATACAGTTACCTAAAAGACTTGGCAGGTATTGATTTAAAGCACAATATATCAAGTGGTACTGTAACAAGGATTTCATGGTCATCAATTTTAATGTCTTCCAATTTTGCACCCTCTCAGTAACTTGTCAATAACAACTCTTCTGTATAAAATATTTGCTCCATTCCCACATGGCATTAAAGTCTGTGATACAGTTGTTGGAATATATGAGATGCAACAAAAGAGAACATCACGTATGAATGTTCATAAATTTCTAAAACCTAACACATATCTTAAAATTAGCCTCATTACCAAAATATAGGTCCTTGAGAGCTATCAGTAATTTTACAGTATTTTAGGTAGTTTATGTTTGCTCCTCAAATTATAGTGCCTGTACCAAGAAGTTCCCATGAAATCTGTCTTTTTACACATCAGTATAAATTATGCACATAAATTATTAAATTCAGGGCTAACAATTAGTAGGAAATGACTACCAGAACTGACATCCTTTATTAATAATATTGTAACAACTATTAGATTACTTAAATATGATCTCAGTGTCTATTGAAAACAGCTCTCATTTGTCAACACTCATGTTATTTGGTCCCAGAAATTATTCCTCAAATAATTTAAAGAATCTGTATTTATATAGGTTTTTAATGTTTTATTAGTATGCCAACAAATAAGAATGAAATAGCAAACGTGAGGATCTTTTAATTATGCCATTGTAAAGAAAAGATACTGTTATATTACTTAAACTCTTTTTCAGGAAACATTTAAAAAATTTCTATAAACATTTTCTTTTTTCCATTTGATAGAATAATGACAGTGACAGGAATTGACATTTTATAAAACATCAAGAATATAATTTGTATTGGCTAAATGTTAAAGCAACTATTTCAAAAGCAAAGCCAATTGATATACTAACAAATATATTTAGCAGAGTAAATTGATCATTAAATGTACATTCATTTTTAAAGAGCCAAATATGTCTATAACTTTATCATGTAATAAAATATAATCTCATCATTATTATAACATTAAATTATGTTACATTTTATTAATGACCTAATTAGATTCCACACTTCCCTGATTGTTAAATTGTTTTTTTAACAACTGCCTGATTTCACAGAATCCTGTGTATCTTTTGTATGATGTTTTTATTTAAAATCCTTCAACTTCAAAAAGAATCATAAGTCTTTTTGGAAGATATTTCTACAGAAATAAGATTTTTTGTGAGCTATTTAAGACACTATGAAGGGGGAACTACCCAGTCTTCATTCTAGAAGCCAAAAGGGAAAATCTGGATTTGTTTTTGGATAGACAAACTTTCTGTAATTTTCTATTTAAAAAATTTTAAATGGATTAATCTAGAGACCACAGTGTTCAAATCTGCCTTCTAGCTTACTACTGAATAAAATATATTCATTGAAATTCAATTTTCTATTAGGAGTTAGAAATGATGAATTATGTTCACCTAAAAGAAATAAAATTAAATATATTATTATAAGACAGTATTTGATATCAGTATAGTTATAACATCTGCTTCTGTAAGCTTTATGAAAACTAACAGACCACTTCTAAAAGAAATCATGGAAGGGGGCATAATCTTACAAACTAAGCAAAAGACAACTTGTACAATTTGAGAGAATTCTCATTTAACTTTTTCTACTTCAGTGCAAAATAATCGCTGTGACTTGCAGACATTACTCTTTAAAGTCCCAGCCAAAGCAGTTATTCAGCGAGCTGCCTAGTCAATCCACCTGTAACCAAAAATTAGAGATTATCTGCTCTAAAGTGGCATTTCTATAGGATAACAAACACAGTTACTTCCGTTGTTGTATTTGTTATGTGGTATTCTGGAAAAGCCTGTCTGATTGCAGTTTTTGTTTTGTTTTCTAAAACAAAAAAAATTCTAATTTTGTTATTTAACATACGGTCTGTGAGACATTCAGAAACCTCACTTGGTAGAAACATTTTGTTTGAACATCTGCTTGTTGTTTGGCGGTTCTGGTGTTATTAATCTTCTTGTAGGTAAGCAGGTGATCCACCCTAACCAAATTGCCGTGGTCCAGGAGCAGTTTTCTCCTTCCCCTGAAAAAATTAAGTGGGCTGAAGAACTGATTGCTGCCTTTAAAGAACATCAGCAATTAGGAAAGGTAAATGTTTTGTTAATGCCCTGGGTGAGAGTGGTGTTTAAAATACCATGGGGAAGAATAAAAAAATATGTATTGTTTGAATGCTTTAAGAAAACTCATTGTATCTGGGGAGACCTGGGAGAGGGGGAGGGAATAACATTCATCAGTGAGAAAATTGCTTAAGGTAGATTTGCCCTGCCCATGTTCCTAATATTTCACTAACTGGCTATCAAGTCTCTCATTTTATTCTTTTCATAAAATGTATTGACAGCCTTAGAGAAAATAGAAGTCTGTTTAGTTTTTCTCTATAGACTCCAATGCAGCATTCATATGAAAATAATTTTAGATCAAAGTGAGAACAAGCTGTAATGAAATAAACACAGTTTGACCAAATGGTTCTTGTGGAGGAAAGAAATAAATTTCAAGTTATTTTAATTTGGGGGAAAAAAAGTACAAAAATCTCCTCCGGTTTAGTCATTTAAGAGTGGGAGGTTGTATATGTGTTTGTACCAATTTCTGGACCTGAGATTTGGATGGAATGGGAAGCAAATTAACACTGGAGTACGGTTGTTCCTAATTTAGTGCATCATTGAGCCTCGCGTTTCCTGCTCTGTGGGTTTCTGCTATGTAAATATTGCAGTGGTAATGCACAATCTGTCTCCACTTTGTGCCAGTAACACTTAAATTAGGTGTCGCCTGAAGGAAGATTTTATGCTAGTTGCAGCATTGTCAGTTAATTATCTTAAAGGTTATTTGCAATAATACCGTTTGCCTCTTTTTAAGAGGCTAGGAGGGAAAGTTGCATTTATAAATCTATAAATGCAACTTTAAATCTCTAAACTCAGCCTCATGTCTTCCAGAAGGAGTGAAGTTTTGATGCCTACGATGCAAAATTACTTAGGAGAGAAAGGATATTGAAAAATTATTAAGGTTCTAAATATTAAACAATTCCCCCTACAAAAACTAAAAGAAGAAAGAACTGGCCTTCAGTGGTGAACCTGTGACATCCATGTGAGAAGTGTCCCTTGCACTTTTCACTGGCAGCAAGAACACCTGAAAATCCCAGCACTTGCCAAAGTGGGTAACAGTATTAAATGGGTCACTCCCTAAGGATGTCTGCCTTCAACCCCAACCACGCACACATGCTCACGCTCACACACTAGCAAGGTTCATCTTTGCACAGATTCACACTTTATATCCAAAAGCAGAATATGGGACATAGTAAACGTCCGATTTGGACTTCTACCAATTTCATGATAAATGGCATCCTTTCATTTCACATCAGCAGTGGCCATCAAAAAATAATGCATTTTATAGAAAAATATTTTTAAGTCAACATTGTGTTTTATGTCCCTTTCTATATCTTAACCCAAAAATCAAGACACCTCCCCCCCGCCCCCAATGAATAAACACAGATATTTACCTAGGGAGAAGAGAGCATGGACTCGCTCTCATTCACACATGCAAATAACTCCATCCACTCCCCTCTCCCACTTGCCTATGCACAGACACACTAAATGCTCTACACCTCTGCTGTGTACCTCATGCCAGCTGAGGATATACATGTGATAAATACTTCCTAGTGAAATAGTAAACTGAGGCAGCATATGGACCATTAAAACAACAGCGAGAGCAGAGTTACAGGCTGGACTAGCACTGCCTCCATGACATGTCCAAACTGTGTTCTATACTGGGTAGCAGCATCCAAAGGAGGCCACTGGGCATTGTAATCAGATAGGAGTATGGGAGAGTTTACCTTAAATTTCAGTAGCCAGCAAACAAAATTCAAACCAGAAACACATGCTTTTCTGGCATTTAAGTTTTTGAATGAGGAAAACTACCCTTTTCCCATTGTATCTTAAAAAGTGTTGTTCCCAGGGAAAATTGTTCCAAAGTTACCCATGCGTTTTGATGATGGCAACTTAAATGTTAAATTCTGAACTGGGTTTTTTGGTTTTTTTTAAAATAAGAAATACCCTCTTGTTGGGGTATAAGCTTGTACAACAGGGTGGCAGGACAGCTTTTCTTAACACAGAACCATAGAAATTAGAGCAGAGGGGAGACTAACTATTAGGTAATTTCTTCCCTGTCCCATTCATGGAGGTTTGTTTCCTACAGCAAATTCTCCTGGTGCTTTGTCCAGCAAGGTTGAAATGATTCAAGTAATGGGGCTTCCAGTAGGGACATATGGTTATTTTATCCAGTTAGCATGTTTCTTTCACTTTGCCTATAAACTGGCTGGTCACAAAAATTGGATCTGCAGGTAGGTGACTCTGGGTCTTGAGGGGATCTTGGGGTTTAAATAATGTGGGTTCTGTTTGTAAAGATTTCATATAAATAGGTCGCTCAGTTGTATAAAGTATTGCTTCCAACAAACATCTAATCTGTTTTATTTCAAATGTGAATCACTAATGAAAACATGAACCTTCAGATACTTGTCCAAAGCACAGATGACTCTCTCAAAGATGGGAAACTGATGGTTTGTGTCCTAGTGAGACACTCATAAATTTCTAAAAGACCTTTTTTTCCCCTCTGATGCAATTTTCATTCAAGTAATGCTTTTAAGTAGAAATGACCCAAGAAGACAAAGTTACACATCTTTGCCTTTCTCTACTTCTTCCTGCTCCCCTCTTCAATCATATTCTGCCCAAAGACTAAAGGTATAGTTGAAGTTCACAGTTAATGAAGGGTCATTTGTGTTGTCTATAGTAGTAATGATAATGATTATTATTATTCAGAAATAAAAGTTCTTCCTTTTCTTTCTGTCCTCTCCAAATGACAAAATTCAGGGGATTACTTAGATCAAGAGCAGATAGATTACTGGGGGTCTGGTCTTTGGTGTCACAGAATTCTTTTTTTATTATTTTAATTAAAAGTCCTAAGGAAATTAAAAAATTTAAAGTCCTTAGTGTCATGTTGGG
This sequence comes from Microcebus murinus, assembly GCF_040939455.1. NCBI lineage: Eukaryota > Metazoa > Chordata > Mammalia > Primates > Cheirogaleidae > Microcebus > Microcebus murinus. The sequence goes on along the minus strand of NC_134116.1, from coordinate 17,209,862 downwards.
TGAAAAACACTTTACATAAAAACAAATAATCATCAGCTCATATAATCTATTACTATTTGGCAGGTAGTGATACGTGCGGCTGCTTTGTGTCAGGGAACTGAAAGACATTTTCAGGCTAAAGAATTGTGCCTGACACAGCAGTCCCCACTAATAAGAATTAGGGCTATAGACTCATATTAGGGACTCCAGGTTATCTTCTCCTATTAAAATTTGTTGGAAATTTTATTAAATACTCCACAAATCTATGCTCCTATGTTAATTCCCATAAACTATTTTTAATTTAGTTGACATCAGTTGTGAGGTCTACATCCACAATATTAATGAAACTGACTCTTTCTTCCATCCTTCCAGAAAAATGTGTTTTGAGATACAACCTGCTTGTCATTAATTATTTTAGTTTCAAATTATTTGGTAAAATACTTTAGACAGGATAAATCATTTCCATATGATTTGTTTTAAATTTATAAGGGCTTTTCTTAAAAGTTAAAAGTTAATTCCATTTTTGATGTCATTTATTATAATGTGATTCCAATAATATTTGAAAAATTCTTTTTTGCGGGGATCTTTTGGTATTTTCTTTTTTTTTATTGCTAAATATTTTTTTAATTTCAGAATATTACAGGGATACAAATGTTTTAGTTACATGGATTGCTTTCGTACTGCTTGAGTCAAAAGTGAAAATTCTTAATTAAAAACTGAATTTAGTATTCCTTATTAAATAAATATGATTTTGTCAGTTTTATCAACTAAAAATTTTATGTAGTATGAAAATTGGTTAAAATGAAAACCTCTCAAGCAAATAGTTAATATTAACTGATATCAGTAGAAATTATAATTTGTATATAAATATAACATACAGATTTTACAACATATATACATTCAAGTATTATGATCTCACATCTGTCTTATGAACTTAGTGTTAATTTTTTCTCTTTCCAAATTCATCACTTCTTAGGCAAAAATGACAGCTAAAGAAAACAGTTGCTTTTTTTCAATGATCACTAATCACAGGAAATCTTAATATAAGAATTTACCATTTCTTTCCAAATGGAGACTCTGACAGAAAAATGTGAAGGAATAGCAAAATGTATAATGTGTGGTAGAATGTTAATGGTACTTTGCTAGAATATTCTTATTTCTGCAGTATCTGGCTACACATGTGGCTTTGTTTAATTTTTAGTTTTCCAAACACTCTGTTTTATTCATATTATGACTATATAAGTGCTTTATTTGGTTTTGGAAGGATTTCACTTTTTCAGTATTTTTCATTCATTATAGTTTCATAAGCTGGCCAAAGACCAAGGAAGAGGAAGTGTTCATCTTAAAATCCTAGGTTCAGTTAACAATTAAAAAGGTCAAAAACAAGGTCACTACCTGCCATAACAACTGTAAATATCACACATAACTGAAACATTCTAATTTCACTCATGAGAGAACAACAGTACAAATTAATAAGTTTGCATTAATAAGCACATCCTCTACTGGAGTATAAGTTTGGAATTTATAAAAGAAAGAAAAAAGAGTTTTTTCCCCTCATGTAAGTCTTTTCATTTAGAAAATTTACAAACAGTTAATAAATTCCCCCCCCATATTGAAAGCAAATAATTTTCATAGGTATCTGATTTTGACTCGCACACCTTTCATTTGCGTTTCCAAACGCAGGGCTTTACAAAAGAAATACTGTTTGTTCCAGATGGCCTTCTAGAAGGCTCCCTGAGAGAACTCAGGAGAAGTCTCTCTAGCCAAAAATATTGTTTCCGCTTATTCAAGTGCCAGAAATCCCACTGCCACTCTTTCACGCAGATCACATAAACCATCTAAAGATTTGGTTGTTGTCTTTGTCAACTGAAAGGGTTGATTCCACTAATAGACGGCAATATATCCTCGGACACCCATCGGCCCCCACCTGCAGCCTTGCCCTGGATTTGTCAGAAGAACACTAAAATCAGAACCCAGCCTTGTCTAGTAAAAATGAAAGATGAAGGGACATACCTCTACTTTTGAGATTCGTAGTAACTGCATTTCTCCCTTTATTTCCTTGTTTATTTAATATTTTCAGAACTATATGCCATAATTTTGACTTTAAAATGTCCAGTTCTTAGAAAAACTGAGAGTCTGCCAGTGATGACTTTAAGATTAGTATGATTTTGTGTCCCCTGGGCCTGGCACATTGCAGGCGCTAAATAAATCTTTGTTGAATGAAAAAAAAAAAAAAAAAAAAAAGATTAGTATGATTAACACCTAATTGCAAATTTTTAAACATTTAAAGCAAAGTAATGAAATTGTAGTGCCGATCATATCTTATTTCACATGTTTTTATAGTGGCAAATGACTGGTTCAGTATTAGAGGATAAGAGTGTTTTAAAAGTAAGTTAAATCTGATACTTTTTAAATTGCTTGCCTCATCCTTTTATAACACATTCTTAAGGATATTTTAATGAAAATACGTTTTATTCTGGTTTACGTGTCTCAGGATTTTTTTTCCCCCTTAATTTCAGTTTTTTAAAATGTCATTCTTTTAGCTGGATGAAATCTCAGAAATCTTCTACTAAATCCCTTTATAAAATCCAGCAAGGGTTCAAAAGTTGCCTAATGCCACTCATGGCCAAGGCGGTGATAGAACTGTGACCAGAACCAGGGCTCAGTTTGTAAATAAAGATATGACCACAGTTAGCATTAATGTGGTTTTAATTGGGTTTCAATGAATACCCACGCTAATGACCGAAACGAGGTAGAGCCTTACAAGTATTCGGTAACAAAGTGTGAATTTGGGTATTTCTGACGAATATCTTTTGTTGAGCATGAGCAGAAACTGACAAGGAAGGAAAGAACCCGGGGTGTCCGTGTGCCTTCCCAGCGTTCCCCGCTGTCACGCTGTCACTCCCCACGCCGCTCCCTCCTCATCAGTGCTGCCCTGTCCTTGTCCCCCAGGGAGGCTTCTTGGCCTGTTCACTGCAAGCCCCATTCCATATTATTCGTTATCATTCGTTCGTTCTCCCAAAGTGGACTGGGTGCTCCCAGGGCAGGGTGGGGGAGCCTTTGGCAAAGAGGACAGATACAGCCCAGAGCTCAGTTTCCCCTCGCTCAGAGGATGGGCAACCAAGGTCACGTCCTCAGTGCCATCTGTCCCAGCACACACACGCACGGCTCGCAGTGTCTGTGATGGCAGGATCCAAGTGAGGGCCATGAAAGAATCGTTTTGCTCCTTGAACGTCTTTCTCTCTTTCCCTCTTCCTCTGTTTTCCCCTCTGATGTACAGGTCTCTATGCACGTTTCTGTGTATGTCTTTCCTGTGCCTCCCTCATCTTGCTCTCCCCAAATTCTTTGTCTCCTCTTTTTCTTTATATCTTCCTTTCTCAACACTTCATCTCCCCACCCTCCCTCCATCCCTCACCTGCTCTCCTTTAAACTGATTATAATTGAGAAGTTCAGAGCATCCTTTTAAATTTTTGTTGTATTTATTAAGGGATTGTGTCATTCTTTTTTTATATTAAAGTTAGATAAGTGGAATTTTTATCTTATTAAAAATATAAGTCAAGCATTTCTATAATTCTCTAGTTTTCTCCACTTTCAGTTAGTGGGCCTCAGAAAAAAGTGAGGCAGTTTCTCACCACTCCCCTAGAATTCTCTCTGCTGTACCAGATACCTCCCTGCAGTAGCTTGGGCAGAAATGGGTACACAAACACATTTTGTAGAAACTATTTAGCTAACTGGTTTCCACAACAGTGCTAAAAAGAAATATTCTATATGTTTTTAACAGTATATATAAATACTTTTGCTGCCTGCTAGAAAAATTAAAGGAAAATTTTTTTCATCAGTTACTTCACCAGTTTTTATTCATCAGTTATAGTTTGAAAAATGTATTAGTATTTTAGTAAATCTTCCAAAGTGGCTTCTAGTTAGTGTCAGCTCATTTAGGTCTGTTTTCCCAAGAAATAATAAGCCTACAGTGTCTGAGATAGAGGAAGTTTAGTATTCTTTGTCTTAGCTGCAAACTGCTATAAATGACATTCATTGTCTGTTTTTCTCATAGGCAGCAGCAGCTTATATTTGAAGTGAAATATTTAAAATTAAATAAAAATACTTAAACATTTGGCTTGTTACACATTTATCTGTGTTTTAAAAATTAAAAAAAATTTAAATAAGATTTCTAGTTTCAAAAAGAAATCTGAAATGGAGGTCATAGTTGCAGAAGTCTATATAATTACTAAAAAATGGACAAATTATATACTTACAATGGGTGAATTTTATGATATGCAAATTATACCTCAATAAAAGCCATTTAAAAAACTGAGAAAATTAAGCACAAAATTAATTTGCTGGCAAATGTGATAACTCCTTTAGATTTTAATATGCTTATAAATCCAATTGTTTTCACTTCACTAGATAGTTTTCTACATGGCAGACTTGGCTTGATTTTTCCAGATTTCCTTATGAAAAAGTATTTAAAATAAAGACTTGTCTATTCCTGTCTGATCATTCTGCCTAAATATTTTTTTAAAATAAATCTTGCTGCCTACATGTTGTAGGCTCAGAAAAGAGTTTTAAAAGTGAAGGCACCCTTGGTCTCCTCAATTAGTTTTTAAAGTTAAGGATGGGACCAGTGAGGTAGTTCACACCTGTAATCCTAGCACTTTGGCAGGCTGAGGCAAGATAATTGCTTGAGGCCAGGAGTTCAAGACCAGGCTGAGCAAAAGTGAGACCCTGTCTCTACTAAAAATAGAAAGATTAGCCAGGCATGGTGTCATACAACTGTAGTACTAGCTACTCAGGAGGCTAAGGCAGGAGGATCGCTTGAGCCCAGGAGTTGGAGGTTGCAGTGAGCTATGATGACGCCACTGTACTCTAGCCCAGGCAACAAGAGTGTGATTCTGTATCAAAAATAAATACAGAAAAAAAAGAGAAAAGAAAGAAAACAAAGAAAGGTTGGCTATGGTCCACTGAGACCCTCCATCGGGGCAACTAGGTGCCTCAATGCTCGTCCTGTATTAAATTGGCCCAAATATTCACCTCAGATCTCCTCCCTACTGTTTGGTGCCTCAACCTTTATTGCCTCACTTCTGCCAAACCCATCTTCCAAGCCTTCTAATCTTTTCTTTGACTTCCTGAAACTCTTGCTAATAGCCACACATTAATCTTACCAAGTACAATACACAGATCCTTCCATTTTCCATGTAGGGCTAAAGCTAAATAATTTCACGCTTCCTTTTTAAAAAGCAAAATGTTAATGCCATCTATTCATTTTACATCCACTCAATTCCCACATTCCAAGGAATTTCCTCCTTTTTAACAAACACATCTGGCCATGTGTCTTCCCTACACCTCTTCCTTTTCCTGTCTGCCACCTGCTGAAAAGATTCTGTCCTCTGTTCAGTGCTTCCTCCACTGTAAGGCAGGCTCCCAACTGCAAATCACCTGCGTTTGATTATATCTCCTCTAGCTGATATTAAGTTTTTAAATTCTTTAAAATGTATTTGTTTTCGTACTGATGTTCTGCCAAATACATAACACACCTGAGTCTAGCTTCTTAAAAAAGACGACTATATCTGTGATTTATAAGAGTTTAGAGGGGGCAGGAAGCTTCCGGCATGAGTCTGCCTCTACTCATTGTATTTTCAAAAAGACTGATGTCTCTCAAACTCTTGCAGCTCTTAAAGCAACTCTGAAATCATAAAATCTGGTGATAATTCAAATACTCTGCTTTTTACTGTACCTTTCTGGGATAAATGGAATTAAATCTCTGGCTAACAGTAACAGTAGTACTAGTGGCACTGGTGGTAGCAGTAATCCTGGGGGCAGTGATCACGGTAGTGGTAATAGTAATCGGAGGAGAAATTACAGTACTGGTAACGGCAGCGGTGGCAGTCATGACAGCGGTATGTCACAGCAGTGGTGGCAATAGTAACACCTCCCATTTGCTGAGAGCCACTGTGTGACAGGTCATTACTTATATGATTCGATCCTCACAAGAACCCTACAAGAGAAGCATTGCCACTCCCATTTTACAGATAAAGAAACTGAGGCTGAGCAATGTAACTTTACCGGCTGTGGATCGCACAGCTAGAACGCATTCCTGGATTCAAATTCAGGTGTAGCTGAGCCAGCCCAAAGCCCACGTTCCTAACCTCTGCTTCAAGCTGCCTTAAAGGGAAAAACCCAGAAAAAAGCAAGACCCTTTCCTCTGGGTGGCTTTGTTACCCTTTCCTTCCGGCCGCAGACACTTGAGTGCCACCTCAGAATGTGCCCATCCCGGAAAGTTTCCTGCCGCTGCTTGGTGGAAAGTCACGGGGGGCCTGCGTGGAGCAGATGGTCCCCAGTGTCCTCCGAGGCCAGCACGGGCCTGGCAGGTAGCGCTGCACCTGGAGCACCGGCAGCCCGTTCCGCGGAGGGCTCTCTGCTCTGTGCTGTCATGAAGCCGGCCAGCCACGGGGATGGCAGGGCAGGCTGGGAGGGAGAAGGAGCTTCTCCAGGCCTTTCCACCTTTCAGAATTGGAAGAAGAATCCATTCAGCTGCCCGGGGACAGGACCCCCTGCACCCCACACCCTCCCTGGGCCTGTGCTCTGAGCCAGCCACCCAGGGGCTGCCCGAGCAGCTCGACAGGCTGCTCCTCCCCAAGCCTTCCCCAACTCCCCAGCCAGGTGCAAAACGCACCCCTCCAGATACTCCGACTGGTACATTCTTATGAATCATTTAAAGGGCTTCCCCATCAAAGGCCACGGAATGTCATCCATCTGAATTCCAGTGATAGCGGTAACGATAGATTAGCACAATGTGAATTGTTGTCCATGTTGAATGACTTCAGTTGAACTTTCAGAAATTTCACGTAGAGATACATTAGCATCTGTAAATTATCTGGCAATAGGAGTAAATGGCTGCTGAATTTTAATTCAAAATATTATTAAAATATCTAGCAAATTATCACTACAATTTAAAGTGTTAAAAAAAGAAAAATATATTCTCTATTTCCTAAGTCTTCAGTAATATTCTTTTACTATCTTCATGGCAATTTTTAAAGATGTTTATCCATCAAAGGGTTACTGATATTCAGAAGCATATACAAGGATCAAATGTCACTGCCTTTACTCTTTCTAACGAAAGCTTTGGGTGTTTTTAAGACTTAAAATGTCACTCACACATTGCATTATTGAATTTTAGTATTTCTGATAATAATTATAATAAGAGCTTTCAAGTAGAAACTCAGGCTGAAATTGTTATATTTCAGTTTTTCCCAAATTCAGTTGTTAAAATGAATAGTAAGAGCTTTCAAGTAGAAACTCAGACTGAAATTGTTATATTTCAGTTTTTCCCAAATTCAGTTGTTAAAATGGCATTGTCACATATTTGCTTATCTGGACATTCATTACCTATGTATTGTTATTTTTTTCAGCCTCATCCTAAGTAGTGTCTCTGAAATAATAGTTTATATGTTATTTTTATAAATATCAAAATATAATTAAAAACACATAGTATATATAAAATAAGTATATAACTGCACTAAATTTTTTACTATAAGCATCTCAAATGCCACAGTTATCAGCCATACTTTGGGGTACACTGATTAACAGCAAGAGTTTGAGATTCGGTATGAAAAGCCTTAGATCCTAGTCCTGCTCTCCTCCTAAGTTCTTTCAAAAGGTTAACTGATACCAAACCCCAGTTTTTGCATCTGTGAGACTGAGATAATCATGCCTTCCCTACTACAAGAAAATGTCTTTGAAAGTATATTGTAATAGTATAAGGTACTATCAAATGAAACCTCTTTTTTTCAGTAATGGGTCTTCCTGATAACATTGCCCTCCTCTAATACTCCAGGGTTACTGAGGGGTACAGTTACCTAGAGTATAGGCTATAGGTGCTATGGGGCTTATTATTTCCTCCTCAAGGAAAAATTACATCCTTTTCCCCACCTCCACCTGCTCCTGCTTCTGGTGCCCAGAAAGCCAGTGCTGGGCAAGGCCAGGGCAATCCATGCATCATGGTCCCACGTGGAAGTATGGCTGCCCTGGGCCTAGCCAGCTTTTTCGCTTTCCCATTGTTGGATCCTCAGCCACCTCTGGACAGAGGAAAAATGCCCAGAATGGCAGAAAGGAAACAAGTGGTTCAGCTTCTTCCCCTTGGGATCCAGGAGGGAGCAAATCTGGGTCCACCAGTGCAGGCAGCAAGAACAGGAATTCCACTGGGTTTCAGTCCAGCTTCACCTAGCAGAGATTAGGTCCGTATGTGCTTTGTCATAAGGAAAGTTGAGCACCTAATGAGTAGCAGAACCAATATTTTTAAATGTTGTCTCTCTTCCAGATTGCTTTAATTTAGACTAGATTAGGCTCCTTTTCTTCAGGCCCTAGAGCAGGGGTCCTCAAACTTTTTAAACAGGGGGCCAGTTCACTGTCCCTCAGACCGTTGGAGAGTGCGCACTGTGGGCCCAGGACTAGTCAGCTGCTAAGCAGGACAGGCAGCGGCGGCAAAAACACCCGGCAGGCTGGATAAATGTCCTAGGCGGGCACCATGTGGCCCGTGGGCTATAGTTTGAGAATGCCTGCCCTAGAGAAACCCTTTGAGCTACAGACAGAGCCTCAGAAAGATCCAGTGTCTCACACTGCACTCTCCTTCATTTGGCCTGTGTGTTGAGTCACTGGTGACCAGAGACACAGGGCTCCTGCAGAACAAAGAAGGCCAACCCCTTGCACACTTCTCTACGTGCATCCCTGACCTTCTAAACCTGGCTTCCCAATATCTGTGCCTGGAAGCCCTTCCCTGGCCAAACCACCCCCATTTTCATGGCTCATACTCTCAGCAGCTCCTTGGCCTATAAGCACCACAAATGTGACGTACTTGCCTGCACTTTAACTGTTAGTCATTTGCACTCGTTAACCTGACCCTAACCCAACATTACAATTTCTGAGGTCAGCCACTGTGTCCTCCCAGAGGCTCAGCAAGTGTTGGCCATCTGACTAATGAATATTACCAGGCCAGGGGCATAGAAAGACATGTGCAGGCCGGGCGCGGAGCTCACGCCTATAATCCTAGCACTCTGGGAGGCTGAGGTGGGTAGATTACTCGAGGTCAGGAGTTCGAAACCAGCCTGAGCAAGAGTGAGACCTTGTATCTATTATAAATAGAAAGAAATTAATTGGCCAACTAATATATATAGGAAAAAATCAGCTGGGCATGGTGGTGCATGCCTGTAGTCCCAGCTACTCAGGAGGCTGAGGCAGGAGGATCGCTTGAGCCTAGGAGTTTGGGGTTGCTGTGAACTAGGCTGACACCAGAGCACTCACTCTAGCCTGGGCAACAAAGTGAGACTCTGTGTCAAAATAAATAAATAAATAAAATTTTAAAAAAAGACAGACATGTGCAGATGAGGGGGACGTGAGGGTAAAACAGCAGCTAGAAAGGCTGGTGGAGACTGGTATGATCCTGTCTTTTATCCCTCGCTCCTCGGTCACCCAAGCTCAGGCCCCACAAGAGAGCTGAGCTCCACTTAGAGCCATCGTGTGCTGTCTCTCTTCCTGCCCCCTCCCCTGGTCGGCTGCCCCATCACATCTCAGTTTAAACATCATGTCCTTCAGGAAGCCACCTCTGACCAGGTCAGGTCCCCTGTTGCATGCTCTTGTACTACCATTGCTTTGTGGGTGTATACACTCAACCATACGTATATGATCATTTCTATAGTGTAATGTCTCCCCGCTACCCCATTAGACTGGAAGCTTCATCTGGTCAGGGACCATGTCTGCCTTGTTCCCTGCTGGGGTAAGTCCCAGGGCCTAACATGTGCCAGGCACACTGGCCCCAAGTCCGTGTCGGATGGGAAATGAGCTGATGGTCACAGGTGTAAACCAGGGGGGCCTGCACAGCTTGGTGGGGTGGAGGGGCAAAGCCACAGGTCCCTGGGACCAATCAGGATGGAACTCACTACACGTATCCAGGTGACTTAGGGACATAGCAGCCATGTGCTGTAGCAAAGCTATGCCGAAACACACTCCCTTCCTAAGGTCCAAAATGGAAGAGAAAAATGACCCAAATCACTAACTATGGAACCCTTGTCTCCCCATCTGGTCAAGCTGGTATTGCTGCTCTTTGCTTTGTTTTCTTTAGTGGTTTTCATAATCATCGAGCCAGTGGTCACAGAGCAACTCTTAGGTACCTGGCATGTACAGGGTGTTGGGTCCCAGGGCTTCAAAAGCATGTGGGGCCTTGTGCCTGCCCTAGGGGCCTTGGAGCATAGTGAGAAGGACAGCAGTGTAAACAAGAAATCACAATAGTGGACAAGGGCCGTACCAGGAGGCTGCACACGGAAGGGAAAGCGAGAGATTAGCTCTACCAGGGAGGCCTAGAAACGCTTCCCAGAGGTGGCATCTTCTGGCATCTTGAAGCATCAGGAGGAGTTTGCCAGGCAGACAGGGAAAAGGCCTTCAGAGAAGAGAAGAGCATGGGGCGGGGGGTGTGCCTGTGCGCTGGGGGACAGGAGCTGATCGTGCCATGCAGGGCCTTAGGGTTTCCACCAAGGAGACTGCGCTTGATTATGTCAGTCCACAGAAAGCCAAGGCAGAGTCAAAGCAAGTGAGTGCTCCCATCAGGCCTGTTGTAGAAAGACAACAAGACCCCAATCAGGAAAGTGCAACTCCCAGACAGACAGCCCACACTCTCCTTGTGACACTGTGTCAGCCAGCCTTGGTGCCGGGTGGCCTCCCCACTGAGCAACCAAACTTACATCCTTAGAGCGAATGTCACAACCAAATTATGAGGGAACCAAGGCCACATGAGGGCCTGTCTAAGGATCTTCCATATGGGACAGGTCAAAAATAGGGAAGAGCAATGAAAACAGTGCCCACGAGAGGCTCTCTGGGAGCACCGTCTTCTCCCTCCTCTGAGGAGTGTCAAGGCGCAGCTGACTGTGTTAGTGGGAAGAGCCACATCACGAGGGTCATGGCGGGGCTGAGAGATCTAGTGAGTATAGGGCACAGCCAAGATCTTGAAGAGAAATTTGATAACGGCCAACCCTAAGAGTTTAGGAATTCACTGGGAACTGTGGAGAGGTAAATCATTCATTGAGCAAAGGAACACATAGGAAAAGGGTATCACCCTAAAAATAAGGGCTGTCACAACTGTACCCAAATAATGTCATTAATACTGACAGAGAAATCTCTCTTAGGGAGTCACAGCAACACCATCATCAGAATGTGCCAGAGAGGCCGGGCGCTGTGGCTCACGCCTGTAATCCTAGCTCTTGGGAGGCCGAGGCGGGCGGATTGCTCAAGGTCAGGAGTTCAAAACCAGCCTGAGCAAGAGCGAGACCCCGTCTCTACTATAAATAGAAAGAAATTAATTGGCCAACTGATATATATATATATATAAAATTAGCCAGGCATGGTGGCGCATGCCTGTAGTCCCAGCTACTCGGGAGGCTGAGGCAGAAGGATCACTCGAGCCCAGGAGATTGAGGTTGCTGTGAGCTAGGCTGACGCCACGGCACTCACTCTAGCCTGGACAACAAAGCGAGACTCTGTCTCAAAAAAAAAAAAAAAGAATGTGCCAGAGAGAACTCCCTGAATGCCAGAAGAAGTTATTTGAAAACAAAGTGAGTAGGGAAAGAATAGGACCAACTCGTGATTTCTAGAATATTGCTCTTTTAGGTCTATGTGGAAAACAACTAAGTACCAGAAATGGAAAATGTATGAATATTCCCTGTAGATGTGATTACTGTTGTCATCATTGCCATCAGCAGCAGCAGCGCTTTTGCTACCAGATAGTAAGTCAGATTCTCCTCATGAAGAACTTCAGGGTCTGACAAAGCCAATGCTATTTCAATGCGTATCTTATCACCAGGCGCTGGCCGGGGTGTTAGAAAAACCATAGCCCAGTAGTCATTGTTGTCCTTCCTCTGCAGATAGCACATGTGCTACGGCGATCTTGCGCTCACCGCCAGGAGTCTGAAATCACAGACATGTGCACAGTAAGATGTGCCAAAAGGGTTGCCCAGGAACTTATTACAACAGATAACGCAATAGGAAATTGTTGAATAAAAGCCCGTTGTGTAGGGAGCTCCACGCCACTCTGACGTTGTGCTAGGTACCAGCACCAGCCTGTGTGTGCAGTGCACAGATGATCCTGATTGGGAAGGAGGCCTTAGATCTTCTCTGTGCTCACCCCTCTGACCTTTTCTCTAGTTCTTGTTGCATTTTGTGGCATCTGCTTCTTTTCTTCCCTGTCCTCTCCGGCAAACTGTAAGCTCCCAAGGGCAGGTCAAGTCTTATCCTCTTACTATCCCAAGTGACTCACCAAGGTCATGACCCAAAGGAGCTGCTTAGTCCACACTCAGTGGATGAATGATGAACTAAGCATATTCGGTTATTAGGCATCTTTGAGATTACTTATAAGAGAGGCATCATTTGCAAAAGGCTAGCAGAGGACTCTTCACTTTATACACCTGCATATCAAAGCCGGCCTAGCCATTTCTACCCAGGGGAACTGAAACACAGAGGTTCTCAAACTTGAATGTGCATTAGAATCACCCAGAGGATTCCTGATCAACCTCTAGGCTTTCTGCATAAACCATGTAGAATTATGCCCAAGGGATCTGCCTTTTTATTTTTTCTTTTTCTTTTCTTTTTTTGAGATAGAGTCTCACTCTGTCACCTGGGCTGGAGCACAATGGCATCATCATAGCTCACAGCAACCTCAAAGTCCTGGGCTCAAGTGATCCTCTTGCCTTAGCCTCCCAAGTAACTGGGACTACATGTACATGCCACCACACCGGGCTAATTTTTCTATTTTTTGTAGAGACGGGGTCTTGCCCTTGCCCTAGCTGGTCTTGAACTCTTGGCCTCAAGCAATCCTCACATCTTGGCCTCCCAAAGTGCTAGGAGTACAGGCATGAGCCACGGTGCCTGATCTTTACCCACATTCTATTCCTACTAGCTACAGGGCAGACTTGCACAAGTTTCTTAAGCTCTCCATGCCTCAGTTTCCTCAGTTATAAAGTGGGGATGGACCCAAACTCATAGAGACAAAAGTAGAATAGAGGCAGACATAGGGAGTTTTTGTTCAGTGGGTACAGAGTTTCAGTTTTGCAAGATGGAAAAGTTCTGGAGAGCTGTTGCAAAACAATGGGAACATATTTAACACTACCGAACTGTACAGTTAAAAATGGCTAATAGGGTAAAGTTTTTGTTGTGTGTTTTTACCACAACTAGAAGAAGAAAAAAATGTTAATGGGGATGGATAATAGTGTCTACTTCAAAGTGCTATTGTGAGCAATCCATGAAATCAAGCATGTGAAGTGCCAGGCACAGACCCGGGACTAGTAACTGCTGTAAAAATTATAGCTATTATTATTGTAGTAGTCACAGTTGTTAAAGAATTTAACCATGAATAAGTTACTATTTAAAGGCATTTTAAACAAAATTATTGTCTGAATCTTCAAGCTGATGGAAGCTCCTTGTACTTTGTGAAATGGCATGCCCAAACTGTATGCTTTTCAGGAAAGCACTGGGCTGTGAAGCTGAAACTTATCTATCACCACTCAGTAAAGAATATTGCAAACCTTTCCCAAAAACCCAAGTAGCTTTTTGACAAACTACATTTTTCCAAATCCTGACCAATAGACCATTTACATTCCGCACATAGATCCATATGTGAAGAAGCCAGCCTTATCATAGGTTGGCATGTGACAGCCTGAGGATGTTTATATCAGACAATCTAATTCTTAACACTAAAATCCTCGATTTGCAGAGATGAGGGAGACACGGAACCGAAATGTTAAATTTTGTTTTCCACCTTAAGCTTAATAAAGGAAATCAAGCAAAAGCTGCCACCATAGAAGAAAGAAATGATCTCCCTGTCTTGAAAAACGACATGAAGCATTTTTCATCTTTGATATGCATGTGGAACCCAACGCAGACTTGGGAACATGGCATAGACCCAAAGCCATCATTTGGATTCTCTGCCATCGTTTTGATTTCATGTGCATCTATGCTAATTTCGTCTCCCCAGCCTATTATTTAAGCCTTAGCAGGACAGATGTGCTGTTTTACAAGGCCATAATCCACTTGGTGGGCGGATAACCAAGAGGCCTTTGGTCTTCATCATTTACTCCAGTAAGAAAACTAGGCGATTGCCTTTGTAAAACAGCATGTGACCCACGCCGTGTAACACCAACCTACGGGACCCTCCTCGGAACTTCTAACCAAATTCACAAAATTCATCCTGGTCACAGAGATGGCCAGAATTAGCTCTAGGCTGAGTGGAATTAGGCAAAGGCCAATACAGGAGTACAAATAGTAAAAATGACACAGTTGGGAAGTGACTTACAGTACAGAATTTTAGGTCACACAGGTGTTCACATGAATCAAACTCATCATTCTAAGGCTGAGGTTAGGCACCACTGGTGGAAATTCCAATCCTAGGTGGCTTTTAGATCTCTCTTGATTGAAAGATAAATTCCAAAGTCATTGCTAAGAATTCCCTGCCCACATTTTGTCCCTGCATCCTATGTATAAGGGACTCCCCCACAGACCTGTCCCAGAAGCCCTGAATATGAACAGCACTGACTGTTGAGATGGTTACTTGTGAAATCCAGATATGGGCTGCAGTGTCTGCAAAGGGACTGTCATCAGCAGGGGTTAGGGCTGCTCCAGCCCAACTCCAGATCTCAAAAGACTACCTGCTCCCCACTCACACCAGCATCCCTGCCAACAGGTGGAAAGGAGAATTAAGATGATTGTATGCAACAAAAAAGACGTGATTAAAAGAACCTAAATAACCAGACATTAACTTCAGGTTGTGAGCATGCTGCCATCTGTCTGTCCATTTTTCTTTTTCTTTTTCTTTTTTTTTTTGAGACAGAGTCTCGCTTTGTTGTCCAGGCTAGAGTGAGTGCCGTGGCGTCAGCCTAGCTCACAGCAACCTCAAACTCCTGGGCTCCAGCGATCCTTCTGCCTCAGCCTCCCGAGTAGCTGGGACTACAGGCATGTGCCACCATACCCGGCTAATTTTTTTTTTTTTTATATGTCAGTTGGCCACTTAATTTCTTTCTATTTATAGTAGAGACGGGGTCTCGCTCTTGCTCAGGCTGGTTTTGAACTCCTGACCTTGAGCAATCCGCCCGCCTCGGCCTCCCAGAGAGCTAGGATTACAGGCGTGAGCCACTGCGCCCGGCCCCATTTTTCTTTTTCTGATGCACTGAAGAAAGTACCTTATTATCTTAACATGGGGGTCTATCTCCAAGGAAGGCTGAAAGCTCTGAGACCCAAGTATTTGCCCCAGCTCTAACTTTTCCTAGTCACGTGACCTTGGAAGATCACTTAACTATTATTCTAGGCCTCAGTTTCCTCATATAGAACAGGGCTTAGGTCACATGACACATTCAATAAGCATTTATAGAAGGTTACAAAATGAATCTGTAAAACAGGGATGTACCAGGAGATTTCAGAAATGCTTTCCAGTGTTAACATTCATCTGACCTATGATTTCTTTGTGACAGGCTCACAACCCTGGTAATTCTAATCCTCTTCTGCCAGTGTGCACCAACAGATTCACCTCTGTACTCAATGCAGTCCGACCTTGCGCCTTTCTCATCACCTTATAGTGTTACCCCTCAATTATGTTACAGCAAGGAGGAGGCATTTCGCTATTAGCCTGATCATGCAATTATGTTTTTAAATAATAATCAGTTGCCAGAATATATAGTCCTGCATTTAAAGTTCTATGCAGGCCGGGCACGGTGGCTCACGCCTGTAATCCTAGCACTCTGGGAGGCCGAGGCAGGTGGATTGCTAGAGGTCAGGAGTTCGAAACCAGCCTGAGCAAGAGCGAGACCCCGTCTCTACCATAAATAGAAAGAAATTAATTAGCCAACTAATATATATATAGAAAAAATTAGCTGGGCATGGTGGCGCATGCCTGTAGTCCCAGCTACTCGGGAGGCTGAGGCAGCAGGATTGCTTGAGCCCAGGAGTTTGAGGTTGCTGTGAGCTAGGCTGACGCCACGGCACTCACTCTAGCCTGGGCAACAAAGCGAGACTCTGTCTCGAAAATAAATAAATAAATAAATAAAGTTCTATGCAGTATTTCAAAACTTATATAAGGAAGTATTTAAATTTTCCTTCCATAGTTGTTTTCCACTTGATTTCAAGAGTTAAACGAACATTTTCTCATATCTTATGTCTGATGTTTTTCTTCTCCATTAAAATGCTGAAGGTTTTTTCTTTCCTCTTTAAGAGAAAAAAAGAAATCTTTCCCCTGCAATTTACTTTGGCTTTCTCAAAAGTTGGGTAGGAAAGTCAGTATAATTCAGGTGGAATCTAAAATGTGCTTGTTGTACAAGCATGCACAGAAAGGAAGCCTATAATTGCCGCGCTTTCTTTCAGGAAGTTTGTATTCTCTGTTTTCCAGGGAGCCTTTACTTTCCAAGGGAGTATGATCGACATGCCATTACTGAAGCAGGCCCAGAACATTGTTACGCTTGCCACATCCATCAAGGAAAAATGATCTGGTAAATGAAGCTCTCATCAGGTGGGCTGAACATATACAGTGGGTTTCTTAAAGACAAACCATAATACTCAAGGCAACTTGTTAGTATGCTGGATTGGGACCTTACTCCATTTACAGTTCATGGTAATCATGATTTTTTTGTTGCTGTTTTACTGGCCAGTTATTCCTCTAAAAGTGAACTTTTTCCCTTTTGGGTCCAACCTTATGATTTTATTTGTTTATTAACGCATTACAAATGCAGATGTGTGATTTCGCAGGGAGATAAAATGATAGGGAAAGATGAGGGGAAGTTAGGTCTTTAATGAAACAGAACTTTCCTGAATATACATAGTCCCTGTCCCCTTCTTATGTGAATTAATGTTTCCCACATTGTTCATTTGTACAGTGACACCACAAATAATTTTAAGAAAGGCAGGCCTTTAAAAAATAATAACAAAATTAAGGGGTCATGTCTGTTTCACTAGTAATCTGATAAAACAACAGAGATGACACAGAAAAAGTTACATAGTATTATATATTGGCTTATAATGATATCTTCTAAAAATAAACTTTCAACACTGATCACTCTTAACCTCCACCCACAAGATGAAACATCCACATCCTCGATCCGCTGGTTGATGAAGACCAAAGCTCTCATCCTGGCCGAATGCTCTGGGTCAACAGTTACCGGCAGTTAAAAAATAAATGTGCAGAAACACAAGAGCGTCCATTCTCCCCCCTTTCTTTTCCCGTTTAACTGTTTGCCATTGAGGCCATTTCCCCCTGCAAATGTATGGCCCGGACAGGACTCCCTCAGCCATAAACTTGTAGTGTCTAAGAAGACACAATGCCACCGAGCTGGCTGGCGCATGTGGCCCCTGCGAGATTTGCATCACATTAGAGATGCTGCAGCAGGTCAGATGGGTGGTGTGGTTAACGGGCTTAGTAAAGCTGTTTTGAAGAGGTTAACCCAGCTTGTAGTAAGGGTAAATAAACATAACAACCAGCCATTGTTCCCTATTCAGCATGTACTCTTATATTGAAGGCTAAAGGGTATTGAAGCTGCGGAGGATCAACTTGTGCTTGCCAGAGGACGCCAATGAAGTTTGAAACACCAACAATCAGAGATTTTGTTTCTGTTCCTCATTAAATCATGAGCTTTTGTGCCGAGACTCTGGACGACTGTTCTTTAAGAAATTAACAGAATGGGAAGTTTTAAACTCTACACCAACCTTTTCATGACCTACACAGCAGCAACGCTGCTACTCTTAGACAAACTCCGCGGGGAAGGCTGTTCTGTTTATTTAAATTTGTAAATAGAAAACAGTTGTTTTTTATTTTCATTTTTTTTTACCTCCTCCTACGCCCTTTTTGATTATTTCCTACATGGTCCCTAGTGTGTGCCCCAACCCAGGGGTCTACTTTTCCCCACTTCTCCCAATTCCTACAGGAAACCCAAGAGGCGAGTAGAGTTGAGGGTTAGATTCAAGGAGAGGCACCATCACCTCGAAGCAAAGTCAAGAGTCCACGGCCATCGGCCACCGTGCAGCCCCGGCGCACAGCAGGGAGGGCAGGAAGGGGAAGATCCAGTTCCCACGGGCATGTGGAGGGAACCCCATCCAGGCTGGATGGTTCTGGGGAGACACATTCTTGGGACACCAACTAATGTTCCCAAACGTGGGCTCCCAGGAGACAGCTCTTCAACTGAGATGGCACACGTTAGGCTGGGTCCCCCTTCCCCTCCTTGGTGCAGCCTCCTCAGCCCCTCATCCGAGCATCATCACCTTCGCCTTGGTGGCCCTGTGCTGCCCCAGAGTTGTTGGAAGGGAAGGGGGGAGCCAGCCCCATCCTCTCTCTGAGGGCCGGAAGCAGGAAGATGGCATCTCGCCAACCTCAGAGACAACTGGCCTCCAGCCAACCTGTGCCTCAGGACTCCGGACAGGGGCAGCGGGCAGCCGCTACGGAGCAGCACCCCAAGGCGCACTGTGGCCATTACAGAGCAGCACCCCGAAGGCGCACTGTGGCAGCTGTGCCCTGCCAGGGTTCGGCCGGAACCCCGGAGTCAGGCTGCACGCTCAGTCCGCCCTCTGCTTAGAAGGAGAGACAGGAGAAAAGGAAGGCCTCTTCTCTTTTCCCCTGTCCCACACCCCCTCGGGGTGTCAAAAGCAGCACTGGCATGGCCTGGCACAAGCTAAAGAGGAACATAAAAGCCACCTTCGCACGTGCCTTCAGGCAGCCCTCACTTGAACTTAACTGCCCTTCCCACCCTCTGTCCAGATCCAGAGGATGAAAGGGCACACGTTCTAGTCTCCCCCCGGCTGCCAGCCAGCCCCCCGGCCCATACCCATGGGCCGCCACAAGCCTGGGCTCGCTGAGAGCCACCCCCCACTCTGAGGGAGCTCACATGCCTGCTGAAGGCACCCCTCAGCCCGGGTCTGGGCAGTGCTGAGAGCCACATTGGCTAGGTCTCCTGACACCCGTCGCCAACAGGCCCAGGGGTTCCTAGGTCCCCAGCCACATTCACCACGCCCTGGCCTGTACCCCAAACTGCATTTTGTTCCAACAAAACCACCTTACTAAGTCTCCCCAAATGTCAGACTTACCATCTTACCCATAACTCGGTGGTCCCAATTATGGTAGAATCATGAGACTGGGACCCACTAGCACCAAAAACCTGGACTGAGCTCCCACTGTCTGAACAGAGACCCTAACGAGGACCCCAGAAGAGACTTCAGTCATGGTCAGGAGCTCACTGTGCCTCATTCCTTGAAGAACAAAACTCTAGGACGGAAATGCTGGGGAACAAAAATGTATTCCCGCTCTTTTCCCACCCACAACCCTTTGGTGCCACGGATAGCGGCGGACAGGTGGGGGAGCATGCCCGGATGCCCGCCAGGGGACAAGGAGGTCTGCCCGCTGCCCTGAGCCAGGAATGGACAACAGGAAGAGGACCTTGCAGCTAATCTGATTAATCAGAAGCCATACCTGTTTCTATTTTGTGTAGCTCATCACAAGCCGCTTAGCCATATCACCCCCCTGTTATTAATTCTAGGGGGCTAAATTATGGGTAACACTATTAAAACATTATCAGAACTAATGAGAAACAATTACTTAGAAAATGAGCCGGGACAAGATTGAGTCGAGAACATCAGCGGTGATCACCGTAGATTAGTTTAATAAATCATCAGGTGCTAGGCAAGACTGACTGTATGTATGCAAAGCCCCGTCACGGGAAAATGAAATTGAGATTTTTTTTTTTTGCATAATTTTTTCATTAATCTCAATAGGACCCGTGTGGTGTAGATTGCTTTATTCCCCTAATACCTTGCCTGAGGGGGGGTGCCCAATAATGTCTTCATTGTTTTACTGAGGTCTTAATGACAATCTGTGACAACCTCATTTTAATGTATAGAGGATTATATCATAGTCATGTTTTATTGAAATGGTGGGGGGACTCCAGTCGGAGTCCCACACTGTCCCTGAGCGCAAGTTAGGAAGTTCCCGGGCATCTGAGCTTTCCTTTCCCACGTCCAAGTGTTGAACCAGCCTGGCCTCCACGGAGGGGCTGGGGAAACAGTGTCCTGCCGGATGAAGACTTCACCACCTCCGATTTGAATTTGAAAGTAACTCTTTGCCTGGTATATTTTGCGGGTAAATAGAACGAACCATGTCCTTTTCCCCACCTCTCTAAAATAGACGTGCCATCATCATCATTAACACTTTTGCACCCAATAGTTTCGAGAGTTCGGGAAACTGATCTTCTTCCTGGGGGGACACTGTAATTTTCTAACGATGCCATAAAGGAAAAAAAGAATTCAGGTTTTTTGGTGTTTTTTTTTTTTTTAATTTGAAGGACAGTCTGTTTTTATGGTTTCGGTTTACCTTGGAAAGCTGAATCTTCCGTTCTTATTTTTATTTTTTCCTCTAGTAGTAGGAAAGCAATTGATGGTACGAAACAGGTTCTAAGATTACCAGAAGGACCTCGTGCATATATATGCTGGGAAAGGTCACCCGACCGGTCTGTAAGCGCAGAGCTCGTGCCCGGGCTCGGGGACAGGGACCTCCCAGCGCAGAGCCTCCCTGCCCCCACCCCCTGCGAGGTTTTCACATTACATCTTTGGGGAAAAGTGGCGGGAAAGTAATGACCAGACCCCAATATTTAAATGCTAAAAGCCTTAGTCTTTCTTGCCGCGCTTTATTTTAAACTGGGGCGCGACAGAGTAGCTAAGAGAGCGAACAAAATGGAAAATAAATTACTTTCAAATACCTTGGTACCTGCAAGCTCGCGCGGTGGGACCAGGCAGCTCTTTGCTGTTCTGGACGGGTGACTGTTGTTGTTGTTAGTTTGTTTAAATTCCAGTTATAATTTGGCAGCATATCGCCTTCCGAATCAGGACGAATTGCCAACGACATAAAGCGAGCGATCTGCAGGAAGGAACCGAAACCATCGTTAGCGCCTTTTGGTGGTGGCAGTTTGCTGCCGAAGCGACCCAGTTGCAGCTGAGCGCGCGAAGCCTGCAGGGCACGCTTATTTATTTCGACAGACTCTTTCGGGATTTGTCACTCGCACCTTCACTTTCAAAATTTTTATTTTTACTTTCTACACCGTCAGTGACTGGCTGGCTTTTACTTTGGCTTCTTCCGACGGGACGGGCACGGCGAGCCTGGGGCTGGGCGCGGGGTCCTTAGAGGTGCGCCCGCGCGACGGGGACCCGCGGTGTCCGCGTCCCCTTCCCCAACGCCTGCAGTCGGCGGGCGCAGAGACCTGGGGGCCGGGCGGCACCGCCCGTGCTCGGTCGGGAGGCCACAGTCCCTTGCCGGCCGGGCGCAGCCCCTGCGAGCTGAGCTGCGCGAGTGGAGCCGGCGCCCGGGCCGCAACGGCCGGTGGCGGGGCCCGAGGAGCCCGGCGGGCCGGGACTGCGGGGACTGCGGGACCCGCCCGCCGCGGGCCGCCCGGAGCCTGCGAGCCTGTCGCGCAGCCCGGCTGCAATGGTGGCAGATCAAAGGCCGTCCCGTGTTCCCGCGGAGCCGGGGACAATCCCGCGCCTTTGTGCGCTGTTGCTAGGAGCCCGAGAAACTAAGAGAAAGTGTCAGGAGCATGTTAATCAGACTCGTTACAGTGTAACAATAACGTCTCTCTCGGGTCTCCCAGGCCCCGAGCACCCCGACGCACCCCGCGCACAGGCCGGACACCTGCACGGGCCCTGGCGCGCGCCTGCAGGCCCCCGCGTCCCTCCAGCCCCGAGGTTGGCACCCGGGCCTTGCGCAACCACGAGGCCCAAGGGGCCCTGCAAGCGCCACGCACGTCTCCTGGGTCATGAGCTCCTTGACCAGAGTCGCCTAGCTTTTCAGTCCTTGAGTTGAATTGCCCGCGTTATTTAATCTTGGTGTTCCAATCGAGAGAAAAATGAACATTCCGTTTCAGACAGCTGTTTGGCGAAGAGTTTTTTCAAAACTATTAAATCAATTTTGCCAGTTTCCCTTTGACATCCTTACAGGATACTGTAAGTGGTAATCCCCAGTTTAAGAGAGAAAGAAGGAAACACAACTTTGCCGAGAGCAAAGCTTTCTTCTCTGAATACTTTTTCTAGGAAGTCACTTCATTCATTCATTTAGTCATGCAACAAACACCTGTTGAACTCAACTGGGTGCCGGACAGCTACTCTGAAAGTCATAGACCTTGTTCCAGATGAACTTTTCTTTTAAAATTAAAATGCTCTTGTGGAAGTCAGAGGAGAGGCAAAGGTGTTAAATAATGTCAAGTGTTAAAACAAAAAGAAGTGTCACTGGCTACAGTAGTGATAATAGCAAGAGAGGTGCGAATTAAGAATTAAAAAACATTTCAAACACTACAGGCCATATGCTTTGAAACCAGCCACTTTTTTCCACCTCTTTCATCTCCCTCCCCCCCTCCCTGTGATGGGTAGGAGCTCTGCCAGGCTGCAGTCTTGAAGCCCTTCAGAGTCTTGCCTGAGGTCTGAGGAGGAAGGCCCACCCTTCTGCGTGTTTGTACACAGCCTCTCAACTTGGGAAGGAACCCATTTCCCCCCTTGGCCATAGCCAGCGAATTGGAAAGCTGTCCTGAGGCTTAGGGCAGAATTTGGCCAACTCAAGGTGCTTTCTTCCATATGAACTCTTATTCGAGAACCATCCCATTCAGGAAGGGTAGGACAGATTTCTGGAGTCCAACTGTTGCACCCCAAGTCGTCACCAGGGTAAGTAGAAGACCGCTTTGTGAATCACCTGTACCCACCCATGCTAGAGGAAGAATCCCGTAAGTATGCAAGACTTCCCCATTGGTCAAAATCAGTTTCTCTCGTGGTTGTGTGCAACACACAAACATACGGAACACTGGACGTGTTCCCCAGAGATTGGAGTCTTAGGCGTGAAAGGAACTTTAGAGATTTCTTTCATTCTATAACTAAAAGATTTGATATACTGAAAATCCCATCTTATGAAAAATAAGGGGAAACCAAACACTGTGTCACAATGTTAAAATATCTGATTAAAGGGGAGAAATGCGGTAAAAAGAAACTATATTTTTTGGTCTATATAATGCCAAATAGCCGGTTTGGCTGACTTTTGTTTTTATTTTTAAACAATGAATCAAATTTCCTTCGTAATCAGACACACTAATAGAATCAAGAGAAAAATGGACATTCCATTTCTGATAGCTCTGTAGTGGAGACTTGCTTCGCAAGACTACACAGGCCAGGCATATGGCTTAATGTTAAATGGGGGGTCTTTTGAGTTCCGTGGAAAGAAGAATATAAAAACCGACAGGAACTTCTGGCTGAGATTTTCTGGGAGAACTGTATTCTTAACCCGGACTCCCAAATGAACAGAGCAGCATGTCGTTTTCCCCCAGCTCATTTCCAGGGCCTGGAATCCATGCTGGGGCTTTCAGGGGAGCTTCAGGATGCTTCTCTCAGGCTGGCGTGAGGGAGCTGCGGCCACTGGGCGCCCCACCAGTGTTCCCATGTCAGCGACAGCACCGTTCTCTCAAGGGGCCCTGGCCACTATCCACGCTGATCTTTGCAAAAAAGCCTTTGCAGGAGCTGTAGCCCCTCCCTCTCCATCACAGCCAGCAAACTCCTAGCTGTTCTTCAAGACACAGCTTCAAGGCCACACCCCAGAGACAACTTGCTGGTCTTCCTCTGTTCTTCCATCGCACTGGATCAGAGTTCCATTGTCGTATTCCTTTAGGGGTGTGTGTCCCCCAAAATAGCGCAGGTGCCCTGAATATTGAACATTGTCACACATTTTGGATCCCTCTCCTGCTCTCATCTGTCACCCCCAGCACGAGCTTGCTAAAAACGTGTTCAATTAATCAGGAACTGAAGTCTTTCACTTCACATTCGGGTTCTGATCCTCACCTTACAACTAACGGGCTGTGTTATATTCGCACACCACAGTAAGTCGTTTGTTCTCTCTGAGCATCAGTTTCTTCAACTATACGGTAACCGTGCCTAACCGCCATGAGGATGCGGTAGTCACAGAGCTGCACCGCCCAGATCACCCTTTGTGGCCCCACTTGATGGCTGAGGAGGTACAGTCAGCGGACGGCCTCGTTGCCTCGCCCAAGGCCCCACCTTGGAGGGAACCCAGGCATTCTGGCCAGAGGTGGGGTACCTGACAGGCCATCCTGCCCCAGAGCTCCCAGTAGGGATGACCAAGATGTTATTGGGTTTGCTTGGCAGTTCAACTTCTGCTTCATCCCAATCCTCATTCTTCCTTTACTGGGCGTTGACATATAATAGCTTGCACCCTAATGTCCATCTGAGCATCTGCTTCCAGAAACCCTACCCTGTGACAGAGGACTGAATGAACTACTGTATTTAAAAGCACATGGTACTTGCCAGGGAGTTGGGGAGGGTGGTAGTGGGGAAGTTATTGTTTAATGTGTACAGAGTTTCAGTTTTGCAAGATGAAAAAAGTTCAGGAGAAAGCGTGTGGGGACGGTGGCTTAACAGTGTGAATGTACTTAATGCCACCAAATCGTATGCTTCAAAATGGTTAAAATGGTAAATTTTGTTAAGTATATTTTACCGCAATTGTAAAAAATAATTTTTTAAAAAAAAGAATGAATTTAAGATACATATAAATAAAAAACTAATAAATAAATATAGTATTTTTTTGAAGCATCATCCTTGGTACACGATAGGCATTCAGTAAAGACCAAATGATGTCTACCGAGGTTTTAAACCTGCACTACAGTAGCAGTAGCAGATGGGAAGTGCATTTCTATTAAGTGAACCCCCTTTTCTCACTTACTTTCATTGGTAGACAAAAGATAGGTTGTCACAGGAAAAGGGATGGGTGGGGCAAATTCCTGGGCATGCCGGGTGTGGCCGCATACTCCGGCAGACCTGTGGATTCTGCATTCTGGGGAGCTTTGATACTCTTTGGATGTTAAAAATCTCCTAACTCCACTGCTAGCCTGTGGCCTAGGTTAGTTTCTCTTAGTGCTGGAGAGGTTCAGACCGTAAACTCCTCTCTGATCATTTTGTCCAATCCCCTGAGTCTGCAGCCGCTGAAGCTCTGGGGGATTGTTCAGTACCAACTCCTGGCTGAAGGGGGCACCATTCACATAGAAACAATGCAATGCTCGTGGCGCCTCTGGGAGTTGTGGGACTATTGGCCCCAGCAGGCAGGGGACTTGCTCAAGGTCACACTGCTGGCAAAACCAACACTACAACAAAATCTCCAAACTCCCTCTGCCAAACCACACAGCTCCACCCCCAACCCGCAGAAACCCTCAGATTCACGGCTCCCCATCAAGTTCCCCGTCTCATCAATTGGGAAGAGAAAGCACCAGGCATTTTCTGAAACAATGAGGGAAATAGCTGAAGGCTCCTTTTCAACAACTGCTTCCCCCAGAGACAGTACCTGAGCCCAGCAAAGATACTGGAATTCATCACATTCAGACAACCAGTCCTCTGCCACCAGGCCGATGTCACCTCCCAATAGGCCCTGATGTCCCCGCAGCCTGCAGAGCCCTGGGCGCCTCCCAGACCACACAGTCCCTGGCACATTTTGCAGGATTTTCCACCGGGGGCTGTTCTGAGTGGCTGGGGAATGTCTCAGGTTGTCAAAGGAAAGAAGAGCCGGGGGAGGAAGGAAGACGCGGGTGTAGACCTTGCCAACAGAAGGTGCCCAGGCTGGGCTGGCTCCGGCCGCCTCTGGGCTGCAGGGTCTCTCCCATGCCATCCTGCATGGCCTTCACCATGCTGCCTGTCATCCCTCATCTCATCTTGTCCCTCCGTCCCTGTCCTTCTGCTTCCTCTTCCCTCTGCCTTGTAGTTCTGCCCTCCGTTCCTTCCCTCCCCACAACTCTAAAAGCAAAAATAACAAATGTAGGAAAGAAAACAACAAAATCAGGCACAAAATATTTTTCTAATTCTTCCTCCACGTTTTGGAGGTAAATCTAGGGTGTTACGTCGTAAGCTGCTTGCAGGACATTCTACAATCCCTCATTCACTGTGAACCTGGCACAGGACGATCATGATACCCTTTGTACTGTAGAGACCCCGAGCGTAGACAACAGCTAATATTGTACTTTGGGAATCAGAGTAGATATGCCAATGAGGCTGCTAATTATTCAGTAAATTAAATTTTGCTGCCAAAGATGCTATTCCTAATGTCCTACATTTGATCATGCTGTCTTAATGCAAAGCCAACATTTGGATTATATTTAAGTGGTGAAGAAGATGAAGATGTGGAAATTGGCTCTCAGTTCTTTCTGTTTCAGCAGGAGTTATTTGAGCATGCAGCCTGAAAACTCATATGAGAGCCTAGAATGATGCTTATAAATTACAAACTTTAACTCTATATAAAGTGTGTGTGTGTATATATATATATATATGATCTCATAAAATATAAACTTTATAATTGTACAAACTTGTACATTTTGATTTCATTCCTATTCTTAACCTTATTCCTTTTGGGGATGATATTACCAGAAAGGTAACAACAACTAAATTATTATAAAAACAGATTTTTTTTAATGTTTATATGTTCTATTTTAGATTACTAGAATGTGACCCAAAAAGATCATATTTATAACTTTACCCTATAAAAGGCTTTTTAAAAAAATGATCAGTCTTTTTCTCATCTAAGGAATTTTTACATTGCAAAATATATTTATGAGAATATGTAAGGTAAATATTTTCAAAATAAGTAGCCAATGAGTGGGCTGGGAATTTGCATGCACTGCCTCTGAAAAATGAGCACTTTTTAAAATGGTTTGTTCAGGAGGCGCCACGGGCCTGTCTCTTCCTTCTTGAAGAGCATATGTGTTAGATTAGTGCTCAGAAAAGAGAACCTGTTTTCATAGCCTCTGGTGCAGCATTTATAAAAATCCTGATGATTTCAGGACTGCACCTTCATTTTTTAAATTTTCAAAACTTGTCCCTTTTTACTTTTATTTTCTTTGAGCAAAACAAAGACTGAAGGACCCCTTTAAGAAATTTTATACATTCCCACAGAGTCCCTGTTTGTTGACCTTCAGGCCACAGAGTAAAACCTTTCTTTTAAGTCAAGCATTCCCCATTGGGAAGCACTCCAGCTTTTTCTTTTTATGAGGAATTTTAACTGCTGGACTTAATTTAATTATTGTATTTTGTACATACTCCCAGAAGCCCCAGGGCATGAGCTTTATTTTTTCAAAACTTTCAAATAAATATCTTTTTAGAATTGCACATTTCTGATGGCAATGTTACTTTTTTGACTTGTATTTCTAATTCAAATGCCAAACGTGGATCTTTCTATTTCTTGACTTATTCAGGGATAGGTTTCAACCTTAGCCTCACGCAGCCTCACGGACAGCCTTCGTGGGCACACACAGGCCTGGAGTCATCTGAGTTCTTAGTGCGGGAGCCCAGGCTTCATAACAAGAAAATAAAAACCATCTCCAATGTTGAACTACATCTTAAAGACAGGCTGGTTCTGGGGGCACAGGCTTCAATAACGAGGGTTGCTAGGCAGACACTGCCGTGAAATCAGGAGCCTGCCGGCCCCATGGCTGAGGTCTGCCACCATCTGTCCTACGGTTCCTTTAACGTGCTCCCACTAACACGGACTGCTCCTCCCTGTCTTAGCAGAGGCTCCCTGCAAACACACACACACACACACACACACGGAGTTGTCATCCCCAGCTAACAGCAAAGATTCAATATCTTTATTTCTCA
The DNA here is from genome assembly GCF_040939455.1 of Microcebus murinus. Taxonomy (NCBI): domain Eukaryota; kingdom Metazoa; phylum Chordata; class Mammalia; order Primates; family Cheirogaleidae; genus Microcebus; species Microcebus murinus. Next base: position 17,182,205 of record NC_134116.1, on the reverse strand, counting down.
TGTGCCTTTATCCACAAAATTTTCTATTCAATCCTTTTGATCTCCATGATTCCTACCTACCAGGAGATCAAAAACTTGGACCACTTGGACCATTTTGACTCTCAAAAGTGAAAAATAAATTTGTTTTTGATAATTGACTTAGAACTCATTTAGGAATATTGAAATGTGGAGCAAACATAACTTTTCTAAATTCATAATATCAGCCCAAAATACTTTGTGGGAGTTGAGTCACTTACTAAGTAGGTTTCATTTTAAGACTTCTTTGAGTTCTGAATTTAGGAAGAAGATGTTTTTAAGCAGAATTATCTAAAAAGTGAATCTGATTTTCTTATTTACTCAATTTAAAATTTTAAACCATAGGCCGGGCGTGGTGGCTCATGCCTGTAATCCTAGCATTCTGGGAGACCCAGGCGGGTGAATTGCTCAAGGTCAGGAGTTTGAAACCAGCCTGAGCAAAAGAGAGACCCCGTCTCTACTAAAAATAGAAAGAAATTAATTGGACAACTAAAAATACATAGAAAAAATTAGCCAGGCATGGTGGCGCATGCCTGTAGTCCCAGCTACTTGGGAGACTGAGGCAGGAAGATCGCTTGAGTTTGAGGTTGCTATGAGCTAGGCTGACACCACAGCACCCTAGCCTGGGCAACGGAATGAGACTCTGTCTCAAAAAATAAACAAATAAATAAATTATAGTACTTACAACATTTGGGGGCAAAAGAAGGACTTTATAGGTCACATAGGCCAGTGGTTTGGACCGTGGCTGCACATCAGAATTATTGGTGGCTTTTAAGTAAATGCCAATGTCTGGGCCTCACCCCAGACTCATTCACTCAGACTCTAGTCTGATCCATCATTTTGCAGATTAAAAAGAGAAACAACCAAACCAAACCAAACCAAACAGCTTGGAGAGATGAAACATGGCTTTTACCTAAGAAGTCTACGGTCCAATACTGTAACATTATTTGGGAACTCCTGGTCATGCTAAACTTTAAAAAGCAAACTTACTTCAAATAAATTTTCATAATTATGTTTTGGGTCTCATGAATTGATTTTACATCTTATGAAGTTGATTTTACAACTTATGAAAGTTGATTGATTCCTCCCATATGACTTAATTTCTAGTTTTCTACACATTCACATCCCTGACTGATCGCAGAAGAGGAGGGAATAGTCATCATTTTGAAACGTCTCACATTGAATTTTCAAAATCAGGCACACATGTATGGATGGCTGTCCTGTAAATTTCACTTAAAAGAAAAGTTTGGGGGCCAGGAGCAGTGGCTCACACCTGTAGTCCCAGCTACTCGGGAGGCTGAGGCAGGAGGATCCCTTGAGTCCAGGAGTTCAGGGCTACAGTGAGCTCTTGTCATGCAACTGGCACTCTAGCTAAGGCAACAGAGTAAAGAAAAAAACAAAAATTTGGCTTTCTACAGTGGCAGTGTTATGCGTCATAAGTAATACTCTGTGAATGTATTATTCTTAAATATACTTAAAATATATAAATAAAAAGCAGTATTTGTTCTAGTGTCAGCCAAAACTGTACACAGTTTTTATACAAACAGAGGCCAAGATGTCAAGTAACAGCTCAGATGAGTGAGTCCTGAAGTCCTCCAAAGGCAGAGGGGAGCTCAGCTATCCTGAGAGTCTCAGAGGGCAAGAGCCCTGAGCTCAGCAGGATTAGAGCCACCTCTGCAAGTACAGCTCACCCTGCCCGTGGCCCCCCCCAAAAAATGGCACACCTCCCCACCCCGCCTGCTCCCGTGCTCACACTGCCCCCTGTGCCCTTTCCCCACCCAGCTGGCTTGCCTGCAGGTCATGAAGGGAAGGGGGAGCTTCAGTCCTTTAGACTGGGGAGCCTGGTACTGAGCTGTCCTCCCAAGCCAAGACCTCCCTGGAGAAATCCAGAAAGCTTTGATCATAATTATTTGCCTTGGGCTAAAAGACCTCTGGTTGGCCACTCCTCTGCCATCCTAATAAGGCCAGGACCTAGGATCACAGATGCAAACTTTGCAAATCTTTTTTTTTTTTTAAATAAGGGGAACACTGAGATGCAATGAAGGGAAAGAGGGTGAGGTAATACGTGGCAGACCTGCCCAGAATCCGTCCACTGATTTGCTCCTCTAGCAGATATTTATTGAGCTTTTATTATGTGCCTGTGGTGAGTGACAGGACATCCCTGTGTTAGGGACCCGACAAGAGAGCATCCTGGAGCTACCCTGGGGCCCCTCTGTCCCTAGTTCTATGGGAAGTGAAAGTAAGTGGGCAGTGGAGCCCTTTCTTATTCTGTCTACCCAGCCCTGGAATTAGAATTCCATTCTAATTATTCTTCATTATCTTTAAAACACACATGCAAATTAGCCCAGAATCTAGCTCCAGGCCCGAGACCAAAACTAGGGGAAAGAAAGGAAAAATTCTAAATGTATCTTGGAGGTGGATTCTCTTGCTGCCATTAACAACAACAAAAGAATGTTTATTAAAAGATCAATTTTTGGTCGGGCTCGGTGGCTCAGGCCTGTAATCCTAGCACTCTGGGAGGCCGAGGCGGGCGGATTGCTTGAGGTCAGGAGTTGGAAACCAGCCTGAGCAAGAGCGAGACCCCCGTCTCTACTATGAATAGAAAGAAAATAATTGGCCAACTAATACATATAGAAAAAATTAGCCAGGCATGGTGGCGCACGCCTGTAGTCCCAGCTACTCGGGAGGCTGAGGCAGGAGGATCGCTTGAGCCCAGGAGTCTCAGGTTGCTGTGAGCTAGGCTGACGCCACGGCACTCACTCTAGCCTGGGCAACAAAGTGAGACTCTGTCTCAAAAAAAAAAAAAGATCAATTTTTTTATTCAGAGACGAGGTCTCACTGTGTCACCCAGGCTGGAGTGCAGTGGTGGGGTCATAGCTCACAGAAACCTCAAACTCTTGGGCTCAAGTGATCCTCCTGCCTCAGCCTCCCCAGTAGCCAGGACAACAGGTGCACACCACCCGAACTCTGAAGTTTGAGAACCAGAAGTTTCAGATCAGCCTGGGTAACGGCAAGACCCCATCTCTATAAAGAATTTAAAAATTAGCTGGGCTACTGGGGAGACTGAGGTGGGAGGATCATTTGAGCCCAAAAGTTGGAGGCTGCAGTGAGTTATGATGACACCAGTACACGCTAGCCTTGGTGACAGAATGAGATCCTATTTAAAAAAAAATGCACAAACAAACAAATGAAAGAAACAAAGAAGATAATAAGTAAATGTAACTAGATGTGATCTTGAAGTTTACCTATTTTCTAAAATGGACATTTTTAAGTTTTAAAATCAGAAAAATGTATTTTAAAATGTCATTATATTATTGTTTTAAATAAGAATAGATTTGAGGAAAAAAAAAAAAAAAAGAATAGATTTGAGGAAAATAAGTCTGGATGAGAATCAGAATTTGAATGAGAGCTGACTGCCAGCCAGAGCTTTTGTGATGATGATGATGATGATGATGATGATGATGATTACAAGAGGAGTCAGAATTGGGCTGGAGACAATTTATAACAAAAAATTTTTTTGCCTATCCAAGTAATCATTTTTTGAGTGAGACCCTACAGGACGAGCACCCCCACGGCTGGTGGCAGCATAACTGCTACAATCCTCGACAGACTTACTGTCATTTTCTTTTACCCTTTGCAACCAGATCTGGGATTTATCCTCAGGAATTTCTGTAATCCTGAATACTGAAAAAGCCTCGTGGACAAGTCCTACTTTATTCACAGTTGTATCGTTTAACTTACAGCGGTGTGGTCAAGTAAACCATGGGATGATTACTTGATGGAATATTAGGCAGCCACTAAAACCAGTGCTTCTGAAGATAATAAGAAAATGCTTTTCACATGAAGTTCAGAAAGAGATGCCAAGCTACAGGTGCAGAGTCTGGAGCTGCACTGCCTACATCTACCATTCCTTAGGTTTTTTCCTGAATGAGCCTGAACAAGGTCCAAGTGTCTGTTTGCCTCAGTTTTATTACATGTGAAATGGGGGTAATAATAGCACCTACCTCTTAGGGTTGTTTTGAGACTAAAATGAGTTAATACATATAAATAATCATGTCTGGCATGTAGTAGACCCTCTACAAATGTGGGATGCTACTATTATTACAGTTTGATTACAACCATGTTAAAAAGAAATCACAACATTGGAAGAAAATACACTAAAATGTTATCAATTACTGTGTTTGGATGATGAGACCACTGGTGATTTCTTTTCTTTTCTTTTTTTTTTGAGACATAGTCTCGCTTTATTGCCCAGGCTAGAGCGAGTGCCATGGCATCAGCCTAGCTCTCAGCAACCTCAAACTCCTGGGCTCAAGCAATCCTGCTGCCTCAGCCTCCCGAGTGGCTGGGACTACAGGCATGCGCCACCATGCCCGGCTAATTTTTTCTATATATATTAGTTGGCCAATTAATTTCTTTCTATTTATAGTAGAGACAGGGTCTCGCTCTTGCTCAGGCTGGTTTCACACTCCTGACCTCGAGCAATCCGCCTGCCTCTGCCTCCCAAAGTGCTAAGATTACAGGTGTGAGCCACCGTGCCTGGCCTAATTTCTACTTTTTACAATTTTCTATTTCCAAATTTTTCGTAAAATATATCTGAAGGTTTGAAAAACCAAGTTAGAGCTCATTACAAATAAAAATCTCTTGCAACACTACTTTTGGTCATTGTACGGCTATGCCTAAAAGACCCTGAAGAGAGAGCCCCAGTGGGTAGTTTTCATGTGATCTGACCCGTGTAGCTGCTGCGCTCTGGGCGTGGTTTTCCATGGGGCTCCTTGTAACCACTGTGCCCCATGGGCATTCTCTCGTCCCTGGGAGGACGGTTTGGCCATGTTGCCACCTTGGGTAGCACAGAGCACCCAGGCTGGCAAGAAAGTAACCTGATTCCAGTCCCAGGTCTGCCACCCATTGCCTGGAAGTTCTTAGAAAGAGCTTTATCCTTCTCTACAGGGAGGAATCTGTAATACAACTCACATCTTCAGCAGACACAGAGAATTAGAAAAGTGAAGCAAATGTTTGGGGGACAGCCTCAACACATGCCAAAAAGTGGTAGAAAAAGAAATCCTGAGGTTTGGTGCCTCCCCCGAGGCGGAGGAGCCTGGAGCTCTGTTTATACACCTGGACCTGGCCTGGGGGGCCAGGTGGGGCCCCTTGACCATTTGGGGAACCATCTCTGCTTCTCAGCAGCCGCTACAGGCAAGCAAGCCTTCAAAGACACGCCAGAAGCCAGGGTACTCTGCCATCCCTTAACGCCCGAAGCTTTTCATACAGCGAAAGGAGTCGAAGCAGCCCTGCCTTGCAGTGTGGGAGCCCAAAAATTCTGCCTTCGGCTCTACACTAAAAAGGGCTGTCCCTTAACTTTAAATATTAGATTAATATAGGCAACCAATGCCCTTGGTCAGTAAAATAGGAATAGAATAAAGTAACTGTTTGCAACTTTATTTTATCATACAATGTGGGAGGGAAGGAATTGATAGGTTACAATGAGAAATAATCTAGTATTATTGTTTGTAGAATAGAAAAGTGTGTCAAATTTAAAGAAAATCAACATCATTTTTCTATACCATACTCCTGTGAAGTTGGAATTAAACCACAGAGGGAGAAAGTTTATCTACTTAGCTCGTTCCTGGGATGTAGCATGGTGCCTGCCCCTTAATACATTTTCATTGATTAAATGAACGAATGAGTTAACAAATTAATGAACAAATGGAAGATGTTTTCCTTTATGTTGTGTTAGATGCTGGTGATATAGAAATATAGAACTCAGGGTTGCACTCCTACACATTCATTCTAGTAAACCAACACACAAATAAAACCCAACTCAACTGCGACGGGATTAGCTCCTAAAATCATACCACTAATAGTCAGTACTCATGGTTGACCCTCTCTTTTATTGATTGGTTGATTGAGACAGGGTCTTACTCTGTTGCCTTGACTAATAAGTAGTGCAGTGGCCTCATGATAGCTCATTGCCACCTCCAACTCCTGGGTTTAAGTGATCCTCAGCCTCCCAAGTAGCTGAGACTATAGGCGTGTATCACCACACCTGGCTAATTTTTCTATTTTTTGTAGAGACGGGGTTTCACTCTTGCTCAGGCTGGTCTCGAACTCCTGACCTCAGGCAGTCCTCCTACCTCAGCCTCCCAAAGGAGCTCCTTTTTAGATAAGGTACTTTTATACATAGTAAAACATAATCCCTTCCTCACAAGTTCACAGTATAGCCTGGAAAACAAACTTAAGCAAAAAAAGCACAACACCAATGTGGAAAGCAAGATAGAAATATACATGGTAGAGCAGCACGGTGCAATTTAATCATGCAGATTCTGCTATCAGAATGCATGACTTCACAAAGCTGTGCGACCTTGAACAAGTGACTTAACCTCTCTGGGCTTCAGCTGTCCCATCTGTAAAATGGTGATAATACTGGGACCAATCTCCCAGGATTAAGAGGAATAAATGAGTAAATATTCATAAACACTCAGGATAGCGCCCAGACGTACTAAGTAACAAATATAAATATACATAAAATAAATTACTCCCTCCTGTGTTCTCTGAATTTTAAACTGTCATCAAGAACTCTGGGCGGGCTCCTGTGCATGCCTGATTATTCTCTCCGATGGGCTCCTGACCAAACAATTCCAAAGCTGTGGACTCAGGCTGACGAGGGAAGGAACAGTGAGATTCCTGTTTGTGGAAAATAATAAGCATTCATCAGAAGGAAAAAAAATCTCAAAGCTGAGAAATACCTAAACCAGGCATTGCAGATACATTCTAAACAACTGCTACTCGCTTGCTTCTCCCGGGTCCAGGGCAGACATTGCTCATCAAGGTAGGGCCCTTGCCGAACAGCCCAGGCAGCGGCTGGCAGTCAGCACCTGCCGGTGTCTCTGCTCAGCCCTGCCTTCCTGGCCGGCCCTGGCTTGTTTTCTCCACTGGACACGCCGGGCGCCTTCCAAGCCCTTCTCCCGTGGATGCCAGCGCCCCACGCGCCCTCGCAGCGCCCTCTCCCGAGAGAACACCAATAGTGGGTTCCACTTGGCCCTTCCTTGTGGGCTCTTCAGTTTGCAGAAAAGCCAGCACTGGCTTTGGAGGCAGGCACCGGCTGACTCTGTCACCCAGCCAGGCAAGCTGCCTAACCTCTGCGAGCCTCAGACGCCCCGGGGGCAAGCATTGATAAGACTTGCCTCAGGCAGAGCGGTGGTTCACACCTGCAATCCTAGCTCTCTGGGAGGCCGAGGCAGTGGATTGCTCAAGGTCAGGAGTTCGAAACCAGCCTGAGCAAGAGCGAGACCCCGTCTCTACTAAAAATAGAAAGAAATTAATTGGTCAACTAAAAATACATAGAAAAAATTAGCCGGGCATGGTGGCGCATGCCTGTAGTCCCAGCTACTCAGGAGGCTGAGGCAGGAGGATTGCTTGAGCCCAGGAGTTTGAGGTGCTGTGAGCTAGGCTGACACCACAGCACTCTAGCCTGGGCAACAGAGTGAGACTCTGTCTCAGAAATAAATAAATAGGGGGAAAGGGCATTTATTGAAACCTTAAAATCTGTACCCCCATAATATGCTGAAATAAAAAAAATGATCAGAGAAAATAAATAAATAAATAAATAAAAGAACAGGAACGGTGGCCGAGTGCAGGCTGGGTGCTCCCAGTGAAGCCACTGTTGCCCCCATTTGAACATGGCATCAACTATAGGTGAAGACGGAGGGGCCAGACACCGGGAATGGGGTGGGGCGGGGGACACAGGGACTCCCTCGCAGATGCTATTAGGAAATGACAATGGGGGGGGCACTTTCCTCCCATAAGTGGAGAGGGTGCCATTTCCTGGCACGGGCTGGGGCAAGACTGGGCGGACAGGCCTTCCCTGCTGCCCTTTCAGGCTGAGATGCTGGCATCAGCACCTCCCAACTGCACCTTGGTTCCCTCCTCACCCCAGTGGTTGCTTCCTGAGAAGCTTAGATGTGGCCTCCCCCATCAGACTCTGCCTCCCCCCCTGACTCTGTCTTGACCTGCTCTCATCGGGTGTATGTCTGATATCCCCAACCTGATATGCTCCCTTTCTAGAAAAATCAGCCCTGCGCCCTCCGAAGCCAGCCAGTGCTCAAGCACAGCAACTTAGCCAAGGGCTGGCATCTCCCTGTCCTCCAGGGCCAGCCGTGCCACCCTCCTGTCCTCCCCACCTGAGCCGCTGTGGCAGCAGCCTGGGCCAGCAGCAGCCCCAGCCGCCATGCCCGGGCCCAGCCGGCAACCAGCAACCGCAGCCCCGCGCCCCGCGTGTAAAAGGCTCTGTCAACATTTCCATTATAGGCTTCTCTTCCGAGAGTTTACAAGCCAACTGGGAAAACACAATGAGCCCAGGCGGAAAGCTGCACAGTGCAGCCGCGCTGGGAGCCAGAGCGACTCCAGGTTGAAATCTTGGCTGAATTGATGTGTCTACACTATAAACGGATTTGTGTGAAATGCAGCCGCTTCTTTTAATTGCTCCAAATAAATATCCTGGGTAATTTTAAGAAAGACTTTAGCGGTGGCTTCCGGAGCAACACAAGCCATATATTACCAGGAAGTGCTTTGGGGTATTGTTTGCTGAGAAAGGTGTTACATAAATTGAAACTCCTTTTGCTCAGAGCCGAGTCCTGAAAGTTCATGCAGGGAGAAACATTTCTCACCATGCACAAACTGTGAATTGTATATAAAATTAAATTTTCTGATTAAAATCTGCATTGTTGGACCTCCTGCTGGTTGCCACCATTTTGCTGAAATAAGATACTATTTGCAGTAATGGCAGCGAGGGAAACCTGTTATCATTGATTGTAAACTGGCTTCACTCCTACCGCTTAAAAATCTGGAGAGCTTCATTGTGCAAACATTGCATTTTCCATACAAATATTGCAGAGCGAAGTTCTACTACTGATTCATCAGCCGGGGTGCAAGCGCGCCGACAGTCTGACCCCAGCAGCCCTTCCACGCTCTGCACCCAACACCGAGCTGCGGGAGGATTCCGAGAGGGGGCAGATCCAACAGGAGAATGAGACAAGCATGTCTGATCATCTGCTGGTTTTTAATTAAAAAATATTTTTCTTCACAAGGGCATTATCATTTGAGAGTGGAGGGGAGATAGAGGAAAAAATGAGGCTTAGGAGTTCAAACTGCCCAGGACAGCGTTTCCTCCTAAACGAGGATGATTTTTGGCCTAAGAAGATGCACACTCAGAACGCCCAGGCCTCCCTTTTGATCGTTCATTTCTCCCAGCTTTCAGTTTACTGAAAGTCACATCAGCCTGGCCCATGTAGATATTTTTTTATTGCTGTCTAACCATGAGATTAGATTGTCCCTCTCTTTCATTTTGTAAATCAGTCTGTTGCTCAGGTGATGCAAAATAGCTTAGAGTGACAAAGAAAGATGGGGGAAGGAGAGAAATATTTAGCAAAATGATTGATCCTTAGTGGTGTATCTCATATTCCCACAAATGAAAGGAAGCCAAAACGAACTGATTTCCTGAGGAACAACCTAGTCTGAATACAATGAATGTCACCAAATCTTTTTCTAGAAAAGAACACTAAAGGTTACATGCAAAGCCATTGCTACAGTAAAATAAACTCTGCCCTTCCTCTGAGGGAGCAAATTCCGGGGAAGGTGGCTGGAGGTGGCCGGGTGGGTGGGTACTCAAAGCTCAAAAGTTCAAAACAAAGACCTTTGCCAGGCAGTTACCTGGGCAAAATGGGTGAGATCACACCCACACCCACACAGGGCTCAAGATGTCCTTCTGCAGCGACTTTTCCTTAAAAGCAGATTCTAGGCATTCACAGTCATTAGCCTAAACTGGTCTCACCTGTGGGTGGAAACAGGAAGTGCCCAGCAGGGTTCCTGACTCAATCAGCACAGTGTCGCCTTGCCTGTAGAATAGCTCTGAAAAACTACCATTATTATGCCTATTTCCGTTTCAGTTGCATAAAGGTTAAATAAAATTAAAATAATTTACAAATCCATGAATTGGCTATCTTTGAAAATTATTATACTGGCTTTCTTTTCTCCCTCTAAACCTCTCTTATATCTTCTAGTCTTGCATAGTTTCCACAACTCTAACACTAATTATGTGGTCAGAGATGAAAAATAAATAAATACTCTGTTTTCCCTTTTCCTCTTCTTTCTTCCCATCCATATACATGTCCCTCTAGTCAAAAACCAATAACAGAACCAGTTGCAATGTTTTATCCATTCAATAAATACGTTTTAAATTTACTGGATGATAAGTGCTAGACAATTATCCCTCTTTCGCTCAAGAGTTCTGCCAGCCTGGAAAATGCAGGAGGATCTAGGTTTTACTGGCTTTTGAACTAGGGTTTGAAAAACCCAAGAGAATCTACAAAAGGAACTTGTTTCTGAAGGTGCTTCCTCCTCCCAACTTCACTTCCCTCCTCCGCCTGACTCCCGGCTCCCCGGTAACCATGGCAACCCTGATCTTCTCCCTGGCCCCACAGGGCTGAGCTGCCCAAAGGATTCCTTTCCCGGGCTCCATCATCTCGCCTAGTCTTGACCAGGGAGGGGGTGCTCCACCTGCTCACGTCACTGCCCAAACTTTGCCCACATTTTTGCTCTAGGCTGCCACTGGTTTCTTTGAATAGTCATTGTTTCTATAAGAAAAAAAATAATTAACAATATTCCACTGACTTTCCACCTTTTGTGGCAAGAAGACATACACCTACCCCTATGTAAGGCATCAAAAGTCAATGACAGGGCCGGGCGCTGTGGCTCACGCCTGTAATCCTAGCTCTTGGGAGGCCGAGGCGGGCGGATTGCTCGAGGTCAGGAGTTCAAAACCAGCCTGAGCGAGACCCCGTCTCTACTATAAATAGAAAGAAATTAATTGGCCAACTGATATATATATATAAAAAAATTAGCCGGGCATGGTGGCGCATGCCTGTAGTCCCAGCTACCCGGGAGGCTGAGGCAGAAGGATCACTCGAGCCCAGGAGTTTGAGGTTGCTGTGAGCTAGGCTGACGCCACGGCACTCACTCTAGCCTGGGCAACAAAGTGAGACTCTGTCTCAAAAAAAAAAAAAAAAAAAAAAGTCAATGACAGGACAGATCTGAAAATGATTCAAGAGTTAATAGGCTGGCTGAGCTAACCATGCCCTGCTCACGCACCCTGGCAAACGCAGCCAGAGAGTGGGCAGAGCCTGGCAATGCGGCCAGAAGGGAAGAACCTGGGTGAGGAGGAGCTTGGGGAAGCTGTGTGGCCTCCATCCCTCAGGCTAGACAGGGATCCCCTGTCCGCCTTTGGGATGTTGGTGGAAATCTTGGTCTCCATCCTAGGAAGAAGCAGGTCCTCAGATTGAACCTGCAATTCTAAGGCAAGAGGGCTGGGTTAAATCAGCTGGAGGGAAGAGATTCTCTCCCCATCTCTTCCTCTCTGGGTCACCCTTCGGGTAGTCTGTGGTCACCTGGATGTTCTTGAGGAGGTTCCTGAGGGACAGAGTCTAAAGTGGCCACTGCTCCTAGGTGTGAAGACCTCCCTACAGTGGACAACCAACGAATTCCCCTTTGCTATCCCTGAACTTTTAGTTAGTGTCTAATTGCCAAGCGATTCCACCAAGGATAAAGGATTGCCCCCAAGCCCCAGTCCCAGGAACATTGCTCTATTTGGCCAAACCCGAAGACCAGGAAGATGGTGGCTACCACCCAGCTCTCTTCCCCAGTGGTTCCCCAAAGAGAAAGGCCAAGTCCCACCCCTTGGTGAACCTGCTCTTTCCCATCACAGGTCATGGAGGCCCTAGATTTATTGGGCAAGTAGATCTGGAGGAGTCACTGTCTTCCTCAGCCAGCACAGGGTAGCTGGGCTCCTGTCACTCACCAAAGAAGAGGACCCAATGTGTCCAGCACACCAAGCACTTGCCCTTCCCTCCCTCTTCCTCCCCTGACCTCTCCACCTCTCCATCTTTCTCTCAATATGGAGTATCTTCCATCTTCTACATCTCATCTTCCCCAGTCTTCCTCCAGGTTGGCAGACACCAGAGGGCAACATAGTCTCACCTACCTGCCAGTTCTCCCACGTCACCAGTAGAGGGAAGAGTCTGAGAGAACCTACATACACTAGGAGTATGGAAATTATTTCGAAGTACTGGAATTAGCCAGTGCAACAGAACAGCTCTCGCAGAGTCTTCTCGTGCAAGGCATTCTGTTCCCGTTGGTAAATAATCTGTTATAAAACTGTCTACGTGCGTATTAACTCACCACTGCAAGACACTGGCAGAATTTCCCTCCAGGCTGTTATTTTGCAAAGAGACAGAATTTTCACATGACATGAGACCTGAGATTAACAGAAGTCACACATTTTTCAAGGTAGTACTGACGTTCCATCCCTTACTCACCATTTAGTCTTTTGAGATCTGGTTTTTATTTTGGTTCAGAAATAACTGGTAAGGCAGTTAGCCTGAATGTATTGTTGTTTGAGATGCCTGACATTTCAGCAGTCTAGGTGCTTTGAGGGTGCATATGGGTTTCTTTGGGCAAGTGGAAATGAGTCCATCAGAATTGATCATGAACTGTGCAGCAGAGCCCTTGGGATGAAAAGCGGCCAAGCACGCCCATCACACCAGCAAGTCCACGCAAGAGCACAGCTCACCATGCACTACCTACCCCACCACGGAGAAAAGTAGAGAAGGTTTCCTTTGAAAAATGTTTGCAAAGGAGGGATGAAGAAATTAAACTTGTACCATTGAATTGACTACTTACCAAATAATCATCCCAACCAAGTTCATATTAAGACCTTTAAAAAGTAGACAACACGGAGCTAAGCCACCCCAATTTGCTTGCCTGCATCTGATCACCTGGCCAGGATATTTCCTGCTTGGTAACTCCAGCATTGCAACCACTTCCAAAGCCAGAGTTTTATCGAAAGGGTCTTTGGAAACCATAAGAGTCTGTGACTCTATCTTTCTTTGGATAACTTTTTTATCCTAGTTGCTGAATTTATTCATATGACTCTGCCTTCATTTCTTCATCAATGCCCTTTCTTTGATTAATGATCTCAAATAGGAGTTTGTATCCTGAGACCCAGAAGTAAATCTAGGGGCATGATTTCCGTGAATCCCTTGAAACTGTGGGCAAAACTATCTCTGTATGTCACCTTTGCGGTCTCTCTGGGGAGAAGGCCCATAACTCCCATCAGCTTCTCAAAGGGCTCCGTGACTGCCATCTTTTCACTGTGTATTCATGACGTGGACTAGACCAGAGTTTCCCAGTGTGCAGGGATGGTTACAAGTACACGCAGGAGCCTCTGACCCTCACCTTGGGTGGCTGGACAAGGCCAGGAACGGCTGGAGCTTCCAAGCTGGTCATCTCCTGCCAAGAGCTGTCCAGTTGCCATAATATTATTTTCTCTGTGTGCCACAGGTTGGGAACACTGCAGTAAATTCTTTTGTGTGTGTGTGTGTGTGTGTGTGTGTGTGTGTGTGTGTGTGTGTGTGTGACAAGGTCTTGTTCTGTTGTCTAGGGTAGAGTGCAGGGGCAGCATCATAGCTCACTGCAACCTCACACTCCGGGGTTCAAATGATACTCCTGTCTCAGCCTCCTGCGTAGGTGGGACTACAGGCACGTGCCACCGGACGCGACTAATTTTTTCATTTTTTGTAGAGATTCGGTCTCACTCCTGCTCAGGCTGGTCTCAAACTCCTGAGCTCAAGCGATTCTCCCGCCTCGGCCTCCCAGAGTGCTGGGATTACAGGCGTGAGCCACCACACCTGGCCTTGCGGTAACTCCTTCCTTCCATCCCTCCCACATCTTTGCTCTCTGCATCTCTCCCCTCATCTCCACGGCCTGAGTCACCCAGACAGAAGCTGGGCATCGGCCTGGCCGCCTCTCATACAATCCATACAACCTGCACTTGGCATATTTTGCCAAGAAGGACAGTGGTGCCGTAATCTCCCCCGTCTGCTACCCGCACTTCTTAGGAACTTGCCTCCCCCGACACATGGTGGTAAATGACATCAGCTCCTACCCCATTTCCAGGATTATCTCTTTACTCTGCTGGCACCTTTCTGCCCTTCTCCTATAGTACCTGTCTTTGTCCATGTGTCTACCAGAATTTTTCTTTTTTTTTTTTGAGACATAGTCTCACTCTGTTGCCTGGGCTAGAGTGCCATGGCGTCAGCCTAGCTCACAGCAACCCCTGGGCTCAAGCGATCCTCCTGTCTCAGCCTCCCGAGTAGCTGGGACTACAGGCATGCGCCACCATGCCCGGCTAATTTTTTATATATATATATTTTTTTTAGTTGGCCAGTTAATTTCTTTCTATTTATAGTAGAGATGGGGTCTTGCTCTTGCTCCGGCTGGTGGCTGGTTTCGAATTCCTGACCTTGAGCAATCCTCCTGCTTTCGCCTCCCAGAGTGCTAGGGTTACAGGCGTGAGCCACCGCGCCTGGCCCTGTCTATGAGAATTTCCATGCCAGTTCCCTAAATGCTCCCAGCTTCATTAAAATATTCCTCAGAGCACTTTCATGCAGATTCCTTCCAAACAAGAAAGACATGTAACAGACCCACTCAGAGTCAATTCAAACACAGATATAACAAACGGAGCAGGCAAATCTCTATGACTTTCTGACTAACAGAGGGCACCCCAAACACTGTCATCTTCTAGCCCCTTCCCTGCCCAACCTCTAAAACATACAAGAGGCTTTCATGTTCCATGAAATGACAAATACTGAACAGTTATGACAACAGGCCGGGCGTGGTGGCTCACACCTGTAATCCTAGCACTCTGGGAGGCCGAGGTGGGCGGATTGCTTGAGGTCAGGAGTTCGAAACCAGCCTGAGCAAGAGCGAGACCCCGTCTTTACTATAAATAGAAAGAGATTAATTGGCCAACTAATATATATAGAAAAAAATTAGCCAGGCATGGTGGCACATGCCTGTAGGCTACTTGGGAGGCTGAGGCAGCAGGATTGCTTGAGCCAGGAGTTTGAAGTTGCTGTGAGCTAGGCTGATGCCACAGCACTCACTCTAGCCTGGGCAACAAAGCAAGACTGTGTCTCAAAAAAAAAAAAAAATAAGAAATAGGAGGAAATATTTGAACAAATGCCTGAAAATCACTGTCCTTTAAAGTTTTTTTTTTTTACCCAATATCTGATGTTACAAAACACTATGTGATAGGTTCCCCCAAAATTAAAAAATATATAAAATATTATATTTTATTTTTAGAATAAAATGTGTATGCTTACAAGTTGCATACACACAAAAAAACGTAAATCTTGTTTTAAAAATATTTGCTGAGTTGACCAAAAAAGAATGGCTGAGCTCCCACCTGCAGCCAGTGTAACAGCACATTTACTAGTTATTATTCACTAATGACTGTCAAGGGAAAGATGAGTACATTTGGGGGAAAAACTATGCTCAGTACAGATTTGCAGGATAATCATAAATAAATGAAACCATTGCCTTGTTCAAATCATAGACAATGCATACCACACTGTTTTAAATTGATTTGAATATCCAGACCCCAGTTCTCAAGGGCCTGAAAAATTATGTAATACTGATGACTAACAATATTCCTTATTTTGTCAATGGGAACCACTTGAACTGAGATCCTGGTGATGTTTGTTTCCATTTCCTATCATTTAAAAAAAATATATATATATATATATATAAAATGTATTTTTTTTGAGATAGGATCTCACTCTGCTGCCAGAGCTAGAGTGCAGTGGTGTTGTCATTGCTCATTGCAACCTCAAACTCCTGGGCTCAAGCAATCCTCCTGCCTCAGCCTCTTGAGTAGCTGGGACTATAGGCGTGTGCTAGCACACCTGGCTAATTTTTCTATTTTTCATAGAGACAGAGTCTCACTCTTGCTCAGGCTGGTCTCAAACTCCTGGCCTCAAGTGATCCTCCTGCCTCGGCCTCCCAGAGTGCTAGGATCATAGGCGTGAGCCACTGCACTTGGCTCTAGTAGGTTTTTCAACACAGGGTTTTCAAAGCTTCATGAGCATCAATTTGCAACCCCTCCCCCCAACAATCTGGGAGGAAGAAGCAACAGGGAAACAGGTAGGGCAACTGCTCTAGCAGGAGATCCGCACAATGGAGGTCTGTGGGACCCCTGCTGACAGCCTTTCATTCATTCTCCAGTATGTTTTCTCTCTTAAAACATAAATGCACAATAGGGAAATTAAGTAGAGAAATAATTCTGTGGTTCCTGGACTCTGGCACAGCCCAAGCCCCAGTTACATCACGGTGTTCCCGAACTGGAGTGCTGTATGTCTGAAGCCTTCCCTGCCCCACCTGCCCCCAGCTACCCCTCTGCGCTGCCCTCCCCTCGGACCCTGTCCTACCTCCCATTCCAATGCCTGCCCGTCCATACTCGTCCATACTCGCTGGCTTCTACACTCCCGTCCCTGGTTGTACAACAGACTCTTCAAGAGCGGAAGTGAGTGTCTCCCTCACCTGCCAATGGCTTCTCCCTACCAACTGCCACTCACAGTCACTCTTACAGAGAATGTGCCCCATAAATGTTGAATGAATAAATACTTGGATTCTCCAGAATCCCTGTTTTGTTCTCTAAATCCCGTTTAGCACATTTAGCCTGGAGCTACTTGCCATTTAGAACAAGGATGAATCAAGCCTTCTGGATTTTCTAACAAAGCCCCACGTGGTGAGATAGAGGCTACTAATACCCAAAGCTGGAGGAAGCTAGGAAGCAGAGGCGTGCGGGGGCAACTTGGGGGGGGGCGTGGAGAGAAGGTAAGTGGGAGCAGGCGACTCCAGAGCGCTCACTGGACTGAGCAGGAACTGCGCAAAGGGATGGAGAAGCCCCACAGGGAGTGGGGGGACATTTCTCCTCTTGCAGCCGATGGTCCCGGAATGCAAGTGTTGGTCCTGAACAACCCACAGCCCCACTGTCTCTGGGCCCCTCCCTTTGCTCCCAGCTGCCTGGCCTCGAGGACAGAACAAGGTCTCCAACCTCACATCTTCTCCTGCCTTCCCCAAACAGGCGTGCCCCGTACCACCTTCCCAGGGCTCCGTGCCAGGCGACAGCCAGCCACCGTGCTCACACCGATGTGTCGTGTTGCTCCTCCCAGGTAACTTGTTTCCATGTTAACAGGTAACCTTCCCGCTGGGGATGTCAGGCACCACGCCAACCTGGTAAAGACCACCTTTGGGGCCAGATGGACATTTTGGTGCCCATAAAATCCCACTGCCAAGGTCGCCACCTGTCTCCAAATAGTGCCGACCCTAGAGAGAGCTATTAATCCAGTGAGCTGAAACCACGTGGTCTTACACACTCATATTGTGAGTTCGACATGTGCCAAGCACTGTGCTTCTGGTGCCTTTTGTTTAAAGATAGACTCTTTAATGATGCCCTTAAAACCAATCCACTTCACCCCCATTAGGATGGCAATTACTAAAAAAAAAAAAACAGAAAATAAATGTTGGCGAGGACGTGGTGCAATTGGAACCGTTGCGCACTGCTGGCATGAATGTGACATCGTGCAGCCACTGTGGAAAACAGTAAGGTGATTGCTCAAAAAATTAAACACAGAATTGCCGTGTGATCCCCAAATTCCACCTCTGGGTGTATATCCAGAAAGAAAGGAGAGCAGGGACTCACACAGACGTGTGCACACCCGTGCCCACAGCAGCGACGCTCGCAGCGGCCAAGAGGCAGACGTCACCAAGCGTCCACTGACGGATAAATGAGTAAACAAAATGATGACTGACCGTGCAATGGAATATTACTCAGCCTTCAACAGGAAGGAAATTCCGACACGAGTGCCACATGGATGAACTTTGAGGACGTTATGCTGAGTGAACAAGCCAGACCCAAAAAGACAAATGCTGTGTGATTCCACTCACGTGAGGTCTCCACGGCAGGCGAGTTCACAGCCACAGAAGGTAGGATGGTGGGTGCGGGGCTGGGGGAGGTGGGGGGTAAATGCTCACCAGTGGGATAATGAAAAAGTTCTGGAAATGGATAGTGGTGATGGTTGCACAATAATGTGAATATACTTAAGGTCACGGAACTGTACTCTTGAAAATCACTAAAATGGTGAATTTTATGTTTATTTTACCACAGTAAAATGTTTTAAGAAACAAACGTCAATCCCCCGTCTTCCCAGCCCCAAACCTGACTTGCTCCATCCATATGCCCCCCCGCCCTCCCCCCTGTCCCCCCTGCCGAGCAATCATCTGGGGCTCGACCCCCTCCCATCCGCCCACACCCCGCAGCGCCCACACCCCGCAGCGTGTGCCTGGCCTGCTCTGGCCCGTCCCGAGGAGAACTCTCACTCCTGACCCTGGCACCGGAGCCTCGTCTCCTGAGTGTCCAAACCTCAGTTTCCCCAGTGGCCTGTGCATGTGCTCCCACTCCAGCCCCTGAAACCCAGGAGTAAGCCTTAAGAGAGCTGGACAAAAAGAGACAAGGACAAACAACTTCCATCTTCATCTTGGGGCAATGCTCTAGGCACGTGTCCCGTGCTTACCTCGCGCCAGGTCCCGTGCTAAGCATTTTGCTAATCATCTAATTCCCACAACAATCCAACAAGTTAGCTGTCACGGTTACCATCTTTCCCATTCCACAGATGGAAAAGCTGAGGCTTAAGGATGCAAGTAATTTGCTCAAGACCCAAAGCCAGGAAGGTCCAGGTCCAGGATGGGGAACCAGCATTCTGATTCACAGCCTGTGTTCAGCTACGGTGACGCCACGCGACCACAAATCCCTTACACACCTAAATCCTAGGTGACACCATCCTGACGCTTTTCCTCACTGATGCTAAAGTTAATATTTAGGAGAAAAAAGAAAATGTTTGCCAGTGCAAACTCCAGCCGGTGCTCATCTCTGAAAAAGAGGTCACAAAAGACCCGACGTAAACTAGAGGTCCCAATCTGTGTAGAAATAGAAAGTCCCCACACGCCCGGATCACAATAGCCCACTCTAGGGAATCCTGAAGCCAGAGGCTCGAAGCAGACTATTTCTGAGTTTTGAACAACAGCTCCGTTGGCCTGGTAGCTTTAAACCCCAGCATCTAATTTGTGATCTTGGGAAAGCTTGTTAGGAGGCTTCCATAGGATAGCAGCAAGCACAGTCAAATTCCGGTCTTTCCCACACACAGACCAGTGGGACCGGGCTGCCGCTCCGGCAAGCAGGCAGCACACAGGTGTTTAATTTGGAATTTGATAGCTGCCTAAATTTCAAGATCTCCCGTAGGTGCACAAAGAGTCCTCAGTGGCCACTGGCAGAAATTCTTAGAAAAACAATCCCCCCGGTCGTTGGAATCATAACTACCACTTTGGCTCCCCGCCTCCCTGTCACTGAAGAGGCTGTTTTGACTTGAATTACAGGGGCCCATGTGGACTACCTGCGGTACAAATGTGCATGTGACAATGGACACTCCTTTGCTGGCTGGCCGGTGTTATTTCAGACACTGTTGGACAGATGGGCTCTGTTCCGAGTGGGGAAGAGAGGAAATTTTTTACAGGGCTGTCATCTCCCTGCACACAAAATGTCCTCCACCGCTTTGCCAGGGTGGGGGCTGAACGGACACTGGACCAACAGTCCCTCCGGCATCATCCTCTCTGCGGTCTCGGGGCCCGGACGTCCTCGCGGGGGTCCTGGTTGTCTGCTGGGTCTCCCGCGCGGCCCGTGTTGCTGCCATGTACGGGACATGTGCTTGCAGCTTGGCAGCTGTCAGAACACAGTAAATCCAGTCACCACCGACACAGCCCGGTGACTAATGCGGGCTTAGCGAGGAAACGGACACGTTCGACAAGCAGAAACAACTGAATTCCTTTTGGAGGGGTGAGCAAATGACACCCCCAATGGGCTTGGTCTCACCATTTGGTTTGGATGGGGGAGCCCTGGTGAGCTCACCATGGGAGGCCACCCAGATGTCATCCCAGCCAGCCACTGTCATTAATTTTGAGCAGAAGAGGGGCCAGGCAGGTGTTCAGGGAATGGCAGGAAGAGGTATAAGGAGATGGCTGTTTTGAGACCGAGCTGGACATGGAGAAAATAAATCATTCAAACCCGAGGACCTGAAGACAGATGCAGTCTTGTTGTAGTCAGGAGCACGGGCTATGTATGGACTTAGATGGAACTGGGTTCAGATGCTGGCTCTGCCACTTATCCTATGAGCAAGCTACATAACCTAAGCCTCCGTTTCCTCGTCTGCAGAATGGGGGCCATAACAGAGCCCTACCTAAAGGGGCTGTCTCAGGAATGAATGAGACTACTGCAGCAAGCACTTAGCACATGTGTGGATAAAGCCTGGCGTACAACAATTAGTGACTGGTATTCATCATAATAGCACTTTTTTTTTTTTTTGAGACAGGTCTTGCTCGCTATGTTGCACAGGCTGGATTTGAACTCCTGGGCTCAAGTGATCCTCCTGCCTCAGTCTCCTGAGTAGCTAGGACTACAGGCGTGCATCATTGTGCCCAGTCATTTTCTTCTAGTCCAAATCTAGCCTGTGCAACATAGCAAGACCCTGTCTCTAAAAATATTTTTTAATTAAACAAATAAATTTATGAATAAATATAAGAAAATGAACTTTCTGGCCGGGCGCTGTGGCTCACGCCTGTAATCCTAGCTCTTGGGAGGCCGAGGCGGGCGGATTGCTCAAGGTCAGGAGTTCAAAACCAGACTGAGCAAGAGCGAGACCCCGTCTCTACTATAAATAGAAAGAAATTAATTGGCCAACTGATATATATATAAAAAAAATTAGCCGGGCATGGTGGCGCATGCCTGTAGTCCCAGCTACCCGGGAGGCTGAGGCAGAAGGATCACTCGAGCCCAGGAGTTTGAGGTTGCTGTGAGCTAGGCTGACGCCACGGCACTCACTCTAGCCTGGGCAACAAAGCGAGACTCTGTCTCAAAAAAAAAAAAAAAAAAAAGAAAATGAACTTTCTGTTTGTCTGCTGTGCAGACAGGTAGCGCAGAATTCACACTGCACTTACCAGCTTAGCCCCACAGTGTGGAGTTGAAGCCTCAAAGGAAGCTCAGGAGCTCTAAGGCACAGCACTGGGACAGTGAGTTACTCTGTACTGTGTTCTTGAAAATCACTGGCAGTGGATGTTAAGTGTCCTTACCACAAAAAATGATGAGTATGTGAGGGAATGCTTATGTTAATTAACTCATTTAGCTATTCTACAATGCATAGCTATTTCAAAACATTATGTTGTACACGATAAATATATACAATTTTTGTATGAAATGTCCAATTTCCTTAAGTACTAAGTTTGACAGTTGATATCTCTAACATTTCACTTTGACACTTCTTGTTTTATTTTTATTGTGAAGGTACACCCTCAGTCTTGCAAACACATGGTTTGGCTTGTGATTATCTTTCAAATTTTTTTAGAGCAATTTTTGTGAAATCATGAGTAAGTCAAAAAATTCGTGTTATTTTCAAATATGAGTTCTGTCCTGCAGCACAGACAGCTCAAAATATCAATGAAGAGTTTGGGGAGCATGTGGCTAATGAACACCCAGTATGTCAATGGTCTGAGAAGTTCCATTCTTATGATTTTAATCTTGAAAACTAGCCACGTGGGTGACCTGAGACCAAGGTGGAGAATCATGAGCTGAAAGCTGTAGTGGAAGCGAATCCACCTTAACCTACATGTGAATTAGCAGCAAAGTTTGATGTTACTATTCCAACAATACTGGAATATTTGAAACAAACAGGCATGGTAAAGAAGCCGGATAGATGGGTTCTGCATAAATTAAACGAGTGTCAGAAGAAAAATCGTCTGGAAGCTTGCCTTTCTTTGGCTGTCATGACATAAAGGCGAAACATTTTTACGTCACATTGTTATGTGTGATGACAAATGGATTCTTTTTGACAATCACAAGCATTTGGCACAATGGTTGGAGAAAGATTAAGTGCCAAAACACAGGCCAAAACCGAATATTCATCAAAAAAGCGAATGGTGTCTGTTTGGTGGTCCAGTGCTGGTATTCTCCACTACGGCTTCATGAAACCTGGTCAGTTGATTACAGAGGATGTTTACTGCACCAAATTGGACAAAATGATGAGGATGCTTGTGATTAAGCAGCCAAGGTTGGTCAACACAGACAGACCAATCCTCCTGCAAGACAACGCTTGACCACATGTCGCACAAACAATGCAGCTCACACTACAACAGCTGGACTTGGAAACTCTCTGCCATCGCTGTATCCACCAGAACTTGCACCCACTGACTACCACTTCCTCCAGGCTTTGGACCACTTCTCGCAAGGAAAAATACTGAATTCTCAACAAGCTGTGGAAAACACCTTTCATGATTTCATTGACCACTTGCTCTCCAGGCTTCCTCGCTTGCTGGCATAAACAAGCTACCGTTAAGATGGCAAAACTATTGATAGTTTAGGCGCATGCTTTGATTAATTGTACTGCTTCTTGTTTGAGATACAATAAACTACTCTTTTGATTCAAAATCAGACATTTCATATTTAATGACCTAATAATTTTTTTTTTCCAAAAAACAAAGCTCTTGGCTGGGTGCAGTGACTCACGCCTGTAATCCTAGCACTCTGGGAGGCCGAGGCAGGAGGATCGCTCAAGGTCAGGAGTTCAAAACCAGCCTAAGCAAGAGCAAGACCTCGTCTCCACTATAAATAGAAATAAATTAATTGGACAACGAAAAATATATAGAAAAAATTAGCTTGGGCCGGGCACAGTGGCTCACGCCTGTAATCCTAGCACTCTGGGAGGCTGAAGTGGGTAGATTGCTTGAGGTCAGGAGTTCGAAACCAGCCTGAGCAAGAGGCGAGACCCCGTCTCTACTATAAATAGAAAGAAATTAATTGGACAACTAAAAATATGTAGAAAAAATTAGCTTGAGCTGGGCACAGTGGCTCACGCCTGTAATCCTAGCACTCTGGGAGGCCGAGGCAGATGGATTGCTTGAGGTCAGGAGTTCAAAACCAGCCTGAGTGAGACCCTATCTCTACTAAAAATAGAAAGAAATTGACCAACTAAAAATATATATACAAAAAATTAGCCAGGCATGGTGGCGCATGCCTGTAGTCCCAGCTACTCGGTAGGCTGAGGCAGGAGGATTGCTTTAGCCTAGGAGTTTGAGGCTGCTGTGAGCTAGGCTGATGCCACAGCACTTACTCTAGCCTGGGCAACAGAGCGAGACTCAAAAAAAAAAAAGCAAGAACATGTCCCCATGTCATTCACCTAAACCACAGGGCATCGATATGCATTATGCTTGGGTCTTCAGCCACTGTGTTTGGGATGTTTCATCCCAAGAAGCTATTGGAGTGGATATTGTGAAATATTCACTTGGAACAAATATTAATAACAAGTATTATTCGCTACAGCAAATACAAGATGAATTCAGTTTCCCCCCAGCAGTGACCCCCACGATCTCCGCTTATGACAGGCACTCTCCGATGATGTGCAGCTCCATCTGGACGCCTGAAGTCCACCAAAGGCCCCTCCTCCCGCCAGGAGGACAGGGCAGAATGGCTCATTCACACCAACTGTGTCACCCAATACGTCAGCCTCGGGGTCACAGATGTATCACTTTATAAGCAACACGGATGAAATGGAAACGTGAATTGCTCATGACTAATAACTAGTAATAAGCTGGAAAGAAAAGCGCAAGGAGAGAAACATGGATCTGATCATGCCAAACGGGGAAAGTAGAAAACCGTGGAAGAATTCAACTTGCTTGGTGGACAGCCAGGCCAGGGCGGCTGGTGCCCACCAATCTATAGGTGTCCTCACCCCCTCCTCTGCCTTTAGCTGACTCTTCTTGGCCTTTCTTTGGGCCCAAGTGTTGCTTTGGTTCTTCCTGTGAAGCTCATCAATAAAGAGGCATCTCATTTCCTGTGTCATGTTGGGTGAAGCCTTTTTTTTTTTTTTTTTTTTTTTGAGACAGAGTTGCACTCTGTTGCCCAGGCTAGAGTGAGTGCCATGGTATCAGCCTAGCTCACAGCAACCTCAAACTCCCGGACTCAAGCGATCTTCTTGCCTCAGCCTCCCGAGTAGCTGGGACTACAGGCATGCGCCACCATGCCCGGCTAATTTTTTCTATATATTTTTAGTTAGCCAATTAATTTATATTTTTTTTGTTTTTTTTAGTAGAGACTGGGTCTTACTCTTCCTCAGGCTGGTTTCAAACTCCTGACCTTGAGCAATCCTCCCGTCTCAGCCTCCCAAAGTACTAGGATTACAGGTGTGAGCCACTGCGCCCGGCCTTTATATTTTTTTCTTAATGACAAAAAAATATATATGGAAGCGGATGTGCTTTTTCCCAGGGGGTCCCAGCAGATCCTCTGCACTTGCATTCTTTACCGGCTCAAGTCCACCCTGACATTCCTCATCTGCTCCAGGGGCTGCACACCCAGGGAGTACCTGAACCTCGCACCCAGCCAGATAACGAGGAATACACTGAAGCCGGGGGCCCCCAGACTTCCTTCCAGACCCCCTGCCCTTAGTCACAACCCTACTATTTATAGACAAGCTATTTGAAGATGCAGGACAGAGCAATTCTGAGTGCTGCTGCTTCCTTACACCTTCCCAAGAGCCGCCTTCAAGAATTAAAAGCAAGAGAATTATTAAAACACATCGCACTGATTTATTATTCATTGTCCCCTGGGTGGGCCCAGGAAGTACCAAGCAAAGGAAGCTGTGCATCACTTCGTGGTCACTGGAAAACTTTCAAGTGTCTGCCCAGGTCCCAAATTTATGCCATGAAGAGGGGAACCAAGATGAGAAAACAAGCATTGGTAGCTTAGAGGAGAACTGAGGAGAAAGGGCAGGGAAGCTGACAAGGACAGGGGCTGAGGAGGAAGCTTGTCAGAGGGAGGGAGAGGAGGGTGCTGGCCCAGGGAAAGAGGAGGAGGGCTTCTTGGGAAGAAAGCCAAAGTCTACTGTCAGGGTTTGGGGCCAGAAAACTCCCCCGGTGACTGAGAGCCCACCAGCAGAAAGACAAACACTGCTCCTGGCCCAACATGGCGGGCTAGATAACCAGGGAGAGCAGATTCTCATCTTGTGGGCAGGGACTGGTGACACCCCTGTGTGGACTCATGTCACCAGAGAAAGGGACGCCAGGCAGCCAGAGGGTTGACCCTGCCAGCGAAGCACATCGGAACCACCCATCCATGGAAGAAAACAAGACATCTGGGGGAGGGAAGTCACACATACACCACGAGAAAAGAGAAGTGGCACCTTGCTGCCTGACACCCCCACGAAGGCAGAGACAGTGACTACTGAGACCAGTCCGAGAGGCCTCTGCCCCAGACTCATCCGTCGTGGGCCTACTTCTATTTCCTGGCGCGATTTATTTGGGAAAAGGGGCCTATCACTGTTGATGTTCTATGAATTGGCCAGACCCACACAGACGACAGTGAACAAGACAAACTTGATTCTGCAGAATCGGGAGAGCAGAATCCGTGAGCTGTCACTCGTTAGGATTTTCCTTTCTGCTCACCCAGAGTCATTCCATCTTTTATTGATTAGCATGCATGAGCCCCTCTCAGGGCAAGGGATTACATCCCACAAGAGACCCCGAGCGGTTTTCATGCCTCAAGAACCGCACAGGTGTTTGGAGACAGCGTTCCCTCCACGTGCATTGGGCCGGGGACATTGATTTCTTCCGTGGCAGAGACCACCCAGATGCTCGTGTTTTCCTACTAGCTCTGACTCTTTCATCACGAATGCGGCATTCACTCACTCATACTTTGCCTGATCTGTATATCAAAGGCAGTAACACTCCTCTCAGCGCACTTGTAAAAACCTACGGTACTTTTAGAGCACTACATGAACATGGATCAATCAGCTATTAGGAAATAAAAAAAGACTGGGATGTTCTGTGAGATCTATGTCTTCAAGTACCAATCTTCATCTCTCCTGAGTATTAACATATTTAAAAAGACACGGAGTTCAGCTGTAAGGAAGAAAAAAGTCCTGCCCTTTGCAACAACATAAATGAACCTGGAGGATATCAGGTTCAGTGAAGTGAGCTAGACACAGAACGACAGACACTGTGATCATCTCCCTCATATGTGGAACCTAAGGAAGTGGAACTCACAGAAGCAGACAGTAGAACAGGGGCTGCCAGGGACTGGGGGATGGAGAAATGGGAGAAACAGGAGATATTGGTCAAGGGTACAAAGTTTCAATTATAAAAGTTCCTGAACAAGTTCTGAACTTATTGAACTATATGGTTGGTGATGAATGTGTTAGTTAATTTGATTGTGGTAATCTTTACACCATGAATACATATATCAAATCATCACATTGTACACCTTAAATATATGCAAACTTTATTTGACAATTAAATATTTTTAAATTAAAAAAAAATTTTTTTAGGCCAGGCATGGTGGCTCACGCCTGTAATCCTGGCATTCTGGGAGGCCGAGGAGGGCCCATTTGAGCTCAGGAGTTCGATACCAGCCTGAGCAAGAGCAAGACCCTGTCTCTACTAAAAAAATATAGAAAGAAATTAGCCAAACAACTAAAAATATATATAGAAAAAATTAGCTGGGCATGGTGGCGCATGCCTGTAGTCCCAGCTACCAGGAAGGCTGAGGCAGAAGGATCCTTAAGCCCAGGAGTTTGAGGTTGCTGTGAGCTAGGCTGATGCCACGGCACTCTAGCCCGAGCAACAGAGTGAGACTCTGTCTCAAAAAAAAAAAAAATTATTTAAAGATCTAGAGTAATTCTAACACAAGCGTATTTAACTTGTAAACATGCATTCATTTATTTAATATTTATTCAGTATCTGCTACAAGTCCTACATAGTCATCGATCAAAGAAATTCCTGCTTAGCCTCTGCATCAGGGTTTCTCAAGCATGGCCTGTTGATATTTTGGGCCAAATCATTCTTTACTGGAGGGGAGGGGTACGCCAGGGTAGGATGTTTAGCAGCATCTCTCCTGGCCTCCACCTACTAGAGATGCCAGTAGCACCTCTACCCCCAGTTGTGGCAACCAAAAATGTCTCCAAGCCGGGCGCGGTGGCTCACGCCTGTAATCCTAGCACTCTGGGAGGCTGAGGCGGGCGGATTGCTCGAGGTCAGGAGTTCGAAACCGGCCTGAGCAAGAGCGAGACGCCGTCTCTACTATAAATAGAAAGAAATTAATTGGCCAACTAATATATATATAAAATTAGCCGGGCATGGTGGCGCATGCCTGTAGTCCCAGCTACTCGGGAGGCTGAGGCAGCAGGATTGCTTGAGCCCAGGAGTTTGAGGTTGCTGTGAGCTAGGCTGATGCCACGGCACTCACTCTAGCCTGGGCAACAAGCGAGACTCTGTCTCAAAAAAAAAAAAAAAAAATGTCTCCAGAAGACAGTAAAAAGATCACTGGTTGCCAAGGGTTAGAGGGGCAGGGAGGGATGAAAATAGGCAGAGCACAGAGGGTTTTCAGGGAAGTGAAGCTACTCTGAATGATACCGTCATGGTGGATACATGTGGTTACGTAACCGTCAAACCATAGAATGTGCAACACCAACAGGGTGCCCCAGTGCCAACTATGGACTTCGGGTGACAGCCATGTGTCAGTGCAGGTTCATCACCTGTAACAAACGCACCATTCTGGTGGGGGCGGTTGATAGCAGAGAGGCTGGGAGGATAGGGCAGGGGCAGATGGGAACTCTCTGTACTTTCTGCTCAACTTTGCTGAGAACCTAAAACTGCTCTAAATAAAGTCTATTCTTTGGGGGGGGGGGACAAGGCCAATATATGTAACCTTAACATTTGTACCCTCATAATATGCTGAAATAAAAAATAATAATAATAAAGTCTATTCTTTAAAATTATTAATTTTAAGCAGAGGAAAAAAGTCTCTAGACATTGCCAAATGTTCCTGGGAGAAAGAGGGCCAAATTATTTTTTTATCCTGTGATAGACGTTATTCTGCTTACGACAAATCATTTTCTAAATGTAAAATATACATAACATAAAACATACCATGTAAACCATATTCAGGTGTACAGCCCAGTAGCATTAGGTACATTCACAGCGTTGTGCAACCATCACCACCATCCATCTCCAGAACTCTTCCATCATCCCAAACTGAAATTCCGTCCCCATTAAAAAGCTGTTTCCCACTCCCTCGCCCCCAGCCCCTGTCCATTCTTTCTGTCTCTATGAACTTGCCTACTCAAGGTACCTTATATAAGCGGAATCATAAAGTATTTATGCTTTTGTGACCAGCTTACTTCACTCAGCAAAATGTTCTCAAAGTTCATCCACGTTGTAGCATGTGCCAGAATTTCCTTCCTGGTTAAGGCTGAGTAATACTCTGCTGTGTGGAGGGACCACATTTCGTCCATCCTTCTTTCCGTCCATGGCACTTGGGTCGCTTCCACCTCTTCGCCGTCGTGAACAATGCCGCTAGGAACATGGGTGTGCAGCTATCTGTTCAAGTTCCTGCTTTCAATTCTTGTATCTACCCGGAAGTGGAATTGCTAAATACTTTGAAACGTGATCGTTTTCAGATCACTTTTTGTAAGAGAACGCAGGACATCAGGTGAATTACTGGGCTAGTGTAGGCAGAAGGCAGTCGCCCGGTGGCTGCTCCACTGGGGCTGCAGCGGCAGACCCACTGGGGTCACATCTGCCCTTTGCCACACGCTGCCTGGGGCAAGTGACTGAATCTCTCTGCCTTTGGGTTTCCTACTGTACCCAAAGAGGATGAGGAGACAGCGCTTATAAGCAAGCAACAAAGCAGTATGTGTGGTGCTAAGAGCACAGCTCCTGCCCGCAGTGCCAGCTCTCCCTCGTCCTAAAGCAGCCAGGGACGTTCCCAGGCCTGGCCATCCTCTCCGCACACACCTGGGAGCCACGTCAAACCCTGTGTGATGCCCACCTGGTGTCTGGTCCCTGCCCTGTGTGTGCAGTGGTCACATGCCCAGGAAAACACCCATCTCCCCACCGCCTTCACGACTAGGCGTGGCCACATCACCCAATTCTAGCCAAGAATCCAAAAGGGAAAATGGCTGGGTGAAGCTGCTTTCTTTAAACAACTTTTTATTTCAGTTTTTGGATAGGAAACCATTTACATGATTTCAAGGTCCAAAGCCTGAAATGAGGACCGTGCACAGCTGTCTCACTTCCCTCCCTGTCCTCCCCTGCCTCCCTCGTCCTCCCACTTCATTTAAAGGTAATGTTTTCTTTCATTTCTGCTTGTTTCTCTTGCAAATACAACCAAATGTGCATTCCCTTTCTTCCTTTCTTACATATGAGGACATGTATCAATGCAGCTATAGAATCCATACCTATATATGTTGTTCTTGTTCTTTTTTATTTAACATTCTTGAATCTTGGAGATCACTCCATAGCTACATGCACAGCGCTTCCTCATTTTGTCTCTACTGCATACTATTTGATTGTGTGGCTATATCATATAGATTATCTAAACAGTCCCTTATTGACAAATACTTAGGTTATTTCCAGTTTTTTTATTATCATGCATAATAAATCATGCACAGTGAATCATTTTGTACATGAGCCATTTTGTACTTATGCCTGATACCATTTGGGATAGATTTCTGGAAGTGGGATTGTTGGGTTGAAGGGTGGTAATATACATATTGGCTATCTGTTGCCAAATTCTCTGTCTTTGGAGTTGTACTGTTTGCCTTTGGGAGGCCTCCTGTTTGCCCTTTGCTCTTTTTCCATCTCTTTTCTTCCTGCCTTCCCACCAGAAGTTGATTCTAGAAAGTACAGCAGCCATCTCACAACTGTAAGGATGAATATACCACCTCCACCAAGGTCAGGCTGGAAACCAAGAGCTCACAAGGCCTTTCCCAAGACAGTCCTCTACTTCCTACCACCGAGCTTCTTGTTAGGGTAGAACAATAAACCCCTCAACTGTATAACCCTGGTTATTCACTTACCTATTACTCAGAGCCAAAGACAACATAATAATTTAAATATTGAATAAGTTCAATTGAAATTAAGTGACCTAAAAAGCTTATAGCTCATTGGTAAGTTGGTACCTACTACTGCAAACTGTGCCATCCAATATGGTAGCCACTAGCCACAGGTGGCCATTTGAATTCAAGTTAAATAAAATTAATAATTCAGTGCCTCTGGGCCACTCACTACATTTCAAGAGTTCAATGGGCACAGGATTCTAGTGGCTGCCACACTGGACAGCTAGCGCATTAGGGAACATCGCCACAATTCAGGGTAGCACTGAGGGGTCACGCTAGTTACAAACATTTAAGAAACTGGCATTCTTGCCGGGCGTGGTGGCTCGCGCCTGTAATCCTAGCACTCTGGGAGGCCGAGGCGGGCGGATTGCTCGAGGTCAGGAGTTCGCAACCAGCCTGAGCAAGAGCGAGACCCCGTCTCTACTATAAATAGAAATAAATTAATTGGCCAACTAATTTATATATATAAAAAAATTAGCCGGACATGGTGGCGCATGCCTGTAATCCCAGCTACTCGGGAGGCTGAGGCAGGAGGATTGCTTGAGCCCAGGAGTTTGAGGTTGCTGTGAGCTAGGCTGACGCCACAGCACTCACTCTAGCCTGGGCAACAAAGTGAGACTCTGTCTCAAAAAAAAAAAACCAAAAAAAATAAAAATAAAAATAAAAAGAAACTGTCATTCTGATGGTCTTCTAGAGTATACCAGAGTATGTCTTCTAGAGTAGACTAGAAACATAACACTATGTGAGATGAGGCTTATCTATCAATCAGTAAATCTAGTATTACGATACGAGATGTGACCTGTCTCAGCTTCTCCCATGATAGAAACACCGAACCCCCTGGCTCTCTGTCTCATCGTTAAGGGCATCTGCACTGCAGAAGACCGTTCCACCGACATTCCTCTCAAAGCTGTGGCCTCTAACACAGTGCAAGTGCATTTTCAGGAGGAACATTTATAGGCCAAAAAACAAACAAACAAAAAAGTACACATAGGCAGAAAACGCAATCACCAGAAAGGAGAGCAGTGCATTGTGAAGAAGAGATGCTTTCATCAATAACACAGAAAATAGCAAAGGACTGTGAAAACCGTAAGAGGAAATTTCAGGGTAGAGAGCCCATGGCGGCCGAGAAAGGCCTTTCCGCTTCCACTTCAGTTTTGCAGGGAAAAGCAAAGGCTGAGACGCAGGGAAAGCAAGGAGGACGTTCGCAAGTTCCCGAAGCTTTGGGGGTTTTCACACAGCGAGGATGCCCATATTGTGTGATGAGATAAAGTGAAATCATCTGTCAGCCTGTCTGTTCCCATAGCTGTGCTATTCATAGAAGACGTACCTCCTTCCCCATATAAAACACCATATGCCTCTTCTCTTACCTAATTAGGTGCGGGGTGTGTGGGTATCCTAGGGACCTATAACGTTTTCTCAGGTCTGTGGCACGGAGCGGGAGGAGTAATGCTGGTGACTCAAGTGGCCATTTGGGGACCCTTCGGTAGAACATTCTTCAGAGATGTCAAGAGCAATGGGGAACCGTACTAATTAGTACATTTGAAATGATTTTTTGACTCCTGCCATCTACAGCATCATAGACAAGGAAAGAAGATGTCAACATCCTTTGGATTCCCAAGACACCCATGGACTCTTTTTCCTGCCTCCAGTTGCTCACGGAGCCGGAGTTACACAATCTACATCGTAATCACTCCTCACTGCTACCGCACCTACCTTGCCCCCTCCCTCAAGTGTAACTGACCTGGCCCCGACTCCATGTCTGCGCCTGGACATGGACGGGGACAACACCCTACTTGTGGTTGCCAGCAGCTGGGGGAGGGGAGAATAGGCCTTAGACTGTCTCCTGGGGAGAAGCTGCAGTCTGGGGTGAGGGACAAATTCTGGAGATGAGTAGTGGTGGTAGCAGCTGCACAACAATGTAAATGTACTACTGCCACTGAACTGTACACTTAGAAATGGTGAAAATGGTACATTTTATGTTATGTATATTTTACCACAAATTTTTAAGTTAAAACAAACAAAATACCAGCCTAGGCAACATTACCAAGACCCCGTTTCTACAAAAAATTTAAAAATTGGCTGGGCGTGGTCATGCCCTCCTGTAGTCCTAGCTACTGGGGAGGCTGAGGCAGGAGGATCCCTTTCAGCCCAGGAGTTGGAGGCTGCAGTGAGCTATGATTGTGCCACTGTGCTGCAGCCTAAGTGACAGAGAGAGATCCTGTCTCTGAAAACAAAAGCCCAAAACAAAACAAAACAACAACAAAAAAACCACTCAACATCACTAGCTGGTCTCATTTTAATTTCAAGTGTACAAATGGCAGGTGGACACTTGGCCCTCCTGGCCTTCAATCCCAACATGCTTCTCCACTTCCCTGTTCTCCAAGTGACTATTTCACCTTTTCTCTTTTCTCCCTCCTGCACTCTCATCCTTATCCTCATCCCAGGCTTCACTGAGAGGATTCAAGCAATTGGACAGAAGCTTCCTCCTGCTATTAGCCTGCTCTTCTCAAAAGCCCGCCCCTCAAGGGGGGTGTGGACTAGGGAATGACTGCCTAACAGTTACAGAGTGTCTCGCTTCAGGGTAATGAAAAAGTTTTGAAAATAGTACAATGTAGTCATACAATATTGTGAAATACAATTAATGCCACTGAATTGCACACTTAAGAGTTCAAATGCAAACTTCGTGTTATATATATTTTACCACAATGGCAAAAAATGTTTTAAACCCCTGCCCCTTGACATGGGCTCCGACCCCACGGTGCTGCAGGCCTGTGTGCCCGTGCTGTTCTCTCCTGCCCCAGCGCCAGCAACCTCGTGCATCTCTCCTCTGCCTCCCCTGCCCCGCCTGGCCACTGGGACCAGAGCACAAACGCTCCTATGTTCCTGCCCCCCACCTGCTCCTGCCCAGGCTCTGCCCCTTCCCGCACTCCTGGGCACAGCCTGAAGGTTTGTCCCTCTTGCCTCCCAGCCAGCCTTCCACCCCACCCATCCACAGAGAGCGTCCACGCAGACGTCATCCCCAAGCCCTATGTCCCCCAGTCAAGTAACCACTCAGCCTTCTTGATACACTTTTGCCTCTCACGACACCACCCTTTCCTAGCTTACCTCCTGCCTCACCGAGAGCTCCTTCCAGGTCTTCCTCTAGCCCTCCTCCACCTGCTACAATGTCTCCAGGGCTCTTGTCACACAAGCCCCCTAGGTGATCTCATTCAGCCTTGTGGTTTTAAACACCAATAAAGATCAATATGCTCCAAAGCTTCCTAACTTACATCTCCAGCCCTTGCCACTCCCTGGGACCCCAGGGTTTTATATCCTCCTGTCCCCGGGGCACCTCTACCTGACTTTCTGTCCCAAACCGGCTCTTGCCCTTCCTCATGGCACCTCCACCCACCCAGTGGCTAAAGCCAAATCACTAGTCATTTCCTCGACCCTTCCCCTCCTCAATTCTCACTGTGGACAGAGCAGGTGCTGTCAGCTAGTCACCTGAAGGCCTGCATCTGTGCACCCTCCCCTGTCCCTGTATCACCTGGACCCCTGCAGTGGCCTGTTCCTAGGACTTTGGGTTCCCACTCTTGCCCCCAACAACAGCCAGACACCCCCACCAAAAATCAAATGACATAATTCCATGCCCCAGCTTAAACCCCCCTCCAGTGGCTTTCCCTGGCCTTAAAGCACATCGAAACTCCCAATAGGGTCCCAGTCCAGCCTCCACACTGGCCATCCTTGTGAACCTCTCACTCAGGGGTTTTCATCGCAGGTGGTTTTGCCTCTCACAGGACATCTGGTGATGTCTGGAGACATTTCTGATTGTCACAGTTTGGAGGGGAAGGAGTTGCTAGAAGCATCTAGCAGGTAGAGGCCAAGGATGCTGCTAAACATCCTGTGTGGCAGAGGGAAGGAAGCCCCCCTTTAAAGTGTTAGGTAGGTATAATACAGACACTAGTATTATATTATGATTCTTTTTCTAAAAGTCATCCAAGCCTTTACTCAGAAACATTATGTGAGGCGGGGCGCAATGGCTCACGCCTGTAATCCTAGCATTCTGGGAAGTCGAGGCAGGCGGATCACTCAAGGTCAGGAGCTTGAAAACCAGCCTGAGCAAGAGCAAGACCCCGACTCTACTATAAATAGAAAGAAATTAATTGGCCAACTCAAAATATATAGAAAAAAACAGCCAGGCATGGTGGCACATGCCTGTAGTCCCAGCTACTCGGGAGGCCGAGGTAGTAGGATGGCTTGAGCCCAGGACTCTGAGGTTGCTGTGAGCTAGGCTGATGCCAGGGCACTCACTCTAGCCTGGGCAACAAAGCGAGACTCTGTCTCAAAAAAACAAAAAACAAAAAAAAAGAAAAAAAAACATTATGTGCATTTTAATGTAAATGAAAAGAGTTAGAGAAATGTGAAAGTTACCTACCCACATGTTTCAGAGAAGGGAAGGGAAGCAGGGGAGCGGCTGAAGGTGGGGCTCCGGCCTGGCAGAGCCACCAGGGCACTGTTTCCGCAGCTCAGCTCGTCAGGAAGAGCAGACCTTGCTTCTACTCCACACCACTTGGTGGTATCTGGATCTACCTTTTTTAAAAAGCAAAGCCAGACACAGGATCCATCCCCAAAAGGAAACGCCAACAAAATAGCCTCTCCTTACTTCTCCAAAGGAAAAAATGATTTCCTTTTACTGTTTAGTCTAATAAGCAGGAATCTGGGAATCTCTGGCTCCATCCTCTGCATTGTGATGTTGGGAAAAATCCTGCAGCACTTTCAAGCCATCAACGGTATAAAAAAAAAAAAAAAAGAAAAGAAAGAAAGAAAGAAAAGAAAAGAAAAGAAAAGAAAAGAAAAGAAAAGAAAAGAAAAGAAAAGAAAAGAAAAGAAAAAGAAAGAAAGAAAGAAAGAAAGAAAGAAAGAAAGAAAGAAAGAAAGAAAGAAAGAAAGAAAGAAAGAAAATTCCAAGGCCGGGCGCTGTGGCTCACGCCTGTAATCCTAGCTCTTGGGAGGCCGAGGCGGGCGGATTGCTCAAGGTCAGGAGTTCAAAACCAGCCTGAGCAAGAGCGAGACCCCGTCTCTACTATAAATAGAAAGAAATTAATTGGCCAACTGATATATATATATAAAATTAGCCGGGCATAGTGGCGCATGCCTGTAGTCCCAGCTACCCGGGAGGCTGAGGCAGAAGGATCACTTGAGCCCAGGAGTTTGAGGTTGCTGTGAGCTAGGCTGACGCCATGGCACTCACTCTAGCCTGGACAACAAAGCGAGACTCTGTCTCAAAAAAAAAAAAAAAAAAAAAAAAAAAGAAAGAAAATTCCAGAAAGGCAAGATTAGGGCAAGCTGTTAAGAATTTCTTTAAAATGTGGCTATTTGAACATATGTCATTCCATATTTTTTTAGCCTCATCCTGACTTTCTTGTCTTTCCTCCCAATTATAAGACTAAACAGCAAGAATGATACTCTCCTAAAAAAAATTTAAAAAGGGAAACTGAATGAACTGAGCACCTCTCATAGTAAGAATCCTGCCCAGCCATGGCCTGGCCTTTCATTCCTCCTGGGGGCCCAGCCCTAGCAGAACCGAGGTGGGGGCAGGTTCCTGCCAGAGCTAAGACAGCTTCTCTCTCCCTCGCATTTGTTGAGTTTTACTCCTGGCAGATGCCCCAGGAGCGAGTTCCTATGTTAAGGTCTTTGTCAACAACAATGGCTGAGCCCCGAGACCAGAGGTAGGTGGCCTCTGTGGCACAGCCAGGGCTGGGAAGGATTGAATTTGGAACCCAGAGTGGAATCAAGCTGAAGGAAGCCAAAGCTTCTGGTATCTTCTGGTCAAGAACAAGCTAAGAGCCAAGGAGGAAAAGAAAGAAGGCCCCACTCGCTCAGCTATGCAGTGTAAGGCATTAGAAGACAGGTGGGCGAGAACCAGAAGGAGCTAGAGAAACTGTTCTACAAAAGCCAGTGTGGGGAGGGGACAGAAGAGAGAAACTGGGATGGAAGGAGAGGGGGACTGAAAAGACCCTGTGGGGGAGGGGCAGCGGCTGGGGGAGAAGAGAACAAGGCTCTGGGCCGCTGGCAGGAGGGGAGGAGAGACCTGGCCACAGCCCAGAAAACTCCAGCTCAAAGGAGTCGTTTGAGTTTAATGCTCCCCCAGGACTGTGGAAGAGAAAAAAAGGAAGGGGGTGGGGAAAGTCAAAAGTCTCAAGAGGAGGTAGCTTTTTGTTTTAAAGGACTACCTCTTGGGCCTGTCCCTAATTTTCTGGGGTTTGTTCCTGATTTAAAAGGAGAAGTTTTATGTCACCCATGAGAGTCTGCATTTTTGTGGGATTCAAATATTCCTTAATTAGGTGTTGTCTCTTTACAGAAAGAAAAGACGCCTTTTATTTCATTTTACTTTGCCATTTTAATTTACTCCCATTCGTGTCTAATAACTAGGTAGGGAAATGTGAAACAGCTGCTGTAAAATATTACAAACCTCGCTCCCCGGGGATGTTGAGAAGGAACTTTGGAGCGCTATCTCTCATCCCAGAGAGGAGGGTCTGGGGGCCCCACAAATCCCAGGCCAGGCCTGGCAAAGCCAAGCTTGCGGGGTGCTCTCCCTTCCACACCACCAAGGTTAGGTGGCTGGGAATCGCATATCCACCTTCTCCAAGTGGCCTGTCTGTCCCTTCCCCTCGGCACCACTGTTCTCAAGAGGACTGAGACTACTTTATCCAGAACCAGAGAATTTGCCTCTGTGAAACTCTGGAAAATCAGGGGGAAAAAATCACAACAAAAAAGCAGAAATGGCCAGGAAATGTTTGGCCTTGGTCTACTGGGTACTGGCATCCTTATTGTGTTCTCGGTATGAGAAAAATGACAGAAAAGGGAAGGGAGCTATAGTTTTTTTTTTTTTTTCTACTGTTAAAAATGGAAGGGGGCATACTCCCTGTCTAGTTCGGGGGTGACCCTTCAGCAAAGGGTCAGTAGTTGTCTGCAAATTGCAGAAGCTTCCCAAGGGATCTAGAACACAAATTTGCAGGGCAGCACAGGGCACCAGTTTCCGTCTACTGAGCTGTGCATGATGCTTATGTGCTCACTTTGCTGGCAAAAGAGC
Source organism: Microcebus murinus (assembly GCF_040939455.1). NCBI lineage: Eukaryota > Metazoa > Chordata > Mammalia > Primates > Cheirogaleidae > Microcebus > Microcebus murinus. The sequence continues at coordinate 17,145,236 of NC_134116.1, read as the reverse complement.
CTGTCATAAAATGTAATACTGACTATAAAACAAATCAGCGCTTTGAAACGACTTGCTTCAGATGTTTTCATAAATCCCTAATGGCTCAGGCACTGCCTGCTATTGATAATATTAATGTGTTAATAGTTCCTCCGAAGCGGGAGCATTGGGTAGGTCTGAACACACACACACACACACACACAAAGGCAAAGATGCGAATGCTATGCAACTGGAAGACAACGGTTTGGCTCTCACTTGAATTCCAGCTGCACTTTGCTGACCTCAGAAAGCCAGATCCAAGTCAGAAATCTGATATTCTAAATTCTTGGCTGAAGCTCCTCTTTAAAGTGTTTTAAATGGGTTCATAAAAAGTATATTATGTAGGTACACATGTACATATAAAAGCTTGTAAGCACACCGATGTTCATAGCAGCCCTATTCACAGTTGGCAAAAGGTAGAAACTACCCAAGTGTCCATCAGCAGAAGAAAGGATAAACATGTGGTCTGTCCACACAAGGGAATATTATTCAGCCATAAAAAGGAATGAAGTGCTAACCACCCTTTACTTGGGGTTACATGTACTGTCCAATGAGCTCGGTACTGCTAAGGCACAACAAAGAAAGAAAAAAGGAAGGAATGGCGTTCTGATGCACACTACAGCATGGATGCACATGGGGGTCATTAAGCTAAGTGAAGTGAGCAGGCACAAGAGGACCAATACTGCATGATCCTACTTACATGAGGTACCTAGAGCAGTCGCATTCAGAGAGACAGAAAGTAGAACAGTGGTTGCCAAGGGCTGGGGGAGAAAAATTGGGGAACTGTTGTTTCATGCGTACAGGGATTCAGTTTGGGAGGATGAAACGTTCTGGAGATGGATGGTAGTGATGGCTGCACAACCATGTGAATGTAGTCATGCCACTGAATTGTACACTTAAAAATCGTCAAGGCCAGGCGCAGTGGTGTGCGCCTACAGTCCAAGCTACTTGGGAAGCTGGGGCAAGAGGATCGCTTGAGCCCAGAAGTTTGAGGTCAGCCTTGGGCAACATAGCGAGACTCCATTGCTAAAAAAAATTAACAAAAAGGTTGAAATGGTAAATTTTACGTTATATATATTTCACTGCAGCTTTTCAAGTGGTGGGGAAGACCCGTGAGCAGTGGATATTAGGCTTCTCTACAACTTCCCGAGTCCTCTCCTACCGTGTCCCTGGCATCAGGCCCACAGCTCTGCTCCCAGGGCCTCGGAGCTGACACCCAGCCCAGCCCAGGACCCAAGAAGTTTTGTGCTACCCTTCCCCCAGACACCCATGAGCCCAGGGAAACCTTCCTATTAAAACTTCCTTCCAATCTTAAAAAGGAACTTAAAGAACCAAGAATGATACTTTTCATGGCGCAACTTCCCTGCTTCCTTCTGAACCGGCATCATTCAGCTTGGAAAAGTCTGAGAAACTAAATACTCCAATCTCCTTGCCAGGAGCCGACGACACTAAAAGTTCTCTGAAGGCACATTTCTGTCTCTGGACGCCTCCAGCCCTCTGCTTGATGGTGTGGATCTATAAAGCGCCTAGACAGTCACAGGCTAGTCGCAGGGTGGTCCTGGCTAAATTGCAGTGGTTTTTCTGGACTCATCTGTCTTTCCGAGTTCTTTCTCCTTGTCCGCAGACAGCTTGCCTACAATCACTTTGTGATTTTATCCCTCACAGGGATAAGCGGGGACCCACCCATGCTATTGGGTCTGAGGGCACAGAGGGGTGGCCCAGCAGAGCCCAGAAGTTTCTCTCAGGAATTGCCCTAGGCCACAGGTTTTTCTGATGCTTGTCTTGGTCAGTTTATTTAATAAGTGGAGCAGTCAAACCTCTGCCCTCACCCCTAACAAACATTGGCACAGTCCCTTCCATTCCAAGTCTCCCTAGGCCATCCCTTAAATTTCCCTTATCCAAGTCATTATCCAAGATCAGGTTGCTGAGAACTCTGGGGTCCTGTCGCATGGGTTTCTGCCCAGCTTTGAGTCTGGAATATGTCACTGGCAGACTTTCTTCTCTGTGCCAGGTCAAGAGAATGAAACCTACAGCTGGTGACAGGAGAAGCCCAATCAGAGCCGTATAGAGAGGAGGACAGTCTATAAGCACCATGCCTACTAGTTTTCAGGCAGGTAGGCCCAGTGGCAAGGCCCCCTGTCAATAAGAGGATAGGGCTGGAAGGGTCCTGCCCACTCTGTAGGGAGGTGGGGAGCAGAGCACAAGGCTCCCCTGATGCTGGCAGGGCCTCGGGTGGGGCTTCCCAAGGATGTGCAGCTCAATGAGGTGGAATCAGAATGGGGTCTGATTAATGATCAGAACAGAGCCAGGTAATGGATTAAAAGCTGTTAGGACTTAGATTGCAGAGAGATCCGCATAATCTGGATTGCACTAAGCAAATTTAACAGTCAGCATCCAGATTTTCTAAATCAATGACTGCAACAAATTCCCTGCCAGCCCATAAAATACTTCCCTGACTTCCCTTCCTTTTTCCAAAGGTTATTTTATTAAATGGTGTAGGAGGTGGGGGGAGGCGTTGAGAGAGAAGTCAGGGGTGAATCACACTTCAATGCTATTTTAAATGTAGCCTTTCTTAGTCCTGCTCCCTTCAAGGCTGTCCTAAATTTGGTTAGCTCCAGGACTTGTAGGGCTTGATAATTTGTAAGGTAGGACTTAGATGCGCTATAATTGTGTGTGTGTAGACCTGATCAATATATATTTAACATGCATATGTATTCCATATACGGGGAGTGGAAATGTGTACAACAGACTCTAAGGAATACTTGTGTTTACAGTGTTTGGGTCCCAGATATTTTTAAGAAGATCGTATTTGTTTTATGCATATAGATTTTCTTTCTCTGGTAATTCTTCTGGAAGCCTGACCATTTTAACTGCTTCAGCTGGACTCACTGGGAATGGGGGTTGAGGGATGCAAAGCTAACAAGTGTTTTTTATATTTTAAAAGGTGCTTCTCCCAGATTGTTGACCGGCTGGTTGATGGTCCTTATCTAGATCCATTTGCCATTCTTCAGGCTGACTCAAGGCCTCAGGCCATGGGGTGGGCTAGCAGCCGCAGGCATCTCAGTCAGATCTCTGCAATTCAAGGGCACTACAGGGAAGCCTATTTCAAAACAGGATCCCAGCTACCCCCCAGCCTCTTTCTCATCCTAATGTCCCACAGGCAAAGGACACCCAAGACACTGGGGCAGAGGGCTAGGTGAGCTAGGAGTCAACTCTGCAGAAAAAGAGCATAAACAGAGGAGCAGAATGAGCGTAGGACGGTGAGACCTGAGGAAAAGGAGAAACAGGGAGGACTGGGTGACCAAGGAAGCTGGAGGCACAGAACACCCTCCTGGGAGCCCAAAGCATTGTCACAGCATTGGCTCTCAGACCGGAGGCCTCAGCAGAGCCCGTGTCAGGGCACCTAGGAAGCTAAGCTAGCACTCCCAGGAGCACAACCACGCTCACACTCGTGTGCACCCGGACAGTACCAGAAGCCCGGGGGGCCTCCCCTCTCAGGCACCCACAGCGGTGCCAGGCCCTCCTCCGGCCCACTGGAGTACAAACGCTCCGAACACTGATTCAGTCTGCACTGAAACCACTGGTTAGAAAACCAACACGCCCACTGCAAGGATTATCCCAAATCAGCCAGGCCCGGCCATAGAACACCAGTGCAGAAATTCAGGACCCGGTCCTCGAACTCCCATCCAGAGAGTCTAAGAGACTGACCTCAAAGATCCCTTGGGACCACTGTGTCTTCTGGAAGCCCACTCTCGGGGTGTATGTCCCCTCGGCCTTTTCATCACCTCACAGTTGTTCTCACTCGCCTGCTCCTGAGGGAACCCCGGATCGGATCACCAAGGACCCCTCTCCCCCCGACCCCCTCCATTTCCTGAGCTGGGATAGCCCGCAGAAGTTGCGCGTTTCCTGTGCTGGAAGGACTTTCCGACTTGGAGCGGAAATCGGGGCTGGGGCAAGGACGCAGGGGCGTGTCGCCCACGTTTCTGGCCCCAGGAACCGAAACTCCTTGATCTGCACGGTATTTGGCTGGCGCTGCAGCGTGTGGGGAAGATGATTGCACTCGAAAGGAATCACGACTCCTCGCGGAGCCATTACTCGCGTAGCTCCGCACGCGCAGGGCCTGGCCCGGCTTGCAGCAACTACCCCCTCCTCACTAACCACTCGCTAGTAATTTGTGGGCCGCAATGGAACTGCGCCCGGGGCTGCAGCCCCCATATTAAAGCACTTTTGCAGACCGGACACCCAGCGAGCTGCCTCCGCGCACGCCAGGCCGGCACCCCCTGCTCCTGCTCCCCTCTCTCCGCCCAGCCCCCGGGCAGCTGAAATGGATGTGATTTCACGCACTTCCTGCGCGCGCACACACACATACACACACACACACACACACACACATACATGCATTCCCTCTCCAACGCCGCCCGACACGTGCACGAGCTTGGACGTTTTGCTTTTGTGCTCGTTTTGCAGGCCGGGCATTCCTGCTCCTGGTTTCCTTCTTTCGCTCCTTCTCTTCCTTCGCCACTTCCCTTCGGGGTGCCCCTGGCTCCTGCCCCTCTGCCCCGGGGGCGTCCTCGCCCATTCCGCCGGGAGGAGCGGGGATCGCGCAGATGAGTCCCGCGCGCCCGCCAGGGCCGAGTTCCGGGGCGGCTGAGAGCACAGGGCTGGCCTCCAGCCTGCGCCCTGTTTGTTTTCCTTTCACCCCTTGAATGCTAGATTGAGACGTAAAGATTACCCTGGCCGAATAATGCCGGGAGTCAACACTCGAGCAAACAAAAGTGCTTGCACAACTCGTCATCCCCGCTGGGACCCGGGCCGCGGGCTGGGGGAGAGAACGCGCTCCTCGCCGCTAATTACAAATAAATGATGATGTGCTCACTAAGTAATTGATTTAATGAAGTTCCTATGAAACTATTAAACCCGGTGGAGGTCAGGCTGGAGGCGCCCCAGAGCGCCCATTGTGGGCTGTTTAACTCCACCAGGCTCCTCGGAAAGACATCGGGGCTAATAGGTGAAGTCACAGCTGCTCGCGCTGACTTCTCAGAGCGCCCGATCGGCCGCGGGCACCCTCGAGCCCTCCTCCTGTCGCGCCCTTGTGCCCCGCCGCCCGCGCCCCGCGCCGGCCAGCTTACCCACGCCACTCCCAGCCCCGCCGCCAGCTCCCGAGGGCCTCTCCAAAGGGATCCCAGGTCTCGTTAAGAGCGGGAAGTTGAGCACTGAACTTGTGCGCACCGCCAGCAGTCGGCAGCGTGCACCGCCGCCCACCCCTCCCTCCTCACTCCACCCCCGCCACTTGGTGCAGGAACTTCAGCCAGTGTGCCACGCAGGGTGCTCGCGCTGTCTTGGCAAGGTGCCTGGAGCCCGAGCGTGTGCCCAGTGCGCTGGCTGGGGAGGGGCTGAGAAGGCTGAGTTGTGCGTGAGTGTGTGTTCAAGGGCAAAGGGCCATCTTTCTGCAGCCCTTACCTGGGGCCTGTGCATGCAAATAAGTATAGAGGTAGGAAGAACAGAGAAGAGGAATGAGGAAAGATGTACAGAAAAGTCACTCAGGTAGGCGGTTGGGCCTGAGAACTCCAGTACTAGGTTTTGCAGGAGTGAGCTGTTCTGGGCGGCCCACTTTAGCTCTTCCCACGGCCCACCTCGTGCGGTGTCTTGACCCGACCAGGCATTCCTTGGCCCTGGAGCTACACCACCAGCTGCCGATGGGCCCCAGGCCCGGATCTCAAGGCCGACTGGATCCAAGCTGTTTTGCCACCCATCTTGCAAGATCCCAATTCTGCAGGAAGAGTAGAGAGTACTTCTCCCGCAGCTTGGCTCTTGATGGGAAACATGAGCGCCCCTTATTCAAAAGTCTGGAGGGAGCCCTAAGGGGACACATCTGAAGATGGAAAAACAGACATTGCAAATGGATCTAGAGTTAAGGGTGCTAAACCCTGTACCCGTGACAGCAAGGGTCCAAGTCACTTTCTCACACGCACAAACACATGGGGAGGGGAAAGAGCATTTGACTGCATCTCCCCCCACCTACAAGGGGCCTTGTGGCAAAAGAGAAGGCCCGCGTCCAGCTGGGACTCCACGGCACACCGGGAGACGGGGGCGCCTGTGGGGCTTCTGGCTGCAAAAATCAATGTGCCAAAATGCCCTGCCCCCTCTGCCCAGCCAGATCTTGTCTCTCTTCATCAAGAATTGATAGTTAACAGTTTCTTAAAGCATGCGTTTCGTTTATGCCACAGTTAGTTGGCAGTAAGCTTCATTCCTTTTTCATGTGAGGAATTTTCGACTGCTGAAACCACTTTCCATTTGATTTTGAATCAAACACTTGCAACTGGGGGAGGGGGAGGGGATATTTTGGCGTGCTTGTTGGCGACTTTAAACAGAGCTGTAGTCCTGCCTCAGTCTTTGGTCTCAGTGAAGGTCTCAACCTCTCACTCCTCAGGGAATATTGACAAAAATCTTTTTTTTTTTTTTAAGTCTTGCTTGAGGTCTCAGTTTCGCCATCTGTAAAATCGGATCTGGAGATATTTGGCTGAGGTCCTTCAGGCTTTATTTGTTTGTGATCTGTGAAGGGGACCGTAGGGGGGAGGAGGAAGTCAGTTAAGACGCCTATTTGCTCCAAGCTTTTGTCTGTCTTTGTAGAAGCGAGTCCCTTTGTAAAATAACGCCCCACTAGACTGCCTAATGGATTTTTGCAGGGCTGGAGTTTGCATTTTCCCCACGCGGGAACGACAAAGGAGGGGAGTATTCTAACCCCAGCGAGTCCCGCGTGGCCCCAGCCTGCTAGCGGCGCTCTCCAAAATGTGCCAAAAGCGGCGCACACGGGCGCACTCTCCTCCCCCGCCCGGGGCAGCTGTTCCCATTTTGTTCCCGCCTCCCCTGCCCTCACCCCAGTCCCTCGTATTCCTTTAACGCCTGCTGCTGACTGCATCCCCGCTGCCCTTAATGTAGGATGTGCACTTCTCTTCAGCCTCCAAATGAGAAGTGACATTTGCACTCGGCTCAGCCAACGCGTGAGCAGAACGCGGGGGCACAGGCCCATTGACCGAGCGGCCGAGGGGCCGGCCGGCTCGGCGGCATCCGAAGTTGCCTTAATTAATACCATCTTAAATAGTCCAGCAGCCACCGAAGACAAAGTTGAAGAAAGACTTTAAGGCTGAGTGCCCCTCGACAAGCTCTTTTTCCCGTGTCATTCAATATTTAATGCGCCCGCTTGTAATGCTACTACTGGTGTTCCTTTCTCAGCAAGGACATTATTTTTTCACGGTGCCCATAGCCAGGGAAAGCCCTTTAGGCAAAGAAAATCAAAATGTTTGTTGTTTTGGATGACTTATAACTCTTGTTTAACACAAGCACTTTCAGGAAAGTATAACAGGCGCAGCCTCCAAAGCAAACAACACAATCCTTGTGACAGAGTCGGACACAAAAAGCACATTGTCTTGCGGACTACCCCTTTTCTCTGGTGCTAGATGGGGGCCTGTCTCCGAGTGAACACCACGATGCCATTTCACTTTTGAACTATTGTTTTTGAGTTATGCCATGTGGTCAAAAGGAGCGAGAAGGGGGTTGTTTCCAGGCGCATAAGACAAACGAGTTGCCTTTTCAATGAAATCCCCCCGCGATCCTTGAAAACGGAGTTTAAATGTCACCTCCGCCTTTCTAATGGGCACAGGGCTGGAGGCGACCCTTCAAAGAGCCTGGGTGATAAACGACCCTTATTAAATATGGCCCGGGCTGCTGGGAAAGCCCTGCGCCGCGCCAGCGCGCCCGAGAGCGCCCCTCGCTGGAGGGCCCCGGAGGAGCCGCGCCGCCCCTGCGGGCGGGAGAGGCCCGGGCGGCCGAGGCCCCAGCCTTCACCGGCGGGGGCCGGGGGACGCCCGGGTGAGGCGGGGGGACGTTGTAATACAACTTCTTATCTGCCGCCCCCAACACGCCCGTGCGCCCCCATCCCCAGAGACGCGGCGTGAAAGGTTGGTGCGTTTCCCCCCTGACTTCTTTTTGTCCGTTGCCGAGTGGCGTCTGCAAGTCTGAGCTGCAAAGTTACTGATTTGCAGGCTGCATGTTAAGGCAGCCCATGTAAGTAATTTCTCCGGGCACCCCAGCAAAGGAGAACAAATCGCTGACAAAGGCGAGCGCTTTCGATTCAGCGGCGTCGTTAAGGCAACCCCAAAGTATTCCTCCTATAATAAGTTCCACTTCAAAGGGTTTCTCATTCAGCGGTGACTGCTTCGCACTTTTATTAAGTCCGGGCTTTTTCACTCGGAGGAATCATCTGTTTGGTTATTTTTCATCGTGTTTATTTTTCACCATTCACACAGTACTTGTATTAAATAAACAAAGAACAATCGCTCTGCAAATAAAAGTACTTAGGTGGGGAGAGAAGGAAGAGGAACTGGGGCTCTGGCGCCCCTCTGCCCCCACCCTTCAGACATCACCCACTCCCCACCCGACTGGCTTTCTCTCCCTCTTTCTTCATTCTCTCTCTCTCCTTTCTCTCAACCCAGGAGGTTCTATGGGGGAATCCTAACAAAAAAAGTGAGAAAAAATGTGTGTGTGTGTATATGTGTGTATACACACACACACACACTATATATATATGTATATATATACACATATATATATACATATATATATATATAATTTCTGATGAGGTGAAAACTGACAGAACTAACTTGGCATGAAAGTAAAGGTCACTGCAACTGTATGTTAACTGTATGTTAACGAGTGTCTCCAATCCCAGTGGACGCTCTGCCAGCGACCCTCCTGGCCCTGCCCATTGCCATAGCAATCCCTATGCTCTGCGTGGATATACCATAAAAGCAGTAGTTTGAATTTCAAAAAACATGCCTTTGAACTTCCCCCTGCCTGATGACGCACTTGCGTTGTTGTGTGTTTGTTCGTGGGCGTGGGGGATGAGTTTCTGTGTGCTTTTGTTCCCAGAGGGTGAGTGTGCTGGCAACCCCAGGTACAGGGTGGTTTCACCTTGGGTCTTCTTTGGCATCCCTCCAGACCTGGGAGGTTTCCGTGGTCATGAATCCTGTTTTGGTACAAGTGGTAGGGCTTGGCCGGGATGAAAATACTAGTAAGCACCTGGATTGTTTTGTTTGCCTTATGACCAGCCAGTTCCTTCCTCTGACTGAAGGTGATCACTTGAGAAACCAGACCGACTCCCCTGCCTCCACCTCCTCCCCAGGAGTTGTGTTTCCTAACCAAACTGTAATTAAAAAACCCTGGTGGGGAGCATCTCTTGGCCCATTTCATGGATAGATAGGTAATAGATAAAACCACAATGGCCTCCAAAAATCCACTTCTCCAAAATGAAAGATATCATTTATGAGACTGCAATGCAAATACATCTGCAGATAGTTGGGCCCAGCTTTCAAGGCAACTGGGCCTCCTCTTTTCCCGTTCCTCAATACTATGGCACTTGTGTGGACATCTCCAACTCCTTAAGAGAATATAATTCCCACCCTCAAGCTCTAAGTACTTTAGATTTTCTAGCATTAGCTTTACCAAAGAGCATCCTGAATGGGGAAAACTATATATATAAACTACAAATAATTGTGTGTTTAAAGATTCTCCTAGCCTGGAAAACAAAGGCAGATGATTTAAACAGTATTTGCAAGGGCCACATTTTGCCTAGGGAAGATGAAGTCTTTGATGATAGCCAACTTAGTGTCAATAAGTGGCTTTCTTTGAGACATATTCAGATGGGAACGTCTTGCTTGCCAATTGCCATAGAAATCTTAACACACCATGAAGATTGTCCAAGCGCCAAGCCTTCCGTTCTGGACTAAATTACTTTGAAGTGGCGCAGGACGAGCAGTGGTCAATTTTAACTCTATAGACTGGACAGAGAACGCTGGGAGTGGGAGATTGTGCGTTTTAAAGCAGAAAATAAGAAGGGGAAACTTGTTTTATACACTCTATACAAGGTTCTGCTCATTGTCAGATATCTTTTATCTTTTATATTTCCCATGAATGATTCATGTCTTGGTGGCTTTGTGTCACCCTTCTTTTCACAAGAAACTTCATTAGAGAGCTATAAGTTTTCCCATTGATTGGGGCCCTCATTTATGAGTGTTTTTCTCCTTCGTGTGCTGGTTATTGTCATCTGGCTTAAAACAACTCTTTGCAACCTGTTTCACCTTTACTACATTTAACAAACCTGACTTTTAAAAGCCACTATAACATTTTGGAGAAATGCTTATTGACATTACTACTACCAATTGCTTATAGCTATTTGCCTTTTATCAGTTTTGTATCTCCTAACCAAAAAGAAAACAAGCAAAGGTCCAGCCTTGTAAATGTGCATAGCCAAATACATTAATTTAAGCCACTTGAATATTTTGCTGCCATGAAAGTATCTAATTTCTCCGTAACACCTGCCCCCCAATGCTGAGCTTAAATTACTAATAGGTGCTCAACTTCCAAAATAAACTACAGTAAAATTGCATCTTTACCCCCATTACCTGCTATGAGGCATTTGATGCCACTACTTGATTTCATTCAATACCCATCTTAGCTCCTGAGCAATTTTGCTTTCACCTTCTTTGTGTCTGGAAGCCTCTCACTGTCCCTCCTTCTATCTTTTCTACATTCTTTTTTTCCTTTTGGAGACTAGGCACCAAAGAAATGCAAAAATTCACTTTTCAGCTTTTCACTGATTAGAATCACTCAGGATATTACTCATTTTAACAAATGAATGCCGTAACCCTCATGATTTATGCTACTGTAAGTGCAGCCTGCAAGGATTAGTCTTCATAAATATCTCAGTATTATCTAGATAAAACTGTAAGCTATAAGTTAAACCAAACTATAAAAATATTTTATTGCTTGGGGACAGGCTAAGAAATCAAGAGATCAAGGGAAGACAACCTAACGTTCACTCTATTAGCAACTTGTTCTTTTTGTAAGATATGCCCTTAGGTAAAACGTAAGCGATACATAGGAAGAATACCTTTATTAAATTTGTTACTTCATAATCATTCTTGCTTTCTTTCTATCAGAGGTACACATTTTAACTTTTTATTTTAGGTGTATCAGGAACCAATAAATCTGTGGCAAAGAGTTAACCTATGCATGGTAAGATACATAAAATACATATTCCTTTGTTTCATAATAAATAAACCTGTAGCATAATAAAGAATAGTGCAAACTACCATTGAAAAAGTTGTATAAATAAAACAACTCATTATACATCAGGAATATTTTGTTCTAATAAGTTTACGATACATAAATTATCCCCCCAAAGTTCATACCTTATCTTTTCTATTTGAAAGGGCTTTGAAAGTGAATAATATGAAAATCAAATAAGCTTTAAAAATGTAGAATTATTTTATATTCAAGTTTTATGGTGTTTTTCTTTATAAAGAAGGGTCTGCATGTTTCATATTCACCATAACAATCTGAAGACAACATTGAAAGGCTCTCCAAGTGACAGCACCATGCACTGTACTAGTAATATATCTATAAACTATATATAATCTCATCAACACAATGCAAAAAAGACATGCAGGAAGAGTCTTGGTTTTCACATTACGTTGTTCATTCAAGTAAGCTTAAAAATATATTTTTCCATTTTCTTTCCTTTTTTTTTTTAAATAAACAATGGGTCATAAATGACAATCTTTCACCAAAATGTATAATATAATTCTTTGGTGTGTCTGAACTCTTCCAGGAAAAAAAAAAAAAAGGGATGATGTCTGAAAATAAATTAATTCAACTGTACAAATAATAGTGTTCACATACAAGTTATTAACAATGACAAGACTACATCAACCACTCACAGCACACAAAACAAATTTCTACAAACCCTGGGGAGGGGGTGTCTTCAGGGTCTCTGAGGATAAATTAGTGCTCTTTAGTATATCTGTATGATGTTTCTGATGGACTACATTTTGAACAGGAGATGTGTTGTACCAACTGAAAATAAACTGACTAAGAGTTATTGTCCCAGGTTCTTGACCTTTTTTATCCTAGTTTGACAGCTCTGGCAAAGGTCACACATTCATCAGTGTTTGGTGGTAACTATAAACCTTTTAAAAATTTTTAATATTTATAGCAACTCCCTCCCCTCTTTTAATGTAAATCATACACTTCATACTGTCATTTTCAAGTGGAATAGAGTTTGGTGTATTCAATGCTCAGGAAGAAAATGCACTAACATGCAGTTTCAGGCATTGAAAAATAGACTTTTTAAAAGGTTGATACAACAGTATAAAAGAGGGGTTGGCCTGTTTTAAAAACAGCAGCTTTCCCAAAAAATAGGCATGACGCCATCATCACACCTCCTCAGACTTGACTGTGAATATTGGCATCCCAAAGAACTTATAATCGAAAACATAATCTCTTTATTACACAAGAAGTTTGGACACAGTAAGGAGGCAGCATCTGAGATTTCAGATTTTAAAAAAACCCACTATAGAGGAAAAAGAAAGCACTTGAATTTCTTCTACTTTATAAAATATCACAGTTTCACAGTTGTCTGTCGCAGCAGCTTTTTTTCTCTCCACTTTTGCTTGAACAATCACAGTAGCACAATATATGGAGATAGATTAGGTTGCTGCATCTTTTTTTTTTTAATTACACAATAGGGTACTGAATAATCCTATATAAAAATATTGTGTTAAGGTGAGATCAGTAATAAAAGAGTGGAAATTTAAAATTACAAATATTAGAACTTAAAGGGCTTTTACAAATATTTGTGGACACAGGTACAGTCCAGGATCTGTTGGCAATGCAGCAAGTGTGTGGTTTACAATCAAGAGGCCTTTGCAGAATTAGGGCCCAACAAGGAGAGTCAAAAGAAGCCCACATTATGGTGTCAAAGGCATTTGAGAGGCACTCTGGACAGGCAGAGGGCCTTGTTGCTGTGTTGAGTTCTGACTTAATGCTCTTTTTCTCCCCCTTAAAAAAAAAAAAATATATATATATATATATATATATATATATATATATATATATATATATATATATATATTGCATCGGCAGTGTGTATCTCCATTCACTAATCTCCATTCATTTTCCTTGGTACAATTTGCCCCCAGCCCTGTCCCCCTACAATGTACAAGTCCAGCTTGGTTGTTTTTTGTTTGTTTAAAGAAAAAAAAAGCCCAAATATCTTAATTAAATTAATTAAATGTACAAACACCATAGGGTTTCATACTGAATAAATAGGGCTAATTAGACCCGGTGGCAAGTCTGAGTCACGGGTTTGTCTCAGGCTCGGCATTGTCTCAGGTTAGGATGTGGTCCAAGGACTCCCACTTCATATTTCACTTATTAATAAAAAATCCTAATGTATCGTCCGCACAACTTCAGGGTTTCCATAAATTTCCTCATCTTCAGACTCGGAGGTGGTTCCGTTGCTGGAAGGTGTGTGGAGGTGGCTGGGTGCTCCGCTGGCCTGGCAAACGTACCACTCATTGAGGTTGGTCACCTGAGGGGACAGAGTGCTGGAGCGACTCCTGGCTGGGTCCAGCACAGGGGACAAGGGGGCACCCACTGGAGTCCCCACTGATGAGTAACCAAGGGTTCCTGGGGAAGGTGGTGGGGACTTGCAGTGGATCTTCATGTGCTTCCGCAGAGAGCTCGGATGTGTGTAGGATTTGTCACAGCCTCGGATCTTGCAGTAGTAGGGCTTGTCGCTGGTGTGGACATGCGAATGTTTCTTTCTATCACTGCTATTGGCAAACTTCCTGTCGCAGCCATCAAATTCACATTTGAAAGGCTTTTCCCCTGCAACAAAACACAGGAAGGTTAACAATGGCTTTCCAGAGATCTCTCACTTGAGAGAAATCTTGGAGCAGGACCAAGGATGTATTTTTCTCATTCTCCCGAAGACCAGCTCCCAGCATAAATCTTATTCCTAACTCTGACGTTGTAGAATGCAGAGGGGAAAGGATACTTCAAGGATGGGCCTGGAGTCCACTGGCCTAGAGGCTCTGCTTGGACCTGGGCTTGAGAGAGGCTGGATGTCAGCCCCTTCGGGACCAGAGGGTCAGGGTGAGATCCCCAGGGCTGGAACAAGGTCCACGATGTAACACTGAAACCCACCTGGGACCTGCAGACCCCTCCCCACTTCCCCCCAGGGTCTCCAGGGTCTGTACACTCAAAAAAAACAAGTAGGAGATCCTCCTGTCCTGATGAACGCTGATAAAAATAACATTTCCAAAGTCACAGGCGAGGATAGAAATGTAAGAAAGAGTGAAAAAAATAAATAAATGCATACACTAAAGTAAAAGCAAACTGGGGATGCAGCAATATTATAATAATGGCATTTCCCAGGATTTCATTGACAGAAAGGGGCAGCAGGAGAGAATGGGGGGTTGGGAAAGGAAGGATGTAAAACAAAACAATCCTTTTCTCTTTAGAAAGAAAGGCACCTGTGAAGCACACACTCCCACCACTAGATTTTTACAAGGCTTGCTAGGCAGAGGAGAGGCTTTGGACTCTGTATTCTACAGCTTTCCTTCCAACTCTCAGAGCGATTAAGAGCACAGCGGAACAGAACCTTAACGAACATTAATAAAGACCATAAGCCTTAGCCTTATGCCACAAGTTAACTCTAACAGCTTTCTACATTGCTTAATAGCCCAAAAGGACTTTTTTTTTAAAACCAGGGTCTTTTTTGGCCTATCACCACTTTAAGCTGGTCTAACCACCCCCCAAACATAATGCCTTTAAACACAAGGCCTCTAGTCCAGGAAATGGAAAAGCTTAATAAGATAACCAGAGAAATTCAACCACACTACATCTCAGTATTAAAAAACAAATAAAGGAAGATAGCAGGTAACAGTATAACTGAATTTTCCCTCACCTTAGTACCTATGAACTTGATGTATTGGAGTTGAAAATCGAACAAGTCATCTCATAGATATTATTGGATAAGATTTTCCTCTTATATTTACATGATTTAAAAAATAAAGTTGAATTTCTCCACATTTCAGCAGCTACTCTGGTGACACACTAAGTATACCATTTTTCCTTTGTTTTGGATAACTTATCTTTAAAAAGAAACTACTAAGACTCAGCTTAGTGTACATAAATTTCTGTGGTGAATTTTCTCAGTCCCTCTGCACAGGTAGTTCAGTGTGGTGGGTTTATTTAAAGATTTCACCAATGATAACTGCTTCAATGCTAGCACATTTGAAAGTACTCAGCTGCCTGGAATATAACTTTCCCTTCCTGGAAATAGTGCTTAAAAATGAAATTAGACATTATTCAAATACACCTTCCATAGTGATCTACTAAGTATAGGGGAAACATAATGATAGTCACAACCTTTAAAAACTCTCTGTAAATGAGCTGTAACAAAAACAAAGTTAATCTCTTTTTATCAAAACATCAGTGATTTGTCCTGATTTTTGTATTATGCTTTAAAAGCTGGAGATAATACTAAGTTAACATAGTGCTCTTTTTAAAAAATTATAATCAGACCTTCATTATGGAGGCTTAAGTAGTTTTACTTATTCACCCAATGCAAATGTGCAACGTTGTTTTTTAAAATCCTCATGTTTCTGTACAACCTACATGTCCCGGACTGTGAGGAATAAATGCTTTGAACATTGCTAGCTCCTCCACTACCCATGAGAAAGGGAGGTAGTCAGACCCAGTAACTGCAGAAAGAAGAGTAGGAAATTAGGGATAAAGGAAAAGTTGAGGGAGAAAGAAAAAAATAATAATAAAGGGTTATAGAATGGCCTGTGTTTTTCAGGAGGCCTAAGGGGGGAGGTAAGCAACTTCCACCTAACCAGAAAGACACAGAGAGCCCAGTGTTTACATTTAAGATTCTGACAGAAGAGTCACGTCAGAATTTAACTATTTCCAGAGTTACAGAGAAGTGGTGCCTGTGGGAAAGCCAGGGAAGGTCTGTGGATGACTTCAGGCTCCCTCTCTCAGAGAGTGCAGCTGGGCCCAGGGAAGGTTACAAATGGAACTGGGGCATGTGGGTCAGGAAATGGGCCTTCAGGAGTGGCCAGGGATTAGTCCCTTTGATCAATGCGTTCTGGGATCCCGGATAACCCCAAAACGGAGAGCTGCACGGCAGGGAGGGAAGGCAGGCCCGGATGGTCCCTTCTCAGGACACAAGGCCCAAAGGCTAAGTGGCCCTGGGACCGCCAAAATCACCAGGCGCGGGTTTGAGTTTCAACTGGAGGCGCCTGGCCTGGCCGGGCCCACGCAGATGCAACGTGGGGCCAGAAAACCAAACCGCCTCAAACAGCCGCGGGTCCCCTCCGCGCTCCCCGCCCCCACGCCTGTCCCCACCCTTTGGTGGCAGGGTGGCAGCCTGTGCCGCAGAGGCCAGAGAGGAACCTGGATCCGGCTAGGCTTTCCGCGCAGTCAACTCAGGGCAGCCGCGAAGGGACGGCCATCCCTCTCCCGAGGCCGCATGCACTGCGTTTGTGGGCTCCATTCGGGGGCTGGGTCGAGGGACGACTCCGCGATCCCTGGACCCTGACTGTTTGGAGGTGCTGGGCACTGGAGCAAGCAGCTGGCTTAGCAGGCCCGGGCGTTTTTATGAGAGCCTCCTGGGAAGCCTCCTTCTGGAAAAATCATTAAGGCAGACTGATCCTGATTAGAAAAAAACGGGGCTCCTGGGAACCCGTGCTCCGGGCCCGCCGTCAGCCGGTGCACGGGGGAAGCCCGTGAGGTGTCGGCAGACGGGCCCAGACGGGCACCTTGGGCCACCAGACGCGGCTGCTCCTGCAGAGCCCCAACGCCCAGGCCGGGCCACTGGCCTGGCGCTGGGGCCGGGGCCCACGCCCCGCGGCTACCTCCTCGCCGCCACAGCGCCGATAAATCAGCCGAGTGATTACTGAACGTAAACTCCAGTTACTTAAGTGTCCTCGGAGGGGTAATCTTGTCTGTCCCCATAAATCCCGACCGCGCTCGCGCTCATCAGCGCTTCCGCACGACGCGCTCGTCCGTTCAGTGGGGCTCACGACCCACAGGGGCCATCCCACTGCCCCCGCGCCGCAGCCTCCCTACTCGGGGCTGTGGGACCTCCAAAGGCAGGGCTCAGGGTTGTTGGGAGGGTCCCCACGGCGCCGTGGGTTCCCCTCCAGTCCTACGGCAGGGTAGGCCTCACCGATAGCAGGAGGCCCTGTCTGTCCTTCTCCAACTAGAACCTTCTTTAAGAGGACAGAAGCCAACTTCTCCAGCACCCTCTAGGGCGAGTGAGATCGTGTGTGGGTGTGTAACTGAAGTGTGAGTGAGGGATGTATGTGGAAGGTGAGTGAGGGTGAGAGCATAAGGGTGTCACAGGAATGGGGTGTTGCGCGCGCGCGCGCGCGTGTGTGTGTGTGTGTGTGTATGTGAAGTGTGAGACGTATGCACGTGAAGATGTGTGTGGGGTGTGTAACAGTGGGCGAGTGTGAGCGCGTGTGTGTGGGGTGAGCTCGGGGGCCCGAAAGCGTGCTCGTCTCCTCTGGGAGGTGCAGCACTAAGCAAACCCGACGCCCGCTCTTTGGAGCGCGGCGGGCCGCGCGGGGCCTGCGACCGGGTGGGAAGGGAGGCGCTGCCGGGCCGGCCCTGGGCCCCCCTACCCATCGCCCTCCCCGACTTCCCGGGGTCAGGCGGATGGGGGCTGCCGACCGTCCTGGGCGCCTTCCTGCTCCCGATGCTGCTGCGTCTGCTCCGAGGCGGCGGCGGCGGCTGGAGCGCGTTGCCGGTCCCGGCCGAGGGGCTGCGGGCGCGCGGGAGACTCCGCCGTGTGGGAACCCAACGCGGGGCCTGTGTGTGCTATCGAATTACTTATTCATAGAAAAAAAAGGGGGGAGAAAAAAAAAAGAAGTCACATGTCCGGGTTATACGTATGCGAAGAGAAGCAGCAGAAGGAGGGAAAAAATTAAGGCGAGCAGGAGGAGGAGGAGAAGCAGCGGCGGAAGCGGCGGCGGCGCAGGAGGCGGCGGCGGCGGCGCGGCCGGGGACAGACACCCACCTGTATGAGTGCGCTTGTGGATCTTGAGGTTCTCGGAGCGCGCGAAGACCTTGCCGCAGCCCGGGAAGGGGCAGGGGAAGGGCTTCTCGCCGGTGTGCACGCGGATGTGGTTGATGAGCTTGTATTTGGCCTTGAAGGGCTTGCCCTCGCGCGGACAGTCCTCCCAGAAGCAGACGTGGCTGCTCTGCTCGGGGCCGCCCACGTGCTCCACCGTGACGTGGTTCACCAGCTCGTGCATGGTGCCGAAAGTTTTGGAGCAGGGCTTGGCGCTGCCGGCCGGGGGCGGTGGCGGCGGCGGCGGCAGCCCGGCCAGCTCTTCGGGGTCGATCCACTTGCAGATGAGCTCCTGCTTGATTGGCTGCCGCATGTAGCGCAGGAAGGCCCCGGCCGCCCCTGGGAGGTGGGGGTGGTGCTGGTGCGGGTGCTGCGCGGGCGCCGGCGGCGGCGGCGGCGCCGGGGGCGGCGCGTGGTGCTGCAGGTGGGGTCCAGGCCCGGCTGCTGCGGCGGCGGCGGCCGCCGCCAGGTTCAGGTTTAAGTTCACGGCTCCGTAGCCGTGCAGGGCGGCGGCTGCAGCGGCCGCCACCGCCCCGTAGTGCGCGTCCCCCGAGCGCGGCGCGTAGGGCGGCTCCGCGCGGCCGTACAGCTCGGCCGCCGCGGCTGCAGCCGCCGCTGCCAGCCCCAGGCGCATCTGGCCGTTGAGCGGGTGCGGGTGGCCGCCAGGGGCCCCCGGCGTGTCGTGCAGCGCGGGGAAGAGCGCTGGGCCGCCGCCGCTGTCCGGGCCCGCGTAGGTGCCGCTGGCCGAGATGAACATGCTGGCCGAGTGGGGAGGCGGGGCCGGGTGCTGGGGGGAGCTGGTGCCGGACCGCTGCTCCCCTCCGAGCGGGGCCCCGTGCATGGCCGCCGCGGGGGCCGTGGTGGAAAGGTCCCTCCGGAGGACGAAGTCCCTGCTGTGGCCTTTGCCGCTGCTGCCGCCGCCGCCACTGTTGGTGGTGGTGTAGCCCGAGAGGGCAGAAGGAGGAGGAGGAGGAGGCGGGGGCGGGGGAGGGGGTGAAGGGGAGGGAGGAAGAGGAGGGGCGGGGGGCGGGGGCGCGGAGGGCTGCGCGCCACTGCTGCCCCGGCTACCGGGGTAGGTGCCCGCGCCGGGGTGCGCGACCGAGGTTGCAGCACGGGCGGCAGCCGCCGGAGCCTCGGGGTGTGCCAGGAGCGCCTGGGAGGGAGGGCTGAGGCCCAGCGCGCTCGCCTGGGCCATGTGCTCGGGTCCGAGCGGAGTGATGGCCACGCCGGGGTCAGCGCCCAGGTCCCGCGGGCGGAGGTGCGCAGCAGCGGCGCGGAGTTGGGAGTGGGCGGGCGGGCTGGCCAGCGCCGGGAAGCCTGTCATATTCTGAAGCGGCTGGGCCTGAGCTGTTGCCAAATCCGCTAATCTCAGCGCTGGCGGGTTCCTCTTGCTCAAAGGGGGCTCCATCAGAACTACACAATCAGGCCCATAGACCCTCACTGGGGGGACTTTTTTCCCTCTGCCCGCCTTCAAAAACATGTATATATTAGGCGCTCTTTAACTTCTTTTGTCCTGGTCTCCTAACTCTCCTTATTCCTGTTCCCACTCTATCCTCCAGCGATTGGCAGAGTGAACACCACATTTGAGCTGCACAGTGGGACCGAGATTTTGGAAATGGCACGGGTGGGATTGGAGGGAGCCGCGTGATTGGCAGCAGCCTCGGCTGCCCGATTGGCTCCCGTTCAGGCCCTTGGCACAGCGGGAATCCGCCCCTGTGCTAGCGGCCGCCTGCGCTTTCGCTTCGCGCCCCCTCCTCCGCTGGAGCCCCGCGTCCCCGCCTCCCCGGGATGCCCAAGTTGCACTTGGAGAAAGTTTGAGCCGGGCCTGCGCGCAGCGCCCAGCGCTCCCTTGATGCACCTAGCGGAGACCGTGCGCCTGCACGCGGTCAGAGGGCACAGGGCGGCGAGGGGCTGGGGACCCCTGAGGGGCAAAGGGCTTAAGGGGGACCTCCACCTCACCGCCGGCTGCATCTCCTCCAGCACCCAAATACTTTCTACTCCCACCTCCCTTGGAAGAGTGCTGGGCTGCTCTCTAGGGTAAGAGGGTGAACCTATAGCAGTGACGCTAGAAACTTATGTGGACACCCAACCTGCTCAGCGCTCACGTAGCGCACACAGACAGTAAACGGAGTGAGGAGGATTATTAAAGTCTATGGGTTGCAAAACACCAGGTGAACTCAAAATAAATCTTTCCCCAAAGGAACCATTTTACCTCGACTTTTTAGCTCATGGAGTCCTTTTCAACATGGTTCAAAGGAGTTGGCTCAAAGTGTAATCTCACTACTCATCGGTTCTAGATCTGCCACTTCCAATTAGATCTACCAGAGGGGCGGGGGAGAGTACATCGGGCAGCGATTCTAACTTTTGCCTTTTGGAGATACAGTGGCAGAGCAGGCCAAATGGCATCTCTCCAGAGGGAAACCGCTAAACAAGCAATGTCCTTTAAGCAGAATTTTTCCTTCCGGACCAGAACACACTTCGTATATGTGCCTCAGTTTCTTTGACGGGTCGACAAAATAAAGTTGATCCAATAAAACATTATATTAAATCAAGAAATATCTTTGCTATTTATTTACTAATAGAATCAACTTTCACCTTCTTATCGTTTTCTAATAAATTGGTCTCCCTGTGAGAGATAGATGTCTTATTTGAAATCCATGAAAACGGGCTTTTAAAAATTATTTTTAGCGAACCCCATGCCTTTCCATCGGTTTGGTATCAAATCAATTTTTTCAAAATAGGAATCGGTCCCTGCATCACTTTTTGGTGAGCGGATAAATGCGCCCCCACCCCTAAAATTAGACGTTTTACTGCCCCAAAATGTAATTTCAGATTTTAAAAGAAAGCGCCTTTGAAATTTGTGACGCTCCAAATGCTCAAAAATTAAAGTCAGGGTTTTTAAAATTTTATTTTGCTGCCCTCCATAAAATTACTTGTAAAAAAGTGATAATGATTAGAATGTGATTTTTTTTTCTTTGAGGACACAATAAAACATGTTTCCAGCTTAATGTGTTGGCAGTCCAAGTAAAAATAGACCACGCAAAACCATTATCTGGGAGATGGCCCTGGGAAGTAATAAGAAATATCTCCAAACGAGTTGTTTGGATAGTGCCATTTACATTGGTATGAACAATGTTTAACAGGGGGCTTCGGTATGAGACTTGGGAATGTCATTTCTCTTATAAAACTGACAAGCAAACAAAGACAATACTACCATCAAATTTCAAATGGGCTTTTTCTTCAAGCTTCAATAAAGTTCAAATATGGGGAAATAAAGATAGGTGTGGAAACAATGAAAAAAAAGTAATAAACAGCAGTGACAAAATCCACATATCTATTTGGAAAGGAGGAATCCTTTCACAATTTCATTTCAAAGACTTAAAACATCTCAAGCCAACCAGGCAAAGGGTGATCGAGCACTGTGCCATCTCTGTGGATGGTTTATGAAGGAAGCATCATATTTGGAATTATCACCACTGTCTCCTCTCAGAACATTTCAAATGAGTTTCCTTTATTTGAATTCCTTGCCAGTAAACATCAATGCTTACAGTAATGGCAGCTTTGAGTTCAATCTTGCAGGTTATAAGTAAAGCCAAAAAAAAGATGAATTAAGAAAGAAGGAAATAAACACAACGTAGCCTTTAATATGGACTGTTGAGCATTTTTATTGTGCAATAAAATGGGTACCTCCACCCCCTTCAAAATAGCTTTTCGTCAAAATTATAACTGCTTTGTTTTATTGAATTGCTGAAATTTAATGGTTTAATGGGTGAAGGCATGAAGGAAAGGCTGTAAAAATGTGAATAATGGTGAAGCAGAGCCGTGCGGAATCTGGAACCCGCCTCCTTGTACAACTCTTGTTAAACACAGCGTGATATGTATCTGTCATCGATTTAATATGTCTTAATTCAAATATAGCTCCCTGATCAATTTCTTTTTATGGAAGCCTTAAAAAAAGAAGACTTTCTTCGGACATAATAGAGATTTGGGTAGCGATCGGAAAGAGGGATATTTACAAAGTGGGTTTAATGAATATTTGCAAATTTATGACCAAACCTAGACCCTAAAAAGATAATTGAGTCAGGTAAATCGACTTGAGATGCTAATTCTTAAAAGAAAGGACTGGGAGCAAAATTTCAATCAACACCAATAAGGCGCCAATAAACTGCCTGCCAATTAAACCTGAGAATAGGCCTAGCTAGATGGTCCTCAGGAAGGCTCGCAGTGGATTTCCGGGATTGCCTTTCTTTATAAAGGAGCTTTTTATTTTGTAGAAGCGCTTTTTGTTATTGTGATGACCCGCCTGACCCCAGGTGCGCTGTTTTTCTTTCAAGCTATTTGGGAGCCAAATCAAACCCCCTTAACATCCCGAGTTTCTAAGGACCCAATAACTGTGTCACACTTCCTAAGTAAACACCAACAAATTCCAGAAAGTTGGAGAAAATAATAATACTAGTTTTAAAAGCAAGCGGCTATAGAAGGCGTTATGTCAATGCTCTTGCTGTGGATTTAGCCCCGTATTTCGACGGCGGCTCTCGTCGTTGGGGCCGATCCTCCAAACTTACGCCCCTGTCTGGGTTCTGCAGCGGAGGTGCTTGTGTGGAGGCGACAACTTGGCAAGCCATGGAGATGCCCCTTCTGGAGTTAGCAGGGGCTCTTGGGGGCATCGGGTTCCAGACTTCTTGGTTGCACCCCGAACCTCAGCCTCCTCCAAGCCCCAAACAAAGGCGCGAGGAGGCTGGGGAGGTGAGAGGCACAGAGGATCCCAGCTGGCCGGAAGCCGGCGACCACGCCGCGCTCAGCTGCCTGGTGGCTGCAGGACCCAATCTCTGGGGACGCTCTGGCTGGCGCTCGGGGCTCCCCGCTGCGCGGAGGGGGGACGCAGCTCCACTGCTCCCCTGAGCCCTCCGTTCTTTACCAAACACAGCCAAGTTTCCTGCGATGGGTGTGGGCAATTAATAAACTCTAAGGGAAGTGAATTGGACATTTCCTGGCTTTTGAGCCTTTGTTTGATTGTTTCTACAGGCGGAGGGAGGGGGGAACTCCGGGACAGTGGGGTGGACAAGAAAGGGGCTGGGGGACCCACCAAGCCGCCTTTTATTGCACCTGCAATTGCTATACGACTCTCTGGTCCCGCGTGGTTTCTGCGAGAGCGGCCTCCTTGCAGAAGGGCCAGGTGCCGGTGGGTTTGCAGCGTCTAGTGCCGCGCCCGAGGCGGGTTCAAGGGCGAAAGGGGCCTCCAGAATTACTGGAGGAATCGAAGGACCTTCTAAGCCAAGCCCAGGGGCGCCAATGGGTGCTTAACGAGAGCAGGAGAGAAATGTTGCTCTAAGACACTCGGAGGAGGGTGATGGTCTGCTCAGACCTCTCTGAAAGGTGGGGCGAGGTGGGCAAACGAGCTGGCAAAGCTGCGTTTTAGTAGAGCTTTGTCACCGCCGGAAGTGATGAGGACTTTGGGTTCAAGGGCTTTTCCCAAATCAGGCTCGCCAGGCGTCCAGGCGGCAAGGTCCTGGGCCGCCTCTCCTGGCCGCCCGCCCCGTCTGCACTGGGCAGAGACCGGATGCCACCCCCCTCCAGCCTTCGTCACGCGCGACCCGATTTGCGTGAGGGCTGCGACCCGCCCAGGTGCCTTGGGTGTTTCCAATCGCCCCGCAATTCACGGCCCTGGGAGCGCCTCTCTGAGGGTTGTCACCATTCTGAGCTCACACTGAATCCTCAGGCTCCATGGATATGTGTGGGGCTGAGTAACCAAAAAAGGCTTCTTGCTAATACCACTACCACTCATACATGGATTTAATAAGGATAAAAAGGCAGAAGATTGGGACTGTGTGGCCGTGACTGCGATGTTGAATTCGGTGGAGGGTTTTGTGTTATTTTTTAGATAGCCAAGAATTGAACCCATCCCACGTCCACCTTGCCTTTGGGGTTAAAAGCCACTGAAAAAGTATGAGTCTCTCTACTTCCCTTCTAGGAAAGAATAAGTTGAGTAAGATTTCTTTCTCATCAACTACTCCCATTTGGTTATCAATCATTTTTTACCCTCAGAGATGGAGGTTGTTGGCAAAAGGCCTTTGACCCACATTTAACCATTAGAGTTGGTAATTTCTTGGGAAACACATCATTGTTCTATTTATGCTCAGAAGGTCAAAACAAGAACCACAAAACTCCCCTACATGTCCATGGTTCACATAACCACCCAATATTTATTTACATTGGCCCCAAGATGTGCTTCTCCTCCTTTTCATCTATTAGCCTTTAGGATGTTTTGGATGGAACATAAAGAGTAGAGGTTGTACAATAAAAATAATATCTCAAGTTTTTTGGGACGTTCCTCCCACTCCACATTCCTTCCAATATCTATACTTCAATATTTGAAGAAGCTGTTGAGATAAATCAAATAGTGACACGTTGATGGATTTACTTGTGTAAGCAATATGGTTGACATATGGCATTGTTATTTATGAATGACAGCATAAATTGTATTACAACGTCTATTGCAATAATACTGCAGTTTATTGGAAAGCTGGTTGCCTGTCACCAGTATTCAACCTCCCTGGATATAGTTCACCTGGAAGCTCAAAAGATAGGTCTTCAGAATAATTAAACACATTCTTATAAGCTAATGCCTCCTAATTTTTGTTGTTGTTTGTTTGTGTTTTATTTTGAAGCAACAGAAACACTCCACTCCCATCAGGAAAGAAGAGACAAAATTAGGAAAATTAGTTCCCTTCCTTTTTCGACACAAGCACTGTCACCAATGCAAGGGCAAAGGCAGTGGTGGCTGATGGCTTCTTTTTTTTCTAAGTCCCTTTTGACAAACACACAAATATTTACATCCCTATTACTAAACTGCTGGTGAACATATATATTATATAGAGACTTTTTATAAACCCAGTTACAGAACAGTAAATTTTAACTATAGGAAGAAAGACGTTCTTTTAGCAGACTAGAGAAGGCCTTATCCTATGACAACTCTGCTCAACCTCCCCCCACCACCCCTTCTTAAAAATGGTATTTAAAAGTTACAACATTGGCTGAGATTTTCACAATTTCCCCTTCTTTTACATTACACTTCTCTAAAGCCCTGACAAAGAACTTTTGTTCTAGGTGGGTTTTTACAGAGGGGGCTTCCCCACCACACATGTGGTCCTTCATGGGTCAGGGGTCAGCCAGACCAGGGGTGGCGGAGAAGACTGAATCAAAGGTGACCTGCAACTTAATATCCTGTTGATGATCTTGTTGAATTTATGAGTCTGTGATATAGAAAATGGTGCTGGAATCCTGTGAAATCCTTTTTTTTTTTTTTTTTTTTGGTCCAGGTTATATAGACAGCTTATTCCACACTTGTTTGCCCCAATCCATCTCTCAACTCCCCCCACCATCATTTCCACCTCCTTCTATGAGAGGAAAATGCAAAGTTTGAATGGTATGGCCACCAATTTCTTCTGCTTCCCAATTAAAAGTAGGTTTTGTTTGCTTGTTGTTGTTTTTGGCTTCTCTTGTCTAGCAACATATACCTATGTGTGTGAGAGTATGCTATGTGTATATAAGCTGTTTTTATGTATAGGTACACAAAATACACATCACACCACACAAAGAACTTAGTCAATACCGTTTACATAGGCCTGCAAACCGCAACAAGGTGCTTGGTTGATGAGTGCTTGGATGTTTGTGGGGATTGTCCATTTTTTCAAGATAGCCGAATTCTCCATCTTGCTGTCATTCCCTCCACTTAGAGAGAAATGTACGCCGGATGCACGCCCTGGGGCCGGATGCTCATCAGTCCCAGGCTCTGGCCCAACACGATGCGGGCTCCCTAAGATTTCCAAAGAATAATTTTGGGAAACTTACAAAGAGGGAACACGTTTGCAGGATGGAGACAGTTGCAGGTCCTGCGGGCCTGACACCGCCGCAGACAGGCCCTTCCAGAAACCTGTTGAAAAACTGAATTCACTCACGCCGTGCAGAACGCAGAAGCAGCTTGGCCGCCTTTTTTTTTTTTTTTTCCCTCCAGCCAAGGAACCCGAGTCTACTTTTGAGGCAATAACTCTGAAAGCCTTTGCAGGTCCCCCCCCCTTGCTCTCTCTCGCCCGCTCTTCCCTTTCCTTCCTTAAAAAAAAAAATACGGTGTCACGAAGGAAAGGGGTTTTGCAGTTTGTAGAGAAATAAAGCACTTCTGAGAGTGGACGGCGATGTGACTTTGAACTTGGCTCAGCTTCTCTGTGCCCTGCAGAGAGAGGAGAACTGGAGCCGGTAAAGAATAGCCAGGAGGGCCCAGCCCGCGGGGTCTCCGGCGGGAATTAAGGCGTCCGCCCCGCCGCCCGGCAGCGCGCGGCCCCCGGAATCCAGCGCAAGCGAGCGCCCAGCCGCGCCAGCCCCAAACGCGGGCGCAGCAAAAGAGTAATCAAAGCGAAAGGAGAGAATGGGTCAGAGAGGAGAGGGAGGGAGGACTGGCGAGGGGGTGAGAAAGTGGGAAAGGAGGAAGACTTGCAAGTCTGGTGGTTTGAAAGAAGGAAGGGAAGTGAGGTCTTTGGATGTGCAGGTCTGCTATTCTCACAACCAATCTCTAAGGAAATATTTTCTTCTGGAAATGTTTTTGGAGTAAGCCTTTCCAAATATTCTCGTCTTGCTCCCCCATATAAATTGATGAATAAAGTAAACAAGTGTGAAAGACTATACATTGGGCAATTTTTAATGGATTCAGCGTAGCAAAGCAGCCTTTCTGCCTAGAGATTTTCTTTCCTCTCTCCGTCTCTCTCTCTCAGGTCTCTTTCAATCTAGGGGGCCAGTGTGGCATCTGCCCTCCGCCCCCTTTTATATACAGAGAGAGGGGTGTGGAAAAGGACCATTTCCTCCTTTTAGCGAAGGCGAGAATCTCCAGCTTCCAGGCAAACTCCCTCCGGTGCTTTCAGACAAGCTACCACAGCCTCTCTCCTTCTTGCTCCCCCCCAGATGGCCGGGAAGGAGAGGACAGAGGGAGGGCACAGGGCCCTTGAGGCAAGGGACTGCGGCCAGCTCCAACCTTCAGACACTAGCTTAAGCCTGAGCGCGCGCAAGAGAGCCCGGGTTCTGCCAGCAACAGTGAGCTAGAGGAATTCTTCCCGCGTTTTTGTTGGTTTCATGTCAACATACAATTTTTTGAAATCATGCTGATAATTTTCTCTTACTTGAATTTTGTTTCAACTCCCAGAGATTTGTGAATACAAGCACTTCTGCAGGCCAGGCAGGAGAAGACGCCTGAGGCGCTGGCCTCTGGCCGTCCCTTCACACCTCCGCAACCTCCGGGCCGGCCATTCCCACTCCGGTTACCTCGAGAGCGCGAGCTTTGGGCGGCGGGACAGGAAGTGTCCGCAGCGGCCAGCCTGGGGCCCGGGACACGGCCGGAGCAGCGGGCTGGCTAGGCGCGACGCTAGGAGCAGCCTCGCCGCCAGGCCACCGGCCCCAGGGGCATCCCCGCTCCTGAAGAAGGACCGATATATACCTTCTGGAAGGTTTAAGCCCTGCCAGTCTGGCAGTTTCTTCTCTGGAAGCCCTGGGCCTGACCTGCAGCCAAACTCGGGCCAAAGCCTCGCTTGGCCGCGGGTGTCCCCACACTTCCCAGCCCATCGTGGCAGTGGCCCCGGCTTCTGGGCATTTATCCCGAGGGTGACACTGTCTTTAAACGACTTCCAAACAACCCCTCCCTCGCGGGGGCCGCTGCCCAGTGTTTACTGCTGTAATCGGAGCAGTACGAGAGCCGCGGCGGGTAGGGGGGGGCGCTGAGACCGCTCGGGGCGGATGGGGGCCACGGGGGGGGGGGGCACTGTCTGGGTGGGCGTCCCCAGAGTGGGAGGAAAGGGCACGCCTGGCTTTATCTATGCCCACCGTTCTGCACCTGCGGTTTCAATACCACCAAGCAAGTTTACAAAGGTGCGGGGAGACTAGGGAGTGTGCCAACTCGGCAGGAGACCGCCCACCCCCTGCCGCTTCCCGCGGCGCGCTCCCGGTCCGGCCGAGCCCGAAACCTCCCCGCGCGTAGAGCCTCCCGCAGGGCGACCCGGCTGCTGGCCATCTCGAGCAGTCAGGGGTGCTTGGGCCCAGCGTCCCCGGGGTTTTCGGTGTCCGCCCGGAGCGAATCGGATCCCCGGGGAGTCGGTGGCCTCTGCAGAAAGACCAGAACTCAGGGGGCCGTCCCGCTGCTGATTTGGCCCTAGGCTCCTTGACCCGGGGGTCCCAGCCCTCTCGACGCCTGCTGCCCGGTTCCCGGGAGCGCTGTGGCCGGCCAGGACTAAGAGCAGCAGCGCCGAGCGCGCGGTCGAAGCGCTGCAGGGCTGCAGGCCCGGCCCGCGGGCACGTTCAGCTGCTGCCGGGGCAGCTAGGAGCTCCGGGGGCGCGGGGAAAGAGGGGCGGGCCGGCCCGGGGCGGGGGCGCCGGATTGACGGGGCCGCGGCGGCCAATAGCGGCGCCGGCAGGGCGGGCGGGGCGGGAGCCGCTGTTAAAGGGGCGGTTTGACCAAGAGGCCGGCCGGGAGCCGGAGCTGGGGAGGGAGGCCCCGGTGGGCGGCGAGGGGACGCGGGGGGAGGGGAGAGGAAAAGGAACAGACAAAAAATAAAAAATAAAAGGCTGCTGCAGCGGCAGCACCCACCGAAATAAACGCAGGCGGTGGCGAACGCAGCCCACCGCAGCCAGGACGGGGGAGTCCGCACTGGCCTCCTCACACTTGCTCGGGCCGCGGACTCCGCTCGGTCCTCGCGGTGCGGCTGCCCGTTCCGGGTCCAGCGCCCAGGCCCAACTGGCGTGAGGGAGGGGGCGAGCGAGAGATCACTTTTTTATTGTTGTTATTGTTTTTCAGCCCAGCCTCTCCCTTCTCCCCTCCGCCCTCCTGCCTTCTCTCCTCCCACAGCCCCCCTCCTCCTCCCCCCTCCTCCTGCACAACTTAAAGAAAGGGGGAGCGGCACGGCCGCTTCCTTCATCTGGGGGAATTCGTGGCCGCAGCAAGTTTACTACGCGAGGCGCAGCCAATGCCAAGCGCTGAGGACGAGGAGGGCTAAACACCGCGGCCGCGGCGCCGAACAATACCCGCCGCGCGGGGCGGCGCGAGTAGGACCGCGGGGGAGGGAGCTGCCATCCGAGCGCGCCGAGGAGAGGGCGCCTGGCCTTCGCCTTCGCGCGGCCCCCGCCGCGGTCAGGTGGAGCCGCTGGTGCGCTGGGCCCGGGAGCTGAGCGCGGAGCTCGCCTCCGTCCTCTCTTCGCCCGCCTGCCTGGCCTGCGCACGGCCACCGCGCTCCGGCACCGCGGCTCCGCCGCCGCTGTGATTTCATTCAGCGGGCGCTGCGCTGCGCAGCCGGGCCCGGGGTCCGCGGAGCGTGCGAGCGAGTGAGTGTGTGCGTGCGCGCGCGGGTGCGCGCAGGGGTGGGGGCCGCGGCGCTGCGCTAGCCCCCCGGTGGCCCCCCTTCTCAGCTCCGCTCCCCACACCTCCCTCCCGCTCCCTCCTCCCGCCCGCCCTCCCCTGCCCTGCCTGCCCGCCCCCGCCGCAGCTCCTTTAATACACTTTGGTTCTCCGCCTGGCTTTGGACTCTTCTCCTCCTCCACCTCCTCCTCCTCCCGCGCCTCCTCCGCTGCCGCCTCCTCCTCTTCCTCTCCGCGCCTTCGCTCAGCGCCCGGCCGCCCGAGGCAGATCCAGGCGGCGGCGGAGGCGGCGGGCGCAGGAGCGCGGCTCCCGGGGCTGAAGCCACCGCTACTACCGCCGCCTGAACCCGGAGCTCGGTGGCCGCCAGACGCACCGCGCGGCGCGGGAGCCGAGGCGGCGCGGAGGCTTGGAGCTCGCCGGGGCCGGCGGGGCGGGCAGGCGCGCTGGCCATGCTCCTGGACGCGGGTCCGCAGTTCCCGGCCATCGGGGTGGGCAGCTTCGCGCGCCACCATCACCATTCGGCGGCGGCGGCGGCGGCAGCGGCCGCCGAGATGCAGGACCGTGAACTGAGCCTGGCGGCGGCGCAGAATGGCTTCGTAGACTCAGCCGCGGCGCATATGGGAGCCTTCAAGCTGAACCCGGGTGCGCACGAGCTGTCTCCAGGCCAGAGCTCCGCGTTCACGTCGCAGGGCCCCGGCGCCTATCCCGGTTCAGCTGCGGCAGCGGCTGCCGCCGCCGCACTCGGGCCCCACGCCGCGCACGTTGGTTCGTACTCTGGGCCACCCTTCAACTCCACCCGGGACTTCCTGTTCCGCAGCCGCGGCTTCGGGGACTCTGCACCGGGCGGCGGGCAGCATGGGCTGTTCGGGCCCGGCGCGGGCGGCCTGCACCATGCGCACTCGGACGCGCAGGGCCACCTTCTCTTCCCTGGCCTCCCGGAGCAGCACGGGCCGCACGGCTCGCAGAATGTGCTCAATGGGCAGATGCGCCTCGGGCTGCCCGGCGAGGTGTTCGGGCGCTCGGAGCAATACCGCCAGGTGGCCAGCCCGCGGACCGACCCCTACTCTGCGGCGCAACTCCACAACCAGTACGGCCCCATGAATATGAACATGGGTATGAACATGGCAGCGGCCGCGGCCCACCATCACCACCACCACCACCACCCCGGTGCCTTTTTCCGCTACATGCGGCAGCAGTGCATCAAGCAGGAGCTCATCTGCAAGTGGATCGACCCTGAGCAGCTGAGCAACCCCAAGAAGAGCTGCAACAAAACTTTCAGCACCATGCACGAGCTGGTGACCCACGTCTCGGTGGAGCACGTCGGTGGCCCGGAGCAGAGCAACCACGTCTGCTTCTGGGAGGAGTGTCCGCGCGAAGGCAAGCCCTTCAAGGCCAAATACAAACTGGTCAACCACATCCGCGTGCACACAGGCGAGAAACCCTTCCCTTGCCCCTTCCCAGGCTGCGGCAAGGTCTTCGCGCGCTCCGAGAACCTCAAGATCCACAAAAGGACGCACACAGGTAACCGCGGGCCGGGACAGGGACTGGGCGCTGAGAGCAGAGACTTGTAGGGTGAGGGGCTGGGGGTGCTGATGCTGGGCACAGATCGCCAGCCGAGGCCTTGGGATGGGAGATGTTTTTGTGTGTGCGAGAGAGCCAACAGCTTGTTTTTGTTGGAGGATGAAAGAATATTGGGCTTGATTTTTCCATGTGCGGAAATTTGAGTTTTAAATGGTCAGCGAAACATCAAATGTATGCGTTGGGTCATGCAATTGGTTCGTTTGCTCAGCCTCGGTTAATAATTTCCGTTCTAAATAGAAGGCACAAAATAAAACTGCTCTCTAACTTGGTGCCCGGGAATCAAGCCTAGAGAGGATTTTGCCAGCTTGTCTGAATGTGCTTTTCTGCTCCGGGGGTCTGTGTTTGAGTGGCTTGTGTGTTTTCCCACTTCTTTTACTCGGAGTCCAAACGCCCTTCCCGGGACTGTTTCCCATTAAATGAGTCTGGTGTGAGCCGAAGCTGTAAAGCATTTCTCATTTTTAAAGTGTTTTTAAAGCCCGTCTCGGGGTGGGTCGCGGGGTTTTTACGGTGGTTTCACAGCAGTTTGCGAAATTCTCTAATGGGCACCAGAGGGTTTGCGATTCCCAACTTGGACCCACAACCCGGTCAGCTAGAGCCCCAGGCGGCGCGGCCCTGCGGGGGGATCGCGTGAGAAGAGAGAGCCGCAAAAGAACGCGCCTCCCGCCTCATAGATTATTCATCTATGACCAGGTCCCAGCCAAAATCGTGCCAGACGATTTCCTAAAAGAAAGCCAAATGTTTTAGCAACTTCCCCCGTCAATATTTACTCCGAAGTGGGGATGCGCCAGCGGCCTATTGTTCTCTTCCGGGAAGGGAGGGAGCCGAGGTGCGAGACAAGCTTTTAACAAGGTTTAAAATTTGAGAAATGTATTTGCATGAAATGCTTGCTTTCGAGTCCTGTGTCTGAGCGGATGTCTTTAAGAAACAATTTAGGTGCTAATGGAATTTAACGTTAAACGGTCCCCTTTCCAAGTGGAAAGACGTTTGAGTTCTCACACCTCTAAATGACTCCAAGCATTTGGAATTCTGGCAACAGGATGCAGGGACCGCCAGAAAATTAAATAGGGGGATTTTGAAAGGCTTTGCTGACTCCCCCACCTCACCTCCCAGCTTGTGCCCCTCCACAATCACTACATGCTACCTTACCTCTAATATTTATATTTTCCTCTCCACTTATTTGTAAAAGACTGGAGGTGAGACTGTGGTTAATTCAGTTTGCAGAATTTTGGATGAAAAATACTGGCTCAGTCACTAGCCACAGCCCGGCCCCCAAACAACACACAGCAACTCCAAATGTAATTGCCTACTGGCTGGGGAGAGAAACCGACAGCAGCCCAGCAGCCTGTGTGATTTTGATAATGCCCCAAATATTTTGTCATAATAACAGCTTCTCCATGGCGAGACCAACTTGTTAGAAGCTGCGGATCCAAGAAGGCCTATAGAAAGGAAGGCAGGGCCAGGAGCTACCCCAAAATCGTTAGAAATTTGAGGAGATGGGCGTCGGCCTGGAAGAAAGTAAAATATGAAATGAATGAGCAGGACTGTCAGGTGGGAGGGAAGGCTGTTAATTTCAACTAGGTTCTGCCACAAAGGGGATTTGCCCTGTTTAAGGGACCCAGCCCCCTCGCCCTTCTCCGTGGCTGCAGCCTTGCCCCCTCCAAAGTCAGGGAGGAGGTTCTCGGGGCTCCGGGTGTCCAAAGCAAGTGCTGGTGTTTGCCGTCTACAGGGGAGAAGCCGTTCCAATGTGAGTTCGAGGGTTGTGACCGGCGCTTTGCCAACAGCAGCGACAGGAAGAAGCACATGCACGTCCACACCTCTGATAAGCCCTATCTCTGTAAGATGTGCGACAAGTCCTACACGCACCCCAGCTCGCTGCGGAAGCACATGAAGGTACCACCGCGGAGGCCGGGAGGAGGGCGAGGCCGGCCGGAGGCGCCGGTTCACAACCGGCCTGAACATCCTCAGCCGGCCCGGGACGGCCCCCAGGGCCTGGGGCGGCCAGGGGCATTTCTGGGGGTGCTCCCCCCCGGGGGCCGGCCTCACAGCAGCTGCACTCACACCCAGTCCCCTCTGGTTCCCCCTCCTGCCTTTTGTCTTGCAGGTCCATGAGTCCTCCCCGCAGGGCTCTGAGTCCTCCCCGGCTGCCAGCTCCGGCTACGAGTCGTCCACGCCCCCGGGGTTGGTGTCCCCGAGCGCCGAGCCCCAGAGCAGCTCCAATTTGTCCCCAGTGGCGGCGGCAGCGGCAGCGGCGGCGGCAGCAGCAGCGGCCGCGGTGTCCGCTGTGCACCGGGGCGGAGGCTCGAGCAGTGGCGGCGCGGGAGGCAGCTCTGGCAGCGGCGGCAGTGGTGGGGGCGGCGGCGGGGCGGGCGGCGGGGGCGGCGGCAGCTCTGGCGGGGGCAGCGGGACAGCCGGGGGCCACAGCGGCCTCTCCTCCAACTTCAATGAATGGTACGTGTGAGGGGTCGGGCCTCTCTCCCTCTCCCCATCCCCACCCTAGCGCAGCAGCCCTCCCCGCAGCTAGCGCTGAGGTTCACCTTATGATCATGTTGTTAAAATTATGAATCTGATTTTTACGATGATGAAAATGATTTTACCAGCAGAAGGATTTTTAAAAAGTTTTTTTTTTTTTTTTTAAATAATCTAGGCATGAAAAGCAAAAATATCCCTTTCCGGAGTCTTTAAAGCTGAAAATATAAAATAAATAAAAAACTAAAAAATGAAAACCCACAAAAATATTGAGCCAAACCTCCCCGCTCTAACCCCCATGCCCACTTCCCTTCCAACCCTGTTCCCAGTCTTATAACAAACTGTGTACATAGCAGACTCCTCCTTCCTTCTCCGAGGTGGTTTTAATGGCTTCTTGGTGTATAGAAGTTTGTCCATTTGTAAAACTCCGGATTGCGTTCCTCCCTGCCTTCCTTCCTCCTTTTCCCTTCCCCCTTTTTAGTTTACCCGGTTTCTTTTTAAGTAATGTGGAAGAAAATGGTTTATTTTGTATTGTGGTATTGAATATTGTGTTCCTTTTTATGAGGCAACTTGATTGTAAACTTCATGCAACTATAGACTGGAAAAAAACGAGCCGTGCCAAAGTCTCCCTTCTGTTTCTTCAACACACTGATCCATAGCACACATACACACCACCACCAACAACGCTTGTGAATGTATTTTTCTGTTAGCTGGATTTACATGTGATGTTTTAGTGCTTTTGCAAGTTCAATTTGTTAGTTCCTGTATGAAAGATTGTGGGGGGGAATAAACGTCGTGCCGTTAGCTTTTTCCGTAATAACACCCTTCCTTCTGTAAATACCCGTTACCATATTTATCCATTTGTAATTAAATTATGGTATTAACTTGCTACAGAGGAAACAATATTTATAAAGAATGTTTCTTAACTATAAATATGTACACTTGTGGGCATAAACTGTTTCAGATTTTTTATTTGAAGGTTTTAAGTGGTTTGATCATTTCTTGTGATGTTTTGAGAGTAATGCATACAGAAATATAATAAAATGTGTTGAAACTGCATGAACATACTATTTTTTCTAGCAAAGTTATTAAAGCAAACCGGGAAGGAGGCAGCTGAGGGTTGTTGGATCAGTGTGCTTGAGTGAGTGGGAGGCACCACCACTCATTCTGGGGAGGAAGGTGTACGTATGCATAAAAAAAAAAAAAAAAAACAGGAGGCCAAACTGCCCGTTTGGCAGAAAGTCTCAAAATTATTTTCTCTGTCCTTTGTCTAGTAGCTGAGAGTGAATTAAATTTTTGGAAAGCCTCTGTGAGGAATGGCGGCAGGAACCTTCAGAGTTTCTAATGGCTCCATTATCTGAGGGAATGCCTTTCTTTCTTTCAGCTATTTGGGCTGGATTTAAGAGCACTAAATATTTCCTTATTCTTTGTTTTCCCTCTTCCCTCCCGCCTTTCTGCTCCCTCCCTCTGAAAAGCTGAGGTACAGTTATTTTTAATTGCACTTTTAAAAGTGAGCTGAGTACTTTGTTTTTGAACTTGGCCCAGTGAATATAGTTTAAGGGCCCATTTTCACCAAGTTTTTTTCTTGAAATTTTAAGCAGAGAGCGTGTTCAAGAAATACTGGTTAAGCAAAGCAGCTGGGAACCAATCAGCAGGATGTTCTAGAAAACGTGGTAAATACACAACATTTTAATTTTCTCTTAGGAAGATAGATAGGAAAGCAACAAACCGTTGGCCCCAAAGGAAAGAGAACCTCTTCAAGAATTCAGTAGAATAAAATAGAAGAAGATACAAAAACTAAAATTGCCAGGTGGAAGTGAATGAGCAGGAGCTCCAGGCAGCACCTTCTTTCCTGGGCTTGCGGCCTCACTACCCTCTCCCTCAGGAGTTGATCAATTTTCAAACAAGGTACTCTAAGGAAGAAGGCAAAAGAAGAAAAATTGTTTTTAATAACAAAAGGGTGGGGTTGGGGAAAAAAATATTTTTAAATCCCTGAGTCATCCAAACATCTCAATCTAAATGTCTCGGTCTCCCAGAAGCTCCGAAAGGCCCCTGGCGGTCGCGGAGCTAACCCGCTCCCCGCCCCCAGCGGTGCAAAGACTTGGGCCGCAGCGACGACGCCTCCATGGGATGGCCCTGCGCCGCGCAGTGCGGGCGGGTGGCTGCGATTGCGACCGCTGCTTCTTCGCTCTCCTTCCCCTCTGGCCCTCGAATGAGCCGCAGGGCTAGACAGGCCGGGCCCTAGGGGCGCTTGGGGAGAGGAGGGCAGCCCTGACCTCCCGGAGGCCACACTACCTGTTCAATGGGGAAAGAGTCCAGCCGTGTATGTGTGTGTGTGTGTGTGTGTGTGTGTGTGTGTGTGTGTGTGTGTGTGTGTGTGTGTCCAGAGGGTGACAGACGGTAGGCTCACCCTCCCCAGCGGCCCTGAGAGTTGCCCAAGCGCCAAATCCTGAAGCAATCAACCCCCTATTAAAATCAAATTTATAACCCCTAATAATATTAAGCGAAATTATTAAAATAATGGACATATGTTACTGATCCTTGGGAGAGTTCACTGAACACATTATAAGCTGTGAGAAAAATCGCTTAGGATTTTCAAAGCCCCCCACCCCCGTGGGGGTGGTGGTGGAAGGAGTCAGATTGAATATTTGTCATCACTTGTGCAAGAATGAAACGTTCTATCTATTACAAATGTTTTAAACTTTTAAATTTTCTTGGTGGAAATTGTTGATTTTTGAGACACTTCTCAAATCTAAGAAGAAATATGGAATGCGGGGGGGGGGGCGGGGAGACAACTTTAGCATCAACTCAAAGCCTTGGGGCTTTTCTTATTTGGGGGAAGAAGGAAAACAGCAAGGAGAGGTCGACAATCTCAGCGTCGAGTTGGTTGGATCACTTAGCTCTGAAAGTTGGAGAGCTACCGGAGGCCCCTTTAGTTGCAAGGGCACTGATCCTGGTTTTCAGCAGGAAAATAAAATGTGAAGGAGGAAGATCGCGGCCTGTGGGTTGCCTAGTCCACCCTACGAGGTGCGGAACGGGTGGCAGCAGCTTTCGCGTAAAATGGTTCCCAGTTCCCTGGCCCTGGCGTCCCAAGGCTTTGTCCAAACAAGTCACTGACCCAACCGTGTGGCCCGGTCTTCCCCTTTCGCCTTTCTCTTCCGCCCTTTGAATCCCGGAGACTGGGTGGGGGGTGGGGGGCGGGGGGAGACGGCAGAGGTGTGAGAGCATCAAAGATTGCTCAGTTTAGAACGCGCCTGCGGGGGCTCGCGGCCCTAGAGCCTGCACGGCTACCCGGCGCCTGGACCTGGGATGGGGGGTAGGGGTGCAGTCGTCCTTCCTCCTCCACCCCTGCCCCCACTGTCCAAAACGGACCTGAATGCTAACCTGCCCTTGCCTTGACTCCAGAGACTCAAAACTGAAGCCAGTCCTCGCCCCTCTTCAGGAACCCAGAGCTGCGCTGCGGTTCGCTGCATGCAGGGAGGCCCGACTGCCGCTGCGGAGGAGGTTTCTGCCCGCCACAGCCGTCAACTTGAACTTCAGAGCGCCCAGGCTCGCTCCCTTCCTGCTCTGCTCCATCAGCCACCGAATAACTCCCCTCAACGCGAGAGTCGCTTTATCCCGCGGCAGCTGGAGCCCCCTCGGGAGGCCCATCATTATTATTATTAATCATCGTGACCCTCACTGCATTATTAATGACCACAATGATAACTGGCATCAGTATCAGCTTCTCCTGGCTCAGACATGTCCCACGAAGTCCCGAGCGGGGAGGAGGTCACTGGAGCAGAGGCCGCGGAGGCTCTCCTCCGGGCATGGGAAGCGGAGGCTGCGAGGCCCAAGGCCGGGCTGGGTGAGAGTGAAGGAAATTCGTCCCAGGCCACGCACACCCATCCCACGCTGTGCCAGCTCCTTTCCTTTCTGCCGGCACCTTCTCTCTTCCTCCTCCCCACCCCCTTAGCCCCTTTGTCTCTTTTTCAGACGGATGTTTTCAGTTTCAAGTGGTTTTATTTTCCTCTCCCGCACAAAACCCTGAGATCAAGAGCAGATCACAGGCTGGACCGAAGGCTCGGGTTTCCCTAGACCTTGTGCTGTACAACCGCATCCCAGGGTTGGCTAGGAAGGCCTTGGCCCTCCAGGTGATGGGTCGCCTGCCTGGGTTGGCAGGACTGAGGGAGGTGTGTTCCAGTAGGTCCCTGGTGAGCTCATCGGTAGCATTGGGGACACGTGAGGACCCACCAGATGCCCACTAGGGACTCAGATCCTACCCTCCCCCACATCACCCACCGAAATAATCCAATGGGCACGCTAGGCCTCTTTCCAAGGGCTAAGAAATAAAGGCCTCAAAATAACACCCCATAATATTTGGTTGAACCTTTGGATGCGTTGTTGTTTTTTTTTAACTTTAAAAGACACGTGCCCCGGAAAGAGGCCCTAGGGATCTAAAACAGGGGTTCAGTAAATACTTGCAGATTGATTGATTATAGTCTGATATCTCTCTGGTTCCACAGAAACTGGGAGCTCCTTGGCCCACTGTTACCCCCAGCAGATCGCAATGAACGGTTTCTATTTTTAACTGGCAGCTCAGAACAGGGCTTCCACTTCCCCTCTCTCGCCCCCCACCCCTTCCGTCCCCAGCTGATTGTTGCTGGGTTTTTATTTTAGGGAAAAATCTAGATCCTTCCAGACTGGGTCGGGTGATCGGGCACAAACCCTCAGACCCATCCCGCTGGGCGCCTGAGAACGAAAAGGCCGCGGTGGCCGTTTGAACCGAGTGTTACAAATGAGAACTTCTGTAAACCATAACCAGGGCAGCCCGAGGGTCCGAGTTCATGGTCAAGGCTGTGGGGCGACCAGGGCCAGCGTGTCCAGGCCCCGCCCCGCCCCTGAGCTGCCACCACCAAGATCTACCGCGGGGAACTCGGGACCAGGGTCCTCCCACTCTCGCCCCGCCCTTACAGAGCACAGTCCCCGGCTCTCGGTGCTTGAGGCCACCTCATCGCCCTCCCACGTTTCCCTTTTGTTCCCAGGGGCCAGAGCTTTTGAAAAGGTGACACCTCGCTTCGCCTTCTCCGGCTCCAGGCCCTGCCCTCGTCCCGCATCCTCCCGCCCCACCAAGCGGAAAGAGGCTCAGCGCAGCTGCCAGGCAGGCGGTGGGGGCGCCCCTTGCCTCGGGCGCGCGCGCAGACACACACACACACACACACACACACAGACACACACTGTCTCCGCACCCCAACGGACTCTCACACCACACGCTCACACATGCTCACTTCCTTCGGCTTCTGCATCTCCCAGCCACCGGCTAGCGGCTAGCGTGGGTGGGAAGGACCTGCGGCCACAGAGATAGGGGTGGGGTGGCGGGAGGACCCAGCGCAACATGCTCCCTCACCCGTCTGCCCATTTCTACCTCCCCCATCCCTTTCTAGAATCAGTCCGAGCGGGACGTGACTGCCCTGCGCTTTCTACGCAACAGGGCTTTGGAGGGGCCACTGCCAGGGCGGCACTGCGGAGGCCCGAACTTCGAGCCACCAGCGTGCGATGGGCCGGGTGGGGGCTACCTGCAGTAAGGGTCACCCAGGCCCATTCTCGAGGACTGCGAGGTTCCAGGTGGCCCGGCTTGAACGCACTCGTCCACCCCTGGGGTGTGTGCCGGGTGGGGGGGGGCGGTGCCCCTCACACCTCCGGGTAAAAATCTGGAGTGAGGGAAGAGCAGACTTTCCCCTCCCCCTCTGCAACCCTGGCCTCAACCTCTTCCTTTCCCAACCTCCTGGAGCCAGGCTTTCTCTGTCCCAGAGGCCAAGCGGGTGGCCCTGAGGAGCAGAACGCAGCTCAGCGGGGCCAGAGAAGGTGGGGGGTAGAAATAATAATAATGTTAATAATGTCAAAGATAATCATCGTAGTTAACCCTCCGCCTCTGGGCTGCTCCTGAGAGGCCAGCGGAGACCTGGGGAGGCTCCTTACCCCGCAGATCTGGGGGGGGGTTGGGGTTCCCTTCTGGGGGGGCTCTTATTTTGTCCCCCCAAAACACCCCAAAACCTCGGGTCTGGAACCATGCAGAGCCAGCGAGGGCCTGCCCAGGAGCCTTGCTGGAGCCCCTTGCTGCAGACAGGGCTGGTTCTTTTTCTTTTCTTTCTTTTGGCCCACTGGGCCCACAGTGGTTAGTGTGGCCGAGTGTGGTTTCCCGAAACTCTTTGGAGTCGGTTGGTCCTGCGTGGCCCGGCCCCCGCCCCCACCTCCCGGGCCTGTCCCCCGGCCTCTCTGGGCCCGCCTGGGCGCGGTGGCTTTAATGAGCGCCCGTGCGGCGCTGGCCCCGCGGTTCTGAAGATGCGCTGACCTGTGCGGAGGGCGCGAGAGGTCAGGCGCGCGCCGGCCCGCCTTGGGCTCCTCCCAGGCCCACGCTGCTCCGATATTGATCCTGGGAGAAAGATAAACAGAAACGCTGGACATTCAGTCATGAATACTAATGAGCCAGGCTAGGGGTTTTAATTGCTGTGGACTTCCTTTTTCCAGTTAATCCTTATTGCAAACTTCGCTGGAGTCAGCTTTCTCCGGCGTCGTTTTGCCTCTTTTCTCCCATCCCTCCTCCTTATATTTTCACGTGAAATGCCCAGGCGAAAGAGACCGGTGTCAACTTGACTTTCTCTCCCTCGCGGTGTTCGTGCGACCGAGAGCCCACAGCCCCGAGTTCCCAGCGTAGCTCAGCTCACTAATTCTGGAAATAGAGGGGATCCTATAAAATAAATTGTTTCAGTGTGGCTTTGGCAAGTCTGCTTCTTGACTTCCTCACCCTTATTGTTTCAAAGACTTCGTGTCCTTGGCCTTTAAACTTCCTCTTGACAATTTTATCTTTTCTCCTGGCACCGAGCTCCTTTCTACTCCAAACGGTGCATTCTATCCCCAAACGTTCACATTTCTCAAGTCTCCAGGATTTGGCACTGGCTCTGCCAACCGCAGTGTCTAAGTATTTCAACCTACCAGTGAATCTGTCT
This sequence comes from Microcebus murinus, assembly GCF_040939455.1. Lineage (NCBI taxonomy): Eukaryota > Metazoa > Chordata > Mammalia > Primates > Cheirogaleidae > Microcebus > Microcebus murinus. Next base: position 17,104,810 of record NC_134116.1, on the reverse strand, counting down.
TAGGCAAGCTAATTCACCAGTTTACATAAATTTAGTGATTTCTTTGGTACCTATAAGCAATACTGAAATATGAGACTAGAACCAAAGGGAATTGTCAGAAAATTTCTACCTCCTTTCTTGATATGCATTTGATAACTTGGCTATAACTATTTTCTTAAAGCCAATCTTGAATTGGGTTTTTTTTTCTTGAAATTGTATAAATCAAGTGTAAATCCTATAAAGCAGTTTTGGCTGTGTGATCAGGAGAGAAAAACAATGCAAGGCCATTTCTGTGACAGACTACGTCGAAATGTGTTGAAACCCAAGCCAGAAAAAAAAATCAGCTGTGCTAGAATAATTTCCAGTATTATTCTGATCCTTAAAGTTTGGGACAAAATAAGCCCATATTTCACATCATTGCCAATAGGTCCCAGCATTGAAGTCTCCTGAGGATTCTGTTTCACTTACACTTTTCAGTCCAAACTTTTTTTTCTTCCCACAATGATTTATTATGTAAGTAATTTTAGGGGATACAGTTTACAGCTTGAATTATTAGACTGAACACCTCTGGCTGACACCACGACGCCTTTTTTTTCTGCCTGCAGCTGTGAGTCACAACCCCATTTTCATACCCAACCGCTGCACATTCCTTCACAATGTATACTTCCTTCTTGCAAAGATCAAACATGCTTTGGTCAAAGTGTTTATTTTAAAATACAGGAAAATTAAAACTAAACACAGCTCTACTGAAAAATCCCCAAATGTATCATATTTTCCTCCTCCTGTGCCCACAAAAAAAGTAACAAATTGCACCACTTTCTGGAATAAAATTTTGAATTGAAGGAGAACACACAGGCACATAAAGACACAGTTTTCATTTTATTATGGAACACACCAGAAAACCTCCCACTTCTGTTCATACTTGGATTCCTGTTTGGATGGCTTTAGTTTTTAACATAAAAACATCACAAGCCAAAACAATAACGACAACAACATCATCATCATCATTAAAAAGATGCTGACAGGCATCTCTTTTATTCACCAACCTACACACTCCTGTTCCTAGTTCATTTTTCCACCTCAGTCTTTTTATTTTAATTATACCTTCCAGAATGGAACTTTAAGGATATTTTGAAGTATTTTCCAAATAGAAAACAAAAGGACTCAGTAGCTCAGAAATAAGTTAACAATTCAAGCATCTCTGTAGGTCTTTGGTTTGTGCATGTGCTTACTTTTTCATTTCAAATTAAGGTGAAAAATTATAAGGTAGAATCACTCCTTCTCAGCACCTAAATCCTGGAAAGTGGAGTTTAACTGAGGATTTTAGTGGACAGCTGCCCTTCTGCAGCACAACGCCTGACTGCATATTTCAGCTTCTCCCTCTCCCATGTGAAAGACACACAGACCTCAGCCACCTCCTCTCCGAGGCAATTTACTCAGCTTCTCTAGCCACACAGTTCTTTAACCAGGCAGAAATTGTTGGGCTGTTTTTAATCAAGTTTGGAAGCTGAATCTTTTCCCCCTGACGACTGTGCCCAGGGGTGGATCCGGCTGAATGTCTGGCGCTGCGGGCAGCAGGCTCAGCCACCGGTTTTTCAGACACAACACTAGAGAATGGCATTGAAATAATTGCGTGCGGCAGAATGTTTAAAAAATATTAACTTCCCATACTTCCCATACTTCTGAGCTAAAAGGCAAAAGAAGCCAAAAGGAAATCTGAAATGATACTCATTTACCTACTAAAGGCAGACCAAGAAACTGTAAAGCTACTTGATGTTTTGAAAATGTACTTACTTTACAAAAATCTTTCAAATTAGATGCCACTTAGGGTCAATGGTGGTAAAAATATTTTAATGATTTGATTGGTTAAAACTCTTCTAGACATTAGTAATAATAAATTAAGAGACCAGAAGTTTCCTTCTAGGAAAAATTTGGGGGGCATATAGAAAATAATCTCTGTGTGATCCTCTTCCTCCTATTCTCTAAGGAAAGAGAAATTACAGTACATACTATTTGGATTTTTTTTTTTACTTTAGAGAAATAAATAAAAATACTTAGCTTTCATATACTATTGAAAATTCTTTGCAAGAGTAGAGAATTAAGGATTTTTAAGACCAAGAACAAAACAAAGAATCAGATTACAGTCTTCCTCTAAAATACATTTCTTCCTTTGCTGGGTTTCCAAATGATATCTTTGGTGATTTTTTGTTTATTTGAACAATCTCTTCAAATGCATTGAATAAAATGCATTGAATATTTCCTGCTAGATAAACTTCAGACACACAAACATTTCTAAAAATTCTAAATAGAAGTCAAAGTATTTTTATAAAGCCTGAAAAACAACATTTCATATCATGGCCAAACCAATTTATTATGACTGTCCTTTTATATTTGGTAGATTATCAGATATATCAAAAATTCTCACCTTGAAAATGTCAACTCTTTCATCAATCTTATAAATTTGAGAAATCATTTTTATAACATATATTTCTGGGTTTATGATTTCATTTCCATTCTTTAAATCCAAGTAAATTAATTTAAAAAATAGATTTAGACTAAAGGGAGAGACATCAATGAAAAGTCTTAAAGTATTAATCAAATACATCTCAACTACCTTACAAGCACAAACACACTTCTTGAGCAGAAAAAATATTTCAACTGAAGACAGCCATCATAACAACCATCTGACTTCAAATATTTCCTACAAAAGTTTAACATAGTATGCTATAATATGGCAAATATCATCTGAAGTTTCAGGGTAACATTTTCTAAATCTTCATGTGATAGTTTACTATTTCAGACATGTAATAAATCATTGACTTTATTGAGCAAAATACTGCTTCAGCTATTTGTTAATGTAGGTATCTCACATAGGGTGCTATTGTAACATTTGTAAGTTCTCTTTTTTATACAATTGTATTCACTAGTAGACAACATACTATTCTCATATGCCCCCAACATTCTTACACTTGAAAGTTGAATGTTGGGTACTCAGGTTGGAAACCAAATTGAGTGCCTTGTGAGAAAGCAAAAGATGTCTCCCTCTGACAGATGCTACATTGGGTGTCTTTTCTGCTAAGCAGGTCTCAGAGCTAAATTAGCCTCATCATTTGCCTCTCTGTTTTTGCCTAAGGTTTTGGTCCAAGTGACAGCCCTCAATGCAATAGACCATAGGCTCTGTTCAATAGCTGTAATGTCACCTATTTCTTTGCTTCAAGTTTTACTTTGTGTTTAAACTACAATAAAATAAGTTTTAAAATCATTTTTAAGAGAGCACTTTAAAAAAACACTTCCTTTCCTACTGCCAAACAGCGCTGCCCCCCAACCTCTTGGCTGGAACCCTTGCTTTCGATTTGTTTGTTTCACGCATTTCCCTAAAGAGCCCGGCTCTTTGCGCTGTTTAATTCTGCTTTTAAAATGCATCGCTTCTGCCCTGAATCCTTCTCTGAAACAAATTGCTATCGAAAGTGTATCAGATTCGTTCCAAATACGGGGTTTGGATCAATATTCTCATGCTATAAATATTTTAAAAATTGTTTTTGTCGCAGGAGTCCACACTTTTGCAATATATTTTCAGTTGAAGTAGCCTGTATTTCTCAGGATAAACAAAAAGTAGCAATTACCGACTGCTTAGACTTTCCTTTATTATTATTTTTAGCCTGTGTATCATTACCTAACTGGTATGTGTTCTTCTGTCCAGCTCTTGATGATCTAGTTGAATTCTAGACATTGTGCCAAGAAGTGTATTTGAAGCAGATAAGTACGTATAATACAAATGCGTTTTGTTAGACCTGATGGATGCTATTTTTCTTTTAATAGGTTTGTAGCAAACTAACACAATAACACAATGTATTCCTTTTCAAGGTACATTGTTGAAACAGGTCTATTAAGAGCGCGTTGAGCTATTTCTCGCTTCTATTGAACAGTCTGTTGCTCAAACACAACAGCCAACAAACGCCAGCTGCCTCAACAAAAGTAGAAACCTAACCCTTTTATGTAATGTTTTAACAGAAAGGGTAGCTCTGTTTAATTAAAAACATTGATGATTCAGTGAAACAATGGAAACTCAAGTTCAAGTGGTGCTCTATTGATTTAAGATGATTTTTTACTAGCAATGGGTATAATTCATTTTTTTCCCAGCTCTCTCTTGTGTAAAGAGGTTCCTTCTAGGGGCATTATTTTATTATTTGGGTGAATAAGAAAAGACAGAGATGGTTATTGCCTTAGAAACCTGATTAACGCATGTTGCTTTGAGGGTAAGGTGTTTAATTTATAAGTGCACCCCATATTTTTTGTCAGTTTATTCGCGGCGGGGAAGCTTTGAAAGTAGCTCCTCTCAGCAGGTTAAAAAGTGAAGTCTGCGTCCTGGCATTTAAATGTCTTTGTTATTGTGTCAAGCAAGTTGTTGAAAACTGCATGCCTGGAATACTAAGGTTGGGCAGCTAGAGGAAGCAAGTTGTGTGTGTGCGTGTGTGTGTGTGTGTGTGTGTGTGTGTGTGTGTGTGTGTGTGTACGCGCCCCTGGGCGCAGGGCTGTGTTGCGAGGACAATTATTTTCATCAGCTGCTTGCTAGCCCGCGCCCGACTGCTCCTCTTTGCAGAACCGACGGCCTCCCGGCTGGCTTTCAACTCTGGAAGTGAAGCAGGACGAATTCCTCCATGGAGACTCCCTCTTTGGGAGCGTCGAACTCTCTGTGTCCTGGGGAGTGGGACTCGATAAAGGGTACCCGGGTCGCCCCCAGTCAGGGGAGCACTCGAGGGCCGCGAGGTTCCGGGTTCCACTGTCCTGAGACCCCGTGCGGATGACCCAGGAGACGCACCGGGGCTCCGCGCCGGCCAGGAGGACGGCGGCCTCGGGGTCAAGGTGGGCGGGCGCAGGTGCTTCCATCCGCCGCCGCGGCCGCGGCCGGCGCGGTCCCCGTCGCCCGACCTAGTCAGGGGCCGGCCGAGCGCGGCGGCCTCGTTTCGCGTTCTTTCCCCTCACTCGGGCCCGCAGGCCGGGCGTCTCAATTCCCAGATCCCCGAGAATGTGAGGAACTCGAGAGGACGCAGCTCCCCTCAAATCACTCCCGCGAAACAACGGCAAGGAAGGTCCGAAGCCCGAGAACCGAGTCTCAGGCCGACCTCAGCGCCCGATCGCGGGCTCCTTCCCCGTGGGGCGCCCTTCTGTGTCCGCCCAGGGAGGGAGGAGCAATGGGCAAAGGGCAGGGGTCTCTCCTGGATCCTTTCCAGCGGCCAGTCCCTAGGTGGGCCGAGGACAGACAGCCTCAGGCATCGCCCACTGGCCTCGGCTGCGGCCCACGCCCAGGCCCCGCGGCCTTGGAGCCACCCTCCGTAGACTGCAGCAGGCCGCGACCAGCCTCAATGGCGGCACTTCCGCCTGCTCCCCATGCCCTGCGCACCCAGGGGTCAAAGGGCGCGGCCCGCTGGGGCCGGCTTCCGGGGTCCGTCTCCCCAGCCCCGAGTCGTCCCCACGCGGCCACTGGCCTCTGTGGGCCCCGAAGGCACGCGGGCCGGCAGGGGTGAGGCCTGGAGCCTATTCCCTGCGGCCCAGTCAGTCGCCCGTCGGGCCACCGTCGGTCGCGGATGAAACCCGGGGAGACTTCGGCCAGAAAAGGTACCCGAGAGGGAATTGTCCACATGGGCCCCTCAGGCCCACAGTGAATTATTTAAGCTGTTCCTGGTGTTTAAAGAGGTTTTTCAGTTTTTAAAGAATGTTGTAAAAAAATATCAGCCCTTGTTAACTCCCTCATTACATGCTTTTTTTCCCTCAGCTGAACAAACCCTGTTTCCTGAGACTGAGGAACTATGTAAGTGTTTAAACATGTGTCAAGTGTCTTATAAATAATACAGATTCATAGAGAAGAGGAAATTTAACCGATACCTGAAGTACTTGGCATAGCTACATTTTGCTGTGAGGTTATTTTTGGCTGTGAAGTCGTAGTAGGGAAACTACCCTGAGATGTGGCACTTGATGGAGCTCTTTTCTTTCCTTAGCTCGCCCACCTTGAGTCTGTACTGTACTCGTCCCCATCTAGAAATGACTGGTAGGAGCCTGTGTCCAATCCATGAAAGAAGTTCAGGTGATCTGCAGAGTCTATATAGTATAGGGTTAATACTTGGCATTTTGGAGTTGCGTTTCTGTCTTTTCCTCTCAACCTCCTCTCCTTTCCCCATCTGTGACATCTCCCACTCCTTGTTTATGGGGGTTGTTATTGCTGCTTCTGGCAAAAAAAGACAGTATGAGAGAGATGAGGTCTGGGCTTTAATTTGAGATCTGGGCTAGCAAACCATTTAACTTTTAGTATTCATTCTCTCACCTAGAAAATTTCAAAAAAAGAAAAGAAAACAAAAATCCAGTCATGGTAGCTCATACCTAGCTTACACCTAGCTCACATCCTAGTATTCTGGGAGGCCAAGGTGGGAGGATTTCTTGAGCTGAGGAGTTTAAGACCAGCCTCAGCAAGAGCAAGTCCCCATCTCTACTAAAAGAAAAATTAGCCAGTCATGTTGGCATAGGCCAATAGTCCAAGCTATGAAGCAGGAGGATCAATTGCTTGCCTGAACCCAGAAGTTTGAGGTTGCAGCGAACTATGATGACACCATTGCACTCTACCCCCGGTGACAGAGAGAGACATACTGTTTCAAAAAAAAAGAAAAGATGTTTTTCTAATACATTTTGAGAACTTCTTAGGAAGTAAGTATAAAGTGTAAGTATAATGTATTATTTTACAGTAAAATGACATTGTGTGGAAATTAAACTTTAGCATTGTTCCCATACTTTAGTTCCTTGGATGATATTTTTCATTCTGAGAAAGATTTCTCTGGGTATTCTATTTCTAGATGTTTTCATGATCATGGTATCTCCCCTGCCAGGTAACTATTCTAGATGTTTTCAAATGTATAAACTAAAGGGAAACAGAGGAGTTTTCAGTTATTAAAATAATCAAATGTTTTTATAATGTCATAAATATATTGATTTTAAAGCATCATACTCATAGTGCATAAAATTATCTTCAGTTTAGTAGAGTAACAAAAATTGACTACACTCATCTCTTTTATACCTTGACTGTGTTGTTAAATTAGCCCTGATCCCTATGCCGTCTACATCAACAGTGTTCTTGGCCTATTCCTTAAAATGGCACCCCAGGCTTCCATGAAACTCTGCCCAGATATTTCTAGTGTACTCAGGAGATGTCTTAGGTATTTTCAGTCACAAGTTTGATAGACTATCAGACTTAGTATGTAATAGTATATTATATTTTTAATGTCTTTTCCAACTATTTGCCTTCTTCTATAGGTTTTTCCATGCCTTGTGGTTGCCTCATCTGCATGCACTGTTGGTAGGTCTGCTGGGTGTGGCCTCCCTTGTGAGGCATATCTTCTGTGTGCATTGTTGCTGCTTTTGGATACAACTGGTGATAACTGTGCTGGTGATACAGAGGTGCCAAAGCTCTGCATTTCTTATTGTTGATTATCTGTGATGTACTCTCTTATGTGGTTCCAAAAGGGTCTGTGATGTACTCTGTCATTGGTCTTAATATAAACAGGTATTGCCATTTTTATTTATAGTCTCTCTGTCCTTAGAACCCAGATTTGAATCCAAGGTCGTCTGAGCTAGAGATAATTTCCAGCATCAGGAATTATATAACATTCAAAATTACTCCTCTCCTATAAGCACCCTTTGGTGCTTTGTTTCAAAGCTACCCAATTTTCTCTTTGCTTAAGATAATAAGTTAACTCCTAGGAGGCTTTTCAGTTTCTCATGTAAATACATTTCAGGTGGTTGTCTTCCAGTCCTTTCAGAATTGCTTAGATATGTATGAACCCTAGTGATGAAAACAAGTTAGACTGTACGGTTGGGAATAGTTAGGACTATCCTGTTCCCATTACTCTCACTTACACATAGAAATGTATACACACTGATCAGTTCCCAAATTGGCAGATGAAAACTTTGCTGAACTTAACAATTACCTTTTTGATGTGTAAATAATTCCTAATAAGAATGCCAACCATCTGCTGAAAGTCATACAACAAATTGTGAACAGAATAGTCAATGCATACATAATTTACTAATTTGTTATTTGTTTTTAAATATTAGCCAGTTGTCAGTAAACTGACATATCAAGGCATTCTATGAGATAAGCCTCCAATGCTAAACTCAGGGCATTTTGATCTTTTTCTTTTCCTTTTTTTTTTTGAGACAGAGTCTCACTTTGTTGCCTAGGCTAGAGTGAGTGCCGTGGCATCAGCCTAGCTCACAGCAACCTCAAACTCCTGGGCTCAAGCAATCCTCCTGCCTCAGCCTCCTGAGTAGCTGGGACTACAGGCATGCACCACCATGCCCGGCTAATTTTTTCTATATATATATTAGTTGGCCAATTAACTTCTTTCTATTTATAGTAGAGACAGGGTCTCGCTCTTGCTCAGGCTGGTTTTGAACTCCTGACCTCGAGCAATCCGCCCGCCTTGGCCTCCCAGAGTGCTAGGATTACAGGTGTGAGCTACCGCGCCTGGCCTGATCTTTTTCTTTATGTACCACTGTCCATTCCATGAAAGAATATGGTGCCTCTTTATAGGAAGAGATGTATATAGCACATAGTATAGTGTCATGTAGCTTGTTCTGTTACAGTGAGGTGAAGGCAACTATGGAAAATGACTAAGTAATACAAGGTAAGTAATACTAAAGTATGGAAAGTGGCTAAATAATACAAAGTATTGTAAGTGCCTTAAAGAAATATCAGTAAATTATTATTGAATGTTCAAAGGTAGATAAGATAACATCAGAAACTATAGAAAGATTACATACAAAGAAAAAACATTTATGCTGGCAGCATACTTCTCTAAATTAACAAGACATGTCTGAAGACAAAGAAATAATATCTTGGCCGGGCGCAGTGGCTCAGGCTTGTAATCCTAGCACTCTGGAGGCCGAGGCAGGCGGATTGCTCGAGGTCAGGAGTTCGAAACCAGCTTGAGCAAGAGCGAGACCCTGTCTCTACTATAAATAGAAAGAAATTAATTGGCCAACTAATATATATAGGAAAAATTAGCTGGGCGTGGTGGCACATGCCTGTATCCCAGCTACTTGGGAGGCTTAGGCAGCAGGATTGCCTGAGCCCAGGAGACTGAGGTTGCTGTGAGCTAGGCTGACGCCATGGCACTCACTCTAGCCTGGGCAACAAAGCAAGACTCTGTCTCAAAAAAAAAAAAAAAAGAAGAAATAATATCTTGAAAGGGCTGAGAGAAAATAACTGCAACCCCAAATGCCATACCCAGCTAAACTATTATTAAAAAACGAGAGCTAAGCAAAATATTTTCAGACAAAAAAATTGGGAATTTACTACTTACAGACCTTTGATAATTATTACAGGAGGTTTAGGATGTACAGGGGGAAGAAGCCTGTTAAACTCAGAAGGAGGGAGTGGTCCACAAGAAGGAATGGTATGCAAAGTAGTTGATCCTCAACATATGGAAATATTGAAACAATTATTGCATATATAAAATCATAATAATGACAAATTTGGGGGTCTTTAAAAACATGATGGGGTTGCAACTTACCAAAATTAGAGAAGATGATACAGAAAATAAATATGATATAGAAAATGTATTTATATATTTATATATATAATTAATAAATGAATATAACTTACCAATTGCTAAACATATTTTTATTTATAAATATATAAATCATGTACAGGTGGTCGCTGGGTTACAGATGTGATATATTCCTGAGAATGTCTTTAGGTCAGATTTGTATATAACTCAAATCCCTAATGAACAGTGCATATGCAATAATAATAATAATAATAACAATACTATAATGGGCTCATCTATGGTAATAATAACACAGTGTGATACTGTAATAATAATACCCCTGTATTGTAATAATGAGTTATAAAAACTATTGTGCTCTTTTAATTCAAACAAACCGAACATAAACAAACTCATACAAAAAATTTAGATAGGAGATAGGAGAAATTTCAAGAAAGAGTATTAAAGGTTAACACATATTGTTGCATCAATATCTTGCTTACTGGAGGGGGCATTTTTGAGGGAAAAAGGTAGCTAACATTAATCAGAAGATGATGATGGAGAGAATGGAGTGGGTACTGGAGAATCAGGATTTGATTCTGTTGCTGGAGGAGGGGAGCTCACCATTGAAATCAGTTTCTTGAAAAAGGTATTTAGGGTTGTTTGCAGATTCTTTTTCTTTTTTCCATCAGAAATGGCCTTGTAGCAGCTGATGTTTTTACTAAGTACACAATAAACCTTTGTAAACTGCTCAGTGTTAGGATCTTGCTCCTCAAGCTTAGCAAATCCTGCATCAAATGAGAGGAAAGGCTTCAGCTAATCCTTTTGTTGTAAATGTTCTTGGCTCTAGATCTTCTGATTCTTCATATTCTTATGTTTCTATCAGCTACTTCTCTATCTCCATAAGGTCTTCATTGGTTAATTCTTGTGAATGGGACTCTGGTAAGTCAGTGATATTATTATCATTGCTGTCCAGTTGCAGTGCATTGCCACTATCCATCCTAGCTCTTCTGGCTTCAGCAATGTCATCTTCTGTGAAGCCACAAAAGTCATCACAGAAGTGAGGGCACCGTTTGTTCCACACTCCTTTCATTGTTGAATGCTTCATTTCTTCCCAAGAATCAGCAGTGGTTTTGAGGGTTTTCACAGTTGGTATAATTCTTCCAGAGCTCTCTCAAGGTCATCACATCATCTTCCCCAGCCCTGACTGCTTGTGAGAATGTACACCTTAAGTAACAGGACTTAGATGCAGAGACGACTCCCTGGTCCATTTGCTGTAGTAATAATGTAGTGTTGGATGGTACAAATATGACCTTTATATTAGGGTGAAGGTCGTCTGAAGATGTTGGATGTCCAGTAGCATTGTCCAGCACAAGCAGAAATTTAAAGGGAATTTTCTTTTCCAAACAATAAGGTTCCATAGCAGGAATAAAAATAATTGAAGAACCAGTCTTTAAACATGGAGAGTGTGAACTAGCCCTTAAATTTGACTTCCAAATAATGGGAAGAGCTGCTTTAATAATGCTGTGAAGTGCTTTTGGATTTTCAGAGCTATAAACAGGCAAAGGCTTGAGCTTAAAATCTGCAAATGCATCACCCCCAAGCAATAAGATTGGTAGTCTGTCCTTTGCTGCTTTATGCCCTGATACACTCTTTTCTTCTTTTGCGATATAAGTTATTTTAGGCATTTTTTTCTGCCAGAACAATCCTTTAACATTTGAGGAAATCCAGTTGCTGTAGCTACATTGGCACTGGTTGCCTCACTTTAAGATTATACGTATTTGTCCTATTTTTAAAACTATTAATCCAACCTTTACTTGCAACCAGTTCTTCATCACAACTGACTTCACTTTCTATTCTAGCAGCTTTTAAACCATTGAAAATGTTTTGGGCCTTTTCATGCACTAATGCTAGGCTAATAGGAATATTATGCTTATTTTGATCTCCTAACCAAATTAATAATAATCTTTCCATTTTAAGAATTAATCCACTGCTTAGTAATAATTGATGGTTTCATTGGAGCACTGCCTTTCACAAGTTCCATTCTCACTTTATCTTTTATAATTGTTCTAATAGTTGAGTAACTGAAGCCTAATGCTTTTTCATTGAATGATGGTATCTGGCCTTTCTCTGAATGCTTAATTATTTTTACATTTATTTCCATTGTAATCACCTTTTTCTTCTCTGAAAGCTTTCCTGGACTTGCAGTGGACTTTTGCTTTGGAGGCATGATCACCACGGTAAATACAGGCTGGGTGTGGTGGCTCACACCTGTAATCTTAGCACTCTGGGAGGCGAAGGTGAGAGGATTGCTTGAGCTCAAGAGTTCGAGACCAGCCTGAGCAAGAGTGAGACCTGTCTTTACTAAAAATATAAAAACTCAGCTGTGTGTGGTGGCGTATGCCTGTATTCCCAGCTACTGGGGAGGCTGAGGCAGGAGGATCACTTGAGACCAGGAAATAGAGATTGCAGTGAGCTATGATGATGCCACTGTACTTTAGCTGGGGCAACAGAGTGAGACTCTCTCAAAAATACACAGACTCACAAAATGAAATAAAAAAGTTAAGAAAAAAGTGATGCTGTGTGTAAGCAACCATGTAAACAATTAGACTAGCCACTAGCATAAAGATGCTGTGCTAACCAACTGATTACACCATGCAGGTTTATTTACGTGCATGGAAGAAACTAGTTTGCAAATTATTAATTTAATTATTTAATTATAAATTATCCCTATGGGGACCCTTGGGAGCCATAAGCATGACATGCTATAAATCAGATCATCCATAACCCAGAGACTGCCTGTACATAATTAATATAAATTATATTATAAATATATAATTATATAATACAATTAATATAACTTACCAAAACAGAGAAGGTGATCTCATATCTCAGCTTTTTTTTTTTTTTTTTGAGACAGAGTCTCGCTTTGTTGTCCAGGCTAGAGTGAGTGCCGTGGCGTCAGCCTAGCTCACAGCAATCTCAAACTCCTGGGCTCGAGCGATCCTTCTGCCTCAGCCTCCCAAATAGCTGGGACTACAGGCATGAGCCACCATGCCCGGCTAATTTTTTATATATATATCAGTTGGCCAATTAATTTCTTTCTATTTATAGTAGAGACGGGGTCTCGCTCTTGCTCAGGCTGGTTTTTGAACTCCTGACCTTGAGCAATCCGCCCGCCTCGGCCTCCCAAGAGCTAGGATTACAGGCGTGAGCCACCGCGCCCGGCCCCATATCTCAGCTTTTGTATGTATATAAATTTTTGGTGTATATATAAATTTTCTATATCATTTATTTTCTATATCATCTCTCAGTTTGGGTAAGTTGTATTAATTTGATTTAATTTAATTTAACTTTTAAAGTTTTATTTCTTTTAGAGACACAAAATGCAGCCTGTGTTACCCAGGCTGGATTTGAACTCCTGGTTGTACTTGGCTTATCACATTGTTTGGGAATATCTTTCCCTGTTCTGGGCTAGCTGTTTAATTTTTTGTCTTGCTTAAAGTGTGTGTATCGGCCGGGCGCAGTGGCTCACGCCTGTTATCATAGCACTCTGGGAGACTGAGGTGGGCGGATTGCTCGAGGTCAGGAGTTCGAAACCAGCCTGAGCAAGAGCAAGACCCCGTCTCTACTATAAATAGAAAGAAATTAATTGGCCAACTAATATATATATATAGAAAAAATTAGTCAGGCATGGTGGCACATGCCTGTAGTCCCAGCTACTTGGGAGGCTGAGGCAGGAGGATTGCTTGAGCCCAGGAGTTTGAGGTTGCTGTGAGCTAGGCTGACGCCATGGCACTCACTCTAGCCTGGGCAACAAAGTGAGACTCTGTCTCAAAAAAATAAATAAATTAAATAAAGTGTGTGTATCATATGGCACTGGGCCAACCCTACTACTATATCTGTTCCCAGTGGGGAGGAGATGGGGTCCTTCACCTCCAGCACAAGAGGGGTATATGCAGACCATCTCCCTGCATTGTCTCATGGTGGGACCTGCTGGCTGTGGGGGACCAGTATTCACTATTTTTTTTTTTTTCTAGACAGAGTCTCCTCTTGTTGCCTAGCTAGAGTGCTGTGGTGTCAGCCTAGCTGACAGCAACCTCAAACTCCTGGGCTCAAACAATCCTGCTGCCTCAGCCTCCCTAGTAGCTGGGACTACAGGCATGTGCCACCACGACCAGGTAACGTTTTCTATATATTTTTAGTTGGCCAATTAATTTCTTTTTATTTTTAGTAGAGTCGTGGTCTCGCTCTTCCTCAGGCTGGTCTCAAACTCCTGAGCTCAAATGATCCGCCCGCTTTAGCCTCTCAGAGTGCTAGGATTACAGGTGTGAGCCACGGTGCCCGGCCCCAGTATTCACTATTGAAGCTGATTTTGCTGTCTCTTCTCTATGTGAGTAAAGTGTGGTTCCATGCAGTACCTGTATGAGTTGTGTATTTCTCAGCATAGGCACTCTATATCTAGTAAATAATTTGAATTCTTAAATATAAACCTTTCCATCTTAATAGAAGCAGAAAACACATTTGACAAAATTCAACCCTTATTCAACCCTTATACATGATTAAAAAAAAAACTCTCAGCAAAGTATTTAAGAATAGGGCATCTTCTTTAAGCAGGTAAAGAGCATCTACAGGCTGAGCCTAGAGACTCATGCCTGTAATCCTAGCACTTTGGGAGGCTGAGGCAGGAGGATTGCTTGGGGCTAGAAATTCAGAGTCAGCTTAGGCAATAGTGAGACTCTGTCTCTCCAAAAAAATTTAAAAATTAGCTAGGTGTGTGTATGTGCCTGTAGTCCTAGCTACTAGGGAGGCAGTAGGGTCACTGGAGCCAAGGAGTTGGAGCCTGCAGTGAACTAAGATGATGCTACTATACTACAACCTGGATGACAGAGCAAGACCTTGTCCAAAAAAAAAAAAAACACACGCATTTACAAAGAGTGCACAGCTATACTTAGTGGTAAGGGACTGAATACTTTCCCCCTAAGATTGGGAACAAGATAAAGATGTCAACTCTCATTACTTCTCTTCAACATTGTGCTGGAGATCCTAGCAGCATAACCACTGCAGGAAGAACAAAGTCAAGAACAAAGAAAGAAAAGGCATAAAAATTGGCAACGAATAAATAAAACATTATTTGCAGAGGACATGACTTAGTGTAGGGAGAAAATATAAAGTAATCTACAAACTATTAATATGTTAATGAAACAAAAAGTTGATTCTTTGAAAAGATAAGCAAAATTGGTAGACCTCTATCTAGATTAACCAGGAGTATAAGAGAAAGGACCCAAATAGGTTCAGTCAGAAATGAAAAAGGAGGTATTACAACTGATACCACAGAAATACAAAATATAATCAATAAATATTGTGAAAATCTCTATGCACATACACTTGAAAACATTGAGGAAATGGCTGGGTGAGGTGGCTCACGCATGTAATCCTAGCACTCTGGGAGGCCAAGGCAGGAGGGTTGCTTGAGGTCAGGAGTTTGAGACAGCCTGAGCAAGAGTGAGACCCCGTGGTATCAATTAGCTGGGCATGGTGGTGTATGCCTGTAGGCCCACTTAATTGGGAGGCTGAGGCAGAAGGATCTCTTGAGCCCAGGAGTTTGAGGTTGCTATGAGTTAGGCAGATGCCATAGCACTCTAGCCCAGGCAACAAAGCAAGACTCTCTCTCAAAAAAAAAAAGAAAATGTAGAGGAAATGGACAAATTCCTAGAAACAACCTCCCAAGCCAGATCCAAGCTGTGGTATCACCTTGATACCAAAGCCAGAAAAGGACAACAACAACAAAAAAGAAAGAAAGAGAGAGAGAGAGAGAGAGAAAATACAGATCAATATCTCTTACTAATATAGATGTGAAAATCCTCAAATCAAATACTAGCAAACCATATTCAACAGCACATCAAACAAATAATTCACCATGACCAACTGGGCTTCATTCCAGGGATGCAAGGATGATTCAACATATGGAAATCAATAAATGTGATTCACCACGTAAACAGGAGCAAAAGCAAAGACCATATGATCATCTCAAAAAGCATTTGACTGGCTGGGCGCTGTGGCTCACGCCTGTAATCCTAGCCCTATGGGAGGCTGTGGCGGGAGGATAGCTCAAGGTCAGGAGTTCAAGACCAGCCTTAGCAAGAGCGAGATCCCATCTCTACTGAAAATAGAAAGAAATTAATTGGCCAAATAAAAATATATAGAAAAAATTAGCCAGGTATGGTGGCGCATGCCTGTAGTCCCAGCCACTTGGGAGGCTGAGGCAGGATGATCGCTTGAACCCAGGAGTTTGAGATTGCTATGAGCTATGCTGATGCCATGGCACTCTAGCCCGGGCAACAGAGTGAGACTCTGACTTTAAAAAAAAAAAAAAGCATTTGACGAAATTCAGCACCCTCTCATGATAAAAACCCTCAACAAACTAAGCATAGAAGGAACATATTTCAAGAATATAAAAGCCATATATGACAAACCCACAGCCAGCATCATACTGAATGGGGAATACTTGAAAGTATTCCCACTAAGAACTGGAATAAGACAAGGGTGCCTACTTTCACCACTTCTATTCAACATAGTGTTGGAAGTCCTAGCCAGAGCAGTCAGGCAAGACAAAGCAATAAAGGGTATCCAAATCAGGAAAGAGGAGGTCAAGCTATCACTTTTTGCTGATGATATGATCTTATGTCTAGAAAACCCCAAAGACTCCATCAAGACACTCCTGGGGCCGGGCGCTGTGGCTCACGCCTGTAATCCTAGCTCTTGGGAGGCCGAGGCGGGAGGATTGCTCAAGGTCAGGAGTTCAAAACCAGCCTGAGCAAGAGCGAGACCCTGTCTCTACTATAAATAGAAAGAAATTGGCCGGGCGTGGTGGCTCATGCCTGTAAGCACTTTGGGAGGCCGAGGCGGGTGGATTGCTCAAGGTCAGGAGTTGGAAACCAGCCTGAGCGAGACCCCGTCTCTACCAAAAATAGAAATAAATTAATTGACCAACTAAAAATATATATACAAAAAATTAGCCGGGCATGGTGGTGCATGCCTGTAGTCCCAGCTACTCGGGAGGCTGAGGCAGTAGGATCGCTGAGCCCCAGAGATTGAGGTTGCTGTGAGCCAGGCTAACGCCACGGCACTCACTCTAGCCTGGGCAACAAAGCGAGACTCTGTCTCAAAAAAAAAAAAAAGACACTCCTGGAACTGATAAGTAAGTTCAGCAAAGTCTCAGGTTACAAAACGAATGTACTCAAATTGATACACCAATACCAGTTCCTGAACACCAATAACATTCAAGCTGAGGCTGGGCGCAGTGGCTCATGCCTGTAATCCTAGCACTCTGGAAGGCCAAGGCGGGCAGATTGCTCGAGGTCAGGAGTTCAAAACCAGCCTGAGCAAGAGTGAGACCCTGTCTCTACTATAAATAGAAATTAATTGGCTAACTAATATATAGAGAAAAAATTAGCTGGGCATGGTGGCGCATGCCTGTAGTCCCAGCTACTTGGGAGGCTGAGGCAGGAGGATTGCTTGAGCCCAGGAATTTGAGGTTGCTGTGAGCTAGGCTGACGCCATGGCACTCACTCTAGCCTGGGCAACAAAGCGAAACTCTCTCTCTCTCTCTCAAAAAACAACAACATTCAAGCTGAGAGTCAAATCAAAGACTTAATACCATTCACAATAGCTACAAAGAAAATAAGATACCTAGGAGTATACTTAACCAAGGAGGTGAAAGAGCTCTATAAGGAGAGCTATGAAACACTGAGGAAAGAAATTGCAGATGACACAAACAAATAGAAAAATATATCATGCTCATGGATCAGTAGAATCAACATTGTAAATATGTCCATACTACCCAAAGTAATTTGCAGATTCAGTGCAATCCCCATCAAGATACCAACATCTTATTTCACAGATCTAGAAAATATAAGCAAAAGGAACAATCTGGAGGCATCACATTACCAGTCTTCAAACCATACTACAAGCCTATAGTAACCAAAACAGCACAATATTGGCACAAAAATAGAGACATCGAG
This sequence comes from Microcebus murinus, assembly GCF_040939455.1. Lineage (NCBI taxonomy): Eukaryota > Metazoa > Chordata > Mammalia > Primates > Cheirogaleidae > Microcebus > Microcebus murinus. Next base: position 17,087,274 of record NC_134116.1, on the reverse strand, counting down.
CAATAGAACAGAACAGAGAACCCGAATATAAGACCAATAAATGGTGCTGGGAAAATTGTACAGCCATATGCAGAAGAATGTCTGTCACTACTCACAAAAATTAATTCAAGATGGATAAAAAAAACTTTAAGGCATGAAACTGTAAGAATTCTACAAGAAATGTTGGAAAAACTCTTCCAGATATCAGTCTAGGCAAAGAATTTATGAGGAAGACCCCAGTAGCAATCACAGCAATAATAAACATAAATAAATGGGATTTGATTAAATTTTAAAAACTTCTGGTGGGTGTGGTGGCTCACACCTGTAATCCTCACACTCTGGAGGCCAAAGCAGGAGGATTGCTTGAACTCAGGAGTTTGAGAACAGTCTGATCAAGAGTGAGACCCCGTTTCTACGAAAAATAGAAGTATTAGCCAGGCGTGGTGGCGCATGCCTATAATCCTAGCTACTTGGGAGGCTGAGGCAAGAGGATCAGTTGAACCTAGAAGGTTGAGGAGCAGTGGGATATGATGATGCCACTGCACTCTACTCAGGTTAACAGATCAAGACTCTGTCTGAAACAAACAAACAAAAACCTTCAGCATATGTGTACCATATGTGTACTATGGAATACTACTCAGCCATGAAGAAGGATGAATTAAGTCCTTTTGCAAAAATTTGGATGGAACTGGAGATCATTATCCTAAGTGACATATCTAAAGAATGGAAAAACAATACCACATGTACTCGCTATTAAATTGGAACTAACCAGTGAGCACACATGTGCACAGAGGGAAGTAAAACTCGGTGGAAATCAAAGGGTGGGGGGAGGGGATGGGTGAAAACCTACCTAACAGGTACAGTGAACACTATCCAGGTGATGGGCACACTTAAAACCCTGACTCAAGCATAATAAAATTGATACATGTAACCAAAAACATTTGTACCCCTGTAATATTTTAAAATAATAATAAAAAAGAAATTAAAAAGACTGAGAAATGAGAAAAGAACACTCCTGGGCCATGTACCAAATACCTACCTAAATTCTCATGACCACACTGCGGGGTTCTATTAGTTCCATTTTACAGAAATGTAAACAGTATTCCCTGGGACACAGAAAAGGTAGAACAGAGAATAGCCCTAAGTTGGTCTGATTCACTACTAATGGTTTGTAATAATCCAGCAAATGGATTGTATCCTTTAACCATTCTTCCTCTTGTTAAACACTTACATTACATTCTCCTTTTCACTATTGTAAATAACACTGCAATGGAGGTTTTTGTTTTTTGGGTTTTTTTTTTTTAATACAAAACACTTTGGCTGCATTTAGGATTGCTACCTTCGAGGTAGAATTGTTGAATTAAGAAGCATGGATATTTTTAAGGCTTTTATATACATTGCCAAATTTCTTTCCAAAAGGGCTGCACAAACTTACACTGCCTCCAGCAGTCCATGAAAATATCAGTTTTACCATACCCCCATCAATTTGGGTGTTCTCATCTTTTCAAGATGTTACACATTTGCCAGCTGAAAACAGTATTGCTATTTTTTTTTTTTTTTTTTTTGAGACAGAGTCTCGCTTTGTTGCCCAGGCTAGAGTAAGTGCCATGGCGTCAGCCTAGCTCACAGCAACCTCAAACTCCTGGCGCAAGCAATCCTCCTGCCTCAGCCTCCCAAGTAGCTAGGACTACAGGCATTCGCCACCATGCCCGGCTAATTTTTTTTTTGTATATATATTAGTTGGCCAATTAATTTCTTTCTATTTATAGTAGAGACGGGGTCTTGCTCTTGCTCAGGCTGGTTTCGAACTCCTGACCTCGAGCAATCCGCCCGCCTTGGCCTCCCAGAGAGCTAGGATTACAGGCGTGAGCCACCGCGCCCGGCCTATTGCTATTTTTATTTGTATTTCTTTGATTACTAGTAAAGTTGAAGATTTTCCTTTTTTTTGAGACAAAGTCTCGCTCTATTGCCCTGGGTAGAGTGCAGTGGCATCATTGTTGTTCACTGCAATCTCAAACTCCTAGGCTCAAGCCATCCTCTTGCCTCAGCCTCCCTAGTGCTCCATAGCACCTAGCCAATTTTTCTATTTTTAGTAGAGACAAGGTCTTGGTCTTGCTCAGGCTGGTTTTGAACTCCTGAGCTCAGGCAGTCCTCCCATCTTGGCCTCCCAGAGTGCTAGGATTATAGGTGTGAGCCATTGTGCTTGCTTCCTATATGTTTTTAAAGCCATTTTGTTTCTTATTTGTGATTTTTATTTTCCTGTCTATTTTAGCTTTGAGGATCTTAGTGATTTTTATAATGATTTTATAAGCTCTTTATGTTAAAAATATCAAGCCTTGGTTTTTCGTCTTTGCTTATAATATTGTCCCATTTTGCTTCTCTTTTTTTGAGACAAAGTCTCACTTTGTTGCCCAGGTTAGAGTGAGTGCTGTGGCATCAGCCTAGCTCACAGCAAGCTCAATCTCCTGGGCTCAAGCAATCCTACTGCCTCAGCCTCCCGAGTAGCTGGGACTACAGGCGTGCGCCACCATGCCTGGCTAATTTTTTGTATATATATATTTTTTAGTTGGTCAATTTCTTTCTATTTTTAGTAGAGATGGGGTCTTGCTCAGGCTGGTTTTGAACTCCTGACCTCAAACAATCCGCCCGCCTTGGTCTCCCAGAGTGCTAGGATTATATGCCTGAGCCACCACACCCAGCCCCATTTTGCCTCTATTTAACATTTTTTAAGATGAAGATTTTTTTTTAAAAGATGATTAAATACATCAGTCTTATTTTGTGATTTTACCCACCCAAAGTGCTCTGTTTCAGCAACTCGATAAAAATGTTAAATATATTTTATCCTGGTGATAATTTTTATTAAATCTTTTAAAAAAATTTTATAAGTATATTTGGTAAGATTAACTTAGATACAAGGTGAACATACAGAAATCAATTTTATTTTTGTATGCCAGCAAGAAACAAATGGCAAATGAAATTTTTAAAATGCTACTTGCAATAACATAAATAAAAGGCTAGGGAAAAAAGCTTACAAAAATGTGAAGAGGCCGGGCGCTGTGGCTCACGCCTGTAATCCTAGCTCTTGGGAGGCCGAGGCGGGCGGATTGCTCAAGGTCAGGAGTTCAAAACCAGCCTGAGCAAGAGCGAGACCCCGTCTCTACTATAAATAGAAAGAAATTAATTGGCCAACTGATATATATATAAAAAAATTAGCCGGGCATGGTGGCGCATGCCTGTAGTCCCAGCTACCCGGGAGGCTGAGGCAGAAGGATCACTTGAGCCCAGGAGTTTGAGGTTGCTGTGAGCTAGGCTGACGCCACGGCACTCACTCTAGCCTGGGCAACAAAGCGAGACTCTGTCTCAAAAAAAAAAAAAAAAAAATGTGAAGAAGGAAGGAGATAATAATAAGCACAGAGATGAATAACTAGAAATCAACCAATTAGAGGCTCAAGAAAACTAAAGCTGGTTCTTTGAAAAGATTAATAAAATAGACAAGTTTTTGGCAACAAATAATTTTAAATGGCACAAAAACACACTTTAGAATTTTTAAAAGGGGCAAAACTATAGATATAGTGGAGATTCTTAAAAATTATAAGAGAAGTTAGGACTTTAAGTGAAATGGACAATTTACTAGAAAAATGTAACTTAACCAAAGTGACAGTAGCAGATATAGCCAATTGACAATTCAAAATCCAACCTTCCTCCTCGTTTTCTAACAGAACTCTGATTTTGTTTGGAGTTACAATGTGCCAAGATAAAAATACTTCACCAATTTCCTTTATTGCTAGGTAGGCTGTGAAACACAGTTTGGACAATGAGATGAAAGCTTTGTCCAAAAACCTTTTTCCTGATACAGGTGCCACCCTTTTCTGCTTTGTTTTCTTTCTTACCTAAAAAATTGGTTGTGAGGACTCACGCAGCTATTCTGAGCCCAAATCATCCAAGCGTAAGGTGGAGTCCTCTAAGCTAAGGATAGTGGAGTGGAAAGATAGAAAGAGCCTGTAACCCGGACAGCATCATTAAGCAGTTGTATATTCTCTGAACTGTCTATGTCTAGTCTTTTTGTTGTGTGAGGAAAAAAATTAAGCTCTAAGTTAGAGGGAGTTCATTTTGCTGTTATTTCAAGCCTAATGTATTCTTTACCTGACACGCTGCTTAAAGAACAAATAGAAAAACTGTACATGGGACTGCAAACTAGTTCAGCCTCTGTGGAAAGCAATATGGAGATACCTTAAAGTGATACAAGTCGATCTACCATTTGATCCAGCAATTCCATTACTGGGCATCTACCCAAAAGAACAAAAGTCACTCTATGAAAAAGACACCTGCATTTGAATGTTTATAGCAGCACAATTCACAATTGCAAAGATGTGGAAACAACTGAAGTCAATCAATACATGAGTGGATTAATAAAATGTGGCATATGTATACCATAGAGTACAATTCAGCTTTAAGAAACAACGGTGATATAGCACCTCTTGTATTTTCCTGGCTAGAGCTGGAACCCATTCTACTAAGTGAAGTATCCCAAGAATGGAAAAACAAGCACCACATGTACTCACCAGCAAATTGGTATTAACTGATTAACACCTAAGTAGACATATAAGAATAACATTTATCAAGTGTCGGGGTGGGGGGGAATGGGTATATACATATGTAATGAATGCAAGGCCCACCGTCTGGGGGATGGACACACTTGAAGCTGACTCAAGGTGGGAGGGGGACAAGGGCAATATACGTAACCTTAACATTTGTACCCCCAGAATATGCTGGAAAAAAATATTTAAAAAATCAATAAGAAAACCTGTACGAACATATAACCATTAAGCAAATGGGATTATTTGTTTTAAAACTTTTTTTTTTTTTGAGACAGAGTCTCACTCTGTTGCCCAAGCTAGAGTGAGTGCCGTGGCATCAGCCTAGCTCACAGCAACCTCAAACTCCTGGGCTCAAGCAATCCTTCTGCCTCAGCCTCCTGAGTAGCTAGGACTACAGGCATGCGCCACCATGCTCAGGTATTATTTTCTATATATTCTTTTAGTTGCCTGGTTAATTTCTTTGTTTTTTTATTTTATATTTTTATTTTGTTTTATTTTTTATTAGAGATGGGGTCTTACTCTTGCTCAGGCTAGTGTCAAACTCCTAACCTCAAGCCATCCTCCCACCTTGGCCTCCCAGAGTGCTACGATTACAGGTGGGAACCACCATGCCTGCCTGTTTTAAAACTTTTCACAATGTGTAGTCCCAGGTACTCAGGAGGCTGAGGTGGGAGGGTTGCTTGGGTGCAGGAGTTCTAGATCAGCCTGGGCAACATAGCAAGACCCTATCTCAAAAAACAAAAAAAACACACCAGACCCATAATGTATTTAAATCTTTAAGGCTCATAATGACTTTTAGCCTTCAAGGGACAACTGTATAAAACTTCTGTTTTATTTTTCTTTCTTTTTATTCCACTCTGTTGCCTGGGCTAGAGTGCCATGGTGTCAGCCTCGCTCACAGCAACCTCAAACTTCTGGGTTCAAGCAATCCTTCTGCCTCAGCCTCCCAAGTGGCTGGGACTACAGGCATGCACCACCATGCCCGGCTAATTTTTTATATATTTTTAGTTGTCCAATTAATTTATTTCTATTTTTAGTAGAGATGGGGGTCTCGCTCTTACTCAGGCTTGTCCCGAACTCCTGAGCTCAAACGATCTGCCCACCTCATCCTCCCAGAGTGCTAGGATTATAGGCATGATCTACCGTGCCTGGCCTATTTTTATTTCTTTATTTATTTTTGAGACAGAGTCTCACTTGGTTGCCTGAGGAGAGTGCTGTGGTGTCAGCCTAGCTCACAGCAACCTTAAACTCCTGGGCTCAAGTGATCCTCCTGTCTCAGCCTCCTGAGTAGCTGGGATTACAGGTGCACACTACGACACCTGGCTAATTTTTCTATTTTTAGTAGAGAGGAGATTTCGCTGTTGCTCAGGCTGGTTTCAAACTCCTGACCTCAAGCAATTCTCCTGCCTCGGCCTCCCAGAGTGCTCAGATTACAGGCATGAGCCCCGGAGCCTGGGCTAACACTCCTGTTTTATATAAACAGTTCCATAGAATGAAAAAGGAAGGAAAGTTGAATAGTAAGGAAAAAGCCAGAGAAATAAAGATTATAGTCCTATTCACTTATTAACATAATTCCTAAATAAAACATGAGGAAATCAACCATAATATGTATAAAAAATACACTTTTGGCTAAGGAAGATTTATCCAAAGAATTCAAGGAGGATGTAACAAAGAACTTACTGATGTCATTGATTACTTTTACAGATTTAAGGAATAAAATGACAAAATCACCTCAAATGATTCAGAAAAAAGTTTTCATAACATTTAACACATATATATAGTACAAACTTGTCTAGGTAGAAATAATGAGAGAATTCTCTTAACACAATAAAGAATATCCCATAAAACTCTGAGTAAGCATGAGAAAGTATTTTCTTTTAAGTCAGGAACAAGACAGAGATGCTAGTCCCACAATGCATGTTCCACATCTTACTGAAGATTCTATCTGGGGCAGTAAGAAAAGTCAAATGCATAAAGATGAAAAATAAAAATCTAAATTATCATTGACTTAGATTACCTATGTAGAAAATTTAAACAATTAAAATTTACAAGAGAGGCCGGGCGCGGTGGCTCACGCCTGTAATCCTAGCACTCTGGGAGGCCGAAGCGGGCGGATTGCTCAAGGTCAAGAGTTCAAAACCAGCCTGAGCGAGACCCCGTCTCTACCATAAAAATAGAAAGAAATTAATTGGCCAACTAATATATATAATATAAAAATCAGCCGGGCATGGTGGCTCGTGCCTGTAGTCCCAGCTACTCGGGAGGCTGAGGCAAGAGGATCGCTTGAGCCCAGGAGTTTGAGGTTGCTGTGAGCTAGGCTGACACCACGGCACTCACTCTAGCCTAGGCAAGAAAGCGAGACTCTGTCTCAAAAAATAAATAAATAAATAAATAAATTTACAAGAGAATTCAAAATTTAATTACAGGATCAGTATACAAAAGACCAACAACATTTCTGCTAAAACAAATTGATAAATGCAATGAAAAAAATGATACCATATGAAATGGTGAAAAAACTATAAGGAAACTTTAAATATAGCTAATAAAAGATATGGAAGATCTTTATGGAGAAAATCATAAAAATGTATTTAAGTAAATGATATAGACATATAACATGCTCATAAATGGAAACAGTCAATTTTGTAAAGATGTTCTTATTTTAATTTATTTGTTTATTCCAGTTCCAGTATAAATCATGATGCAGTTGTTCGTATGTAGGTGTGTGTGTTATTTGATAGGTGAATGTTAACATTTAAATGGAAGAGTAAAAGTCAAGAATTTCAAAGATGAATTTGAAAAATAATGAGGGGGCTGGCTCAGTCCTGTAATCCTAGCACTCTGAGAGGCCAAAGTGGGAGGATAGCTCTAGGTCAGGAGTTTGAGACCAGCCTGAGCAAGAGCGAGACCCGTCTCTACTAAAAATAGAAAGAAATTACTTGGCCAACTAAAATATATATAGAAAAAATTAGCTGGGCATGGTGGTGCATACCTGTAGTCTCAGACTCGGGAGGCTAAGGCAGAAGGATCACTTGCTTGAGCCCAGGAGTTTGAGGTTGCTGTGAGCTAGGTTGACACCACAGCACTCTAGCTCGGGCAACAGAGCAAGACTCTGTCTCAAAAAAAAAAAAAAAAAAAAAAGAAAAATAATGATGGGATTTGTCCTGCCAAACATCAAAATTTTTAGTATGAAGTTTTTTGTTTTTTTTTTTGTTTTTTTTTTTGAGGCAGAGTCTCGCTTGTTGCCCAGGCTAGAGTGAGTGCCGTGGCGTCAGCCTAGCTCACAGCAACCTCAAACTCCTGGGCTCAAGCAATCCTTCTGCCTCAGCCTCCCAAGTAGCTGGGACTACAGGCATGCACCACCATGCCCAGCTAATTATATATATATATATATATATATTAGTTGGCCAATTAATTTCTTTCTATTTATAGTAGAGACGGGGTCTTGCTCTTGCTCAGGCTGGTTTCGAACTCCTGACCTCGAGCAATCCACCCGCCTCGGCCTCCCAGAGTGCTAGGATTACAGGCTTGAGCCACCGCGCCCGGCCTAGTATGAAGTTTTAATAATTATAGCTGTGTGACATTGGTACAAATTTATAAGCGTGGACTGATAAAATGAGAATTATCCATCTACGACAATTTGGTGTATAAGAGAGGTGGCATAAATCAATAGGATGGAATATTCAATAAATAGTACTGAAACAATTGGGCGACTGCATATAAAAACTATAAATCCTTACTTCAACTACACAAACTACATTTCAGGATTCAAGCCTGCATTTGAGAAGGAAAACTTAAAAATTTTTAGAAAGAAAATAGGAAAGTATCTTTTTGATCTCAGGAGGGATTCCTTATACTAAACACAAAGAACAATCACCCTAAAATTAAGTACACTAGTCCCCCCAATCCACTGGGATACATTTCAAGACCCCCAGTGGATGCCTAAACCATGGATAAGTACCCAACCCTATTTATACTTTTTTTTTTTTTTTAAATATGATAACCAGACAGCTACTAAGTGACTAATGAGTGAGTAGCATAAATAGCATGGAGGCACTGGACAAAAGGGCGATTCATTTCCTGAGCAGCACGGTGCAGGATGGTGAGAGATTTAATTGTGCTACTCAAAATGGTGTGTAATGTAAAACTTATGAATTGTTTATTTTTGGAATTTTCCATTTAATAATTTTGGAGTGCATGTAACTGAAACCATGGAAAACAAAAATCACAGATAACAGGGGACTATTGTAATTGCTATTTGTGTGTTATGTAAGAAATCTTGTCTTAGTCTGTTTTGTGTTGGTATAAAGGAATACCTGAGACTGGGTAATTTATAAAGAAAGAGGTTTGTTTGGCTCACAGTTCTGCAGTTTATATAAGAAGCATGGGTCCAGCCATCTGCTTCCGGTGAGGGCTTCAGGCTGCCTCCACTCAAGGTGGAAGGTGAAGGGGAGCCAGTATGTGCAGATCACATGGCAAGAGAGAAAGCAAGAAGGAGGGGGAGGTGCCAGGCTGTTTTTTTAACAACCAGCTCTCCAGGGAACTCTCTGGGAAACTGCAGAGCTAGAAGTCACCTCACTACTGCCAGGACAGCACCAAGCCATTCATGAGCAATCTGTCCCCATGACCTAAACATTCATCAGGCCTAACCTCCATCAGTGGGGATCAAATTTCAATTTGGACAAGGAAATCTTGTCCAAACTCATGAAACATATCTGGCAAATTTGGCCCTGTATTTAAAAAAAAATACTCAAAAGCAGTGGCTAATATGATAGAAGTTTATTTCTCTTATGCAATAAATAGTTCAGTGTAGGTAGATGGACTTTGCTCCTTGAAGCTATCCTAGAGACCCAGACAGGTTGGGTAGTTTGTTATCCTCAACATGTAGCTTGCAAGACTGCTCTAGATTATAACATTTAACATGCCAGTGTGAAGGAAGTCAAAGAGTGAGTGATCAAATGTATACTTAATATCTTAAGGCCTGTACTCAGAAGTAGTACTCATTACTTCTATGTTGTACATTCCATTGTTGGCAACTTTGAAGCAGAATACCATGTCTAGCTCCAAATATTATCATGGGGTTTGGTGGACAATTAGCAGTCTCTGCAATATCTACATTAAAATTAAAATGTTTTTCATAATAAAAGACACCATTAAAAATTAGATACTGAAACCAAAAACTGGAGAAATTGTTTCAAAGAAATATTGGAATCAAGAATATATACATACTCCCATAATCAAGTAAACAACCAAATAGAAAAATGATTAGTCATTGCAAAGAAGAGGAAATAGTTATTATACTTGGTAGTAATCAGGGAAATGCAAATTAAAAACAGGAGATACTATTTCACACCCATCAGATTGGTAATAATTAATATATTTGATAGCCTGAGTTACTGGAGTACATGTGGGGAAATTGGAACTCTTCTTAAATGTTGATGGGCATATGTTTAAGTTGGAATAACCACTTTGGAATTTTCATAGAAATTTGGAAATACATAAAATGGCAGCAACTGCTAGTTGCTAGTTGCTTACCATAATACCTGTATTATTGCTGTCATATTGTAGCAGATGAATTCCCAGTTCTGTGTATTTCTCATACTGTAGTTTTCCTCCATTTGAATTATCTTTATAGAAATAAGAAAGGAAAACAAGTCAGCTACTACACTTGGCCTTGAAGATATTGCTTGAGCAAGCAATCTTATTGAATTATTATTATACTAAAACAGGCTAACTCGTGTCTTCTAAATATGCAAAACCTATATTAGGAGAACTTTGAAATGTAAGTAAAAAAATAAGAAAAACTTACACAAGGCAATAAATACCACAAGTAATGCAAAGAAACAAAAGATTAAGTGGGAAAAATATTTTCAACTCATATTACAAAGAAGTAGGTTTTCTAAAATATAGAGAGCTTTTAGAAATAAATCAAGAAGAAACAGAGCAACAACCCAGTAGAAAAGTATAGAAAATATTTTGACAGTTTCAGAAAAAGAAGTCCTTTAAATACGTGAAAAGATGTTAAAACCATACTGAGATGAGCCATTTATCACCTATCATATGGGCAAAAATGGAAAAGTTTAATAACACACTTTATTGGAGAGATGGTGGTAAAATAGGCATATTGCTGATAGAAGTATAAAGTACAAATTTTATGGAGGGGAATTTGGTAATATATAGATACTTTACATTTGCATTTATCCTTTGTATTGGTTTCCTACTGTTGCTATAACAAATTACCACAAATTTAGTAGCTTAAAACAACATAAATTTATTATCTTATAGTTCTAGAGGTCACAAGTCTAAAATGGGTCTCTACCCCAAAAGCAAATTCAACAAAAATAAAAATAAACAACTGGGACTTAACTAAAAAGCTTCTGCACAGCAAAAGAAATAATCCAAAGAGTAAATAGGCAACCTACAGAATGGGAGAAAATATTTACAAACTATGTATCCAACAAAGGACGAATATACAAATCTACAAGGAACTCAAAAAACTCAGCAAGAAATAACCCCATTAAAAAGTGGGCAAATGGCTGGGCTCGGTGGCTCACGCTTGTAATCCTAGCACTCTGGGAGACCAGAGCAGGCGGATAGCTCAAGGTCAGCAGTTCGAAACCAGTCTGAGCAAGAGCGAGACCCTATCTCTACTAAAAATAGAGGCTGGGCGCGGTGGCTCACGCCTGTAATCCTAGCTCTCTGGGAGGCCGAGGCGGGCGGATTGCTCGAGGTCAGGAGTTCGAAACCAGCCTGAGCAAGAGCGAGACCCCGTCTCTACTATAAATAGAAAGAAACTAATTGGCCAACTAATATATATAGAAAAAATTAGCCAGGCATGGTGGCTCATACCTGTAGTCCCAGCTACTTGGGAGGCTGAGGCAGAAGGATCGCTTGAGCCCAGGAGTTTGAGGTTGCTGTGAGCTAGGCTGACGCCACGGCACTCACTCTAGCCTGGGCAACAAAGCGAGACTCTGTCGCAAAAAAAAAAAAAAAAAAAAAAATAGAAAGAAATTAATTGGCCAACTAAAAATATATAGAAAAAATTAGCTGAGCATGGTGGTGCATGCCTGTAGTCCCAGCTACTTGGGAGGCTGAAGCAGAAGGATTGCCTAAGGTTGCTGTGAGCTAGGCTGACGCCACAGCACTCTAGCCTGGGCAACAGAGTGAGACTGTCTCTAAAATTTTTTTAAAAAGTGGGCAACTGATATGAACAGGCATTTTTCAAAAGAAGATACACAAATGGTCAACAAACATCTGAAAAAATGTTCAACATCACTAATCGTCAGAGAAATGCTAATTAAAACCACAATGAGATACCATCTTTCTCTAATTAGAAAGGCCATTATTAAAAAGTCAAAAAACAATAGATTATAGTGAGGATGATGGAGTGAAAAGGGAACAATTATATACTGTTGGTGGGAATGTAAATTAGCACAATCTCTATGGAAATCAGTATGGAAATTTCTCAAAGAACTAAAAGTAGATCTACCATTGGATCCTGCAGTCCCACTACTGGGTATATACCCAAAAGAAAAATAAATCATTATATCAAAAAGATACAGTGGGCCAGGCGCAGTGAGTCATGCCTGTAATGCTAGTACTCTGGGAGGTGGAGGTGGGAGGATCTCTTGAGGTCAGGAGTTTGAGACCAGCCTGAGCAAGAACGTGATCCCCGTCTCTACTAAAAATAGAAAAAAATTAGCTGGGCATGGTGGTGCGAGCCTGTAATCCTAGGTACTTAGGAGACTAAGGCAGGAGAATCGCTTGAGCCCAGGAGTTTAAGGTTGCTGTGAGCTAGGATGACACCATGGCGCTCTAGCCCAGGTGACAGAGTGAGACTCCATCTCAAAAAACAAACAACAAAAGGCCGGGCGCTGTGGCTCACGCCTGTAATCCTAGCTCTTGGGAGGCCGAGGCGGGCGGATTGCTCAAGGTCAGGAGTTCGAAACCAGCCTGAGCAAGAGTGAGACCCCGTCTCTACTATAAATAGAAAGAAATTAATTGGCCAACTGATATATATATAAAAAAAATTAGCCGGGCATGGTGGCGCATGCCTGTAGTCCCAGCTACCCGGGAGGCTGAGGCAGAAGGATCACTCGAGCCCAGGAGTTTGAGGTTGCTGTGAGCTAGGCTGACGCCACGGCACTCACTCTAGCCTGGGCAACAAAGCGAGACTCTGTCTCAAAAAAAAAAACAAAAAAAAAACCAAACAACAAAATACACAATTCACAGTCACAAAGATATGGAACCAACCTCATTAACTAATGAATGGATAAAGAAAATGTAGTATATATATACAGTGGAGTACTACTCAGCCATGAGAAAGAATTAAATCATGTCTTTTGCAGCAACGTCAATGTAACTGGAGGCTGTTATCCCAATGAAGTAACTCAGGAACAGAAAAATAAAAGCCAAACGCTCTCACTTATAACTGGGAGCTAAGCTATGTCCACATAAGGACACATGGGGTGGTATAATGAATACTAGAGACTCAGAAAGGGGGAGACAAGGAGAGGATGAGGAGTGAAAAATTACTTGTTAGGTACAATGCACACTATCTGGGTGATGGGTATGCTAATAGTCCAGATGTCACCACCATATGGTATATACATATAACGGAATTCAACTTGTACTCCCTAAATCTGTTGAAAGAAAATAATAAAATAAAATAGGTCTCCAGGAATGCATTCCTTTTGGAGACTCTAAGGGAGGATCTATTATTTTCTTGTTTATTTATTATTTTCAGTTTCTGGAGGGTGCCTGCGTTCCTTGGCTCATGGCCTATTCTTCCATGTTCGAAGGCAGTAGTGTAGCATCTTCTCTCCTCTCTGACCTGCCTCCCTTTTATAAGCACCCCTGTGATTATACTCACATTCAGCATGGAAGTAAGGAGGTCCTTAACCTAATCAATTCTGCAGAGTTCCTTTTGAATATAAGATAACACAGGTTATCTTATTTACAGGTTCCAGGTATTAGGACATAGACATCTTTGGATGGACTATACTCTTTGACCTAGCATTTCCACTTCTAGGAACCTATCCCAGTGATATATCTACATATACAAGGATATTATAGTGGCATTGCTTTTTTCTTTTCTTTTCTTTTCTTTTTGAGACAGGATCTTGCTCTTTTGCCTGGGCTGGAGTGCAGTGGTGTCATCATAGCTCACTGCAACCTCAAACTCCTGAGCTCAGGCAATCTTCCTGCCTCAGCCTCCTGAGTAGCTTAAACTACACCCATGCACTACTATGCCCTGCTAATTTTTCTAATTTTTGTAGAGATGGGGTCTTGCTATGGCCTCAAGCCATCCTCCTACCTCAGCCTCCCGAAGTGCTAGGAATACAGGCATGTGCCTAGCATTGTTTATAATAGCAAATAATTGGGAACATTTCAAGTAGCCAGCAATAGGGAGCTGGTTAAATAAGCAGTGGAACATCTACAAAATACAATATGCAGCTGTAAAAGAGAACAAGGAAGATCTTGAGGTGCTAATATGTAGAGATATCACTAGGATATATTGAAAAGTGAAAAAAGCAAAGAGGTGAGTGTGAGTGGTTTATTTATTCTGCTATCTTTTGTATAAGAGGAATATACATTTTGCTTGTGTTCCATAAAGAAATACTGAATTGACAAACAAAAAATAAATAAAAATGCTTATCTCTACAAGTTGAGAGGGACTAGACAGGTGATTTAGGCTCCTTAGTAAATAGTATTTGATTTTTGAATCATGAGTATTCCATAAGCAAATTCTTGTTAAAAAAAAGAAAGACCTTGTGAAGCACACAGCTTTTCGTTTTTTTCTTTTTTCAGACAGCTTTTTATAAGGCTTAATTTGAACAGGCCTCTGAGCCTCTAGTCTGCCACCAAAATGCATGAATTTTCAAATTTGAGTCCTTGACTTGAATTAAGGTGCTGTGTTCAAATGAGTCCCAGTTAAAATACAAATGTGAGCTAAGTGTGGTAGCTCATGCCTGTAATCCCAGCACTTTGGGAGGCCAAGGTGGGAGGATTACTCGAGGCTAAGAGTGTGAGACCAGCGTGGGCAACATAGTGGGATCCCATCTATACAAAAAAACAAAAAATTAGCCAGGTGGAGTGGGGTGTGCCTGTAGTCCTAGCTACTTGGGAGGCTGGGGCAGGAGAATCACTGGAGCCTAGGAGTTCAAGGCTGCAGTGAGCTATGATCGTGCCACTACATTCCAGCCTGACAGAGTGGGGTGACAGAGACCCTGTCTCTAAGGAAAAAAAAAAAAAAGCAAATGGCAACATGTGAGCCCAGATGATCATCCATTCATAATTTAATTTGCTTTAGGATCTGAAGTTTAAGTCATCAGTTTCATGGAATACTCAGGAAAAATTCTAATAGAAGTTGGGGGATTGGGAAATATCACAATAACAGGCCACAGTGTTCTAGGAGTGGCAACCAAGGGGCTATGTGAAGTCACTTGAGTGCTTGGGGCTTGGTAGTAGGGGGGAAGGGCCTCGAATGCAAATCTCATCTAAGACAGATTTAAACTCCTAACTGTAACTACTACTTAAACTGTAGTTTTAGCTTTAATTTAGTTTTTAGTTTAGCTCTGCCTGGAAAACCATGCTTTCCACCCCCATGCCACATCATTTTCATTTCACCTTCTTAGGCAATACATTTAGACAGATCTACACAAGGCTTGGGTTTGAGTCCTAGCCCTGATGTTTACTATGCAGGTAAAATTGGAGAAATTACAAACCTCTCTGTGCTTCATTTTTCTCATTTATGAAATAGGGATAAAAATATCAGAGTAATTGTGAATTAAAACAACTACCAAAAAACAACAACAACAACAAAAAAAAAACAGCTACCAAATTAAAACAAACTACGTGACAATATGGGCTAAGCCCTGGACAATAGAAGGTGTTACTGCCTTTTTGAAGATGTAAACAATCAAATCATCTTTAAGCTGTTGAGTCAGGAAGGGTATCAGTCCTAGAAAGGAAACCTTGAAGCAAAAATAGAGCAGGGGTGAGTATCAAATTGGCAGAGATAGGGTGAGGCGTACTTATAGGATAGGCTTGATTCAGGATGAACACGATGCACACACTGGATGGACATAAGAGTTGTTAACGGTTTTCTCAATGCTTGATGTTTTTATTCAGATCAAATTCCAGTCTATGTAGTTGTCATATGATATTTTTCAGAGCCTTCTTTATTAATTTTGAAAAAGGAATAAATGTTTTTTTTTCCTGCATGGCCACAGATTGTGTATTGATATATCTTTGAATTATTCACAGTACTTTACACGCAATAGTTATTATTGGTGATCATATAAATATTAGTGATCGTTTTAATAAGATTATAGATTAAAGAATTTTCTTTTTTATTCTTCCCTAATTTTTTAATTTGAAACATACAGAAAAGCTAAAAAAAGAGTACAATGAACAATTCCATCTAAATTCAACAGTTGTTAACATGTTGCCACATTTGCTTTATTCTTCTCTCTATATATAAAACAATTGATAGATACAATATACAATAACTATAATATATATGGGTATGTTTGTATGTATATATATATACAGTATATATACAGTCATACATTGCTTAATGACAGGATACCTCCTGAGAAATTCTTCCTTAGGCAATTTTGTCATTGTGCAAATGTCATGGAGTGTACTGACACAAACATGTGGTATTGCCTACTGTACACCTAGGCTACAAACCTACACAGCATGTGAATGTACTAAATGCTGTATACAAATGTGACAAAATGGTAGGTATTTGTGTATCTAAACATATCTAAATATAGAAAAAATAATGCGTTGTGTTATGACAATACGATGGCTACAACATTACAAGGTAATAGGAATTTTTCAGCTCCATTGTAATCCTATGAGACCACTGTCCCGTATGCATTCTGTTGTTAATTGCATTCTGTTGTTAATAATTATGTGGGTCATGATTGTGTATTTTATATTTCATATCCTTATGTATATAAACTATTTGATACCATGACACTTAATCCCTAAACTCTTCAGCATACACCTGCTAAGATTAAGGATCTCCAATATAACTATTAATATATTACCATTATTACAGCTTCTAACATCTAGCTCATATTCAAATTTATCCTATCATTTCAACAAGCGTCTTTTATAGCTTTTTTGTTTGTTTGTTTGTTTGTTTGTTTTTGAGACAGAGTCTCACTCTGTTGCCCAGGCTATAGTGCCATGACATCAGCTTAGCTCATAGCAACCTCAAACTCCTGGGCTCAAGTGATCTTTCTGCCTCAGCCTCCCGAGGCGCATACCTGTAACTGGGACTACAGGTATGCGCCACCATGCCTGGCTAATTTTTTTTATATATTTTACTTGGCCAATTAATTTTCTTTCTATTTTTAGTAGAGATGGGGTCTTGCTCTTGTTCAGGCTGGTTTTGAACTCCTGACCTTGAGCGATCCACTTGCCTCGGCCTTCCAGAGTGTTAGGATTACAGGCGTGAGCCACCACGCCCGGCCATTTTATAGCTTTTTTTTAACAAAAGATCTAGTCAAAATTTCCACATTGTTTTGTCTCTTTGGTCTTTTTTGATCTAGAACAGCCCCTCACCTTTATTTTCTTTGTATTATATAACTCTTGTTTGAAGAGTCCAGGCTACTTTTTGCATAGTGTATCCCACATTCTGTGTTTGTCTGTTTCCTCATGATGTCATTTAACTTGCTCTATTCTTCCTCTTCTATAAATTTGATGTTAGTTTAGAGATTTGATTAGACACATATTAAATAATAAAGTTATCTTGTTCCATTATTAGTGATGCTACATTTGGTCATTGGTTAAGGTAATGACTGCCAGTTCTCTCTCTCATAAAGGTACATTTTCCCCTTTGTGGTTACAAGTAATTTATGGAGTGATACTTTGTGGGGTTTTTTTGTTTTTGTTTTTCTTTTAGAGACAGGGTTTTGCTCTGTCACCCTGGCTGGAGTGCAGTGGCATTGATCATAGCCCTTTATCTCCTGGGTTCAAGGGATCTTCCTGCCTCAGCCTTCCAAGTAGCTGGGACTACAGATATGTGCCACCACATTCAGCTAATTTTTTATTTTTTGATATGGGTTCTTTCTGTGTTGCCCAGGTTGGTCTCAAACTCCTGGCCTCAAGCGATCCTCCTGAGTCACTGGGATTATAGGCATGAGCCATAGCACCAGCTATGGAGTAATCCTTTGGCATTGCACAAATCTCAACACCCAATGATTAAACATGCATTGAGCTATCTTATTTTGCTTGCCCTGCTATTGTGTTGATTCATATTCATAGGCTCAAGATCAGAAGACAACTTCATCCAGATTAGTGGTTCTCAACTAGGGGAGATTATGCCCCTCAGTGAGCATCCAGCAATGTCTGGAGACATTTTTGGTTCTCACAACTTGGGGGCAGGTTTGATACTAGAATCTAGTGGCTAGAGCCCAGGGATGGTGCTACACATCCTACAGCACACAGGGCAGCCCCCCACAGCAAAGAATTATCCAGCCCAGAGCGTCAGTAGTTCCACTGTTGAGAAACCTTAATCTAGATGTTAAATACTCTCTTACACACAGTTCATTGGTCTTTTTGAAGATGCTAGTAAAGTTTTAGAGACTATCGTCAGCAGTAGTAGAAACCAAGCAGATGTTAGAGTCCATCAAAATTTTCCTATGATTCAAACCAGGCAGATTTTTTACTAGCCACCTGTTCTGTCTTTCTATTTCCTTTATAGGTATATGAAAAGGATTTAAATTACTTTCCTTTACTCTCAATAAGCTAATAAATAACAAAGATTTTTTTTAAAAAACAGAATTAACACATTGAAGCATTTTGGTCAGCTATTGTGTTTCCTAGAAGATTTTGGAATGTCACCTTAAAAGCCCCAGAGCCAGGGAAGAGAAAATGGGGAAGGAGAAATACTAAGTTAAGAATTCACTGTTAAAAAATGGCCCAGAGAGAGTGACCAGAGTTCAAGAAGGGGCAGGGGAGTGCAGAGGGCATTTCCATTCTCACACCTGTAAGTTATTAATGACCTTTGAAGTGATTGTTGATGGAAGCACTTGTACATTTGATCTGCTTCATATGTATACTTAGTGTATTCAGAGAACTGCCTAGTTTCTGGAGCCCTGAAATATCTTCAAGCTAAATCAGAGATCAAACAGCAAAATCTATGACTTGGGAATATCATGTGGCCATGTGACATGTGGAAGGATCCAAAGTAGGAGAACCAATGCCTAAATAACTACACTGTATGTTTTTAAGTTTGAGAGATTTAGCATTGCTTTCATAACTTTTAAAATAGCAATCTCAGAAAATAATGTCCCAGAGTTTCAAGATAATATTGTAAGAGGTAACATTTTTTTTTTTTTTTTTTTTGCTACATTCTTCACATTTGTAAAGAGGTAACATTTTTATACATTCTTTTTGGGTTCAAGTGCCTATTTTTAGAAGATTAGAAGCTAATTACCTTATTCTTTTTCAAATTGTCATGAGATAGCATGTATAGTGTTTGCTTCTTTTATGTTTTAAACTCCCGGGACAAGGCCATTCCTTTCCTGTTGAGAGCTGAGTCCATTTTGTTTGCATTTAACAAAGATATAATCACTCCAAGTCTAACTTTCTATACTATAGAGTTAGCAAATGACTGCATTCAACAACTACAGTTTCACTTTTAGAGGAAGTAGCAAAATACATAGGTCTGTGACTTCATTTTTATTTTTTCCTATCAATATTTCTTTTTTTTTTTTTTTGAGACAGAGTCTCACTTTGTGCCCAGGCTAGAGTGAGTGCCGTAGCGTCAGCCTAGCTCACAGCAACCTCAAACTCCTGGGCTCAAGCGATCCTTCTGCCTCAGCCTCCTGAGTAGCTGGGACTACAGGCATGTGCCACCATGCCCGGCTAATTTTTTTTTTCTATATATATCAGTTGCCAATTAATTTCTTTCTATTTATGATAGAGACAGGGTCTCGCTCAGGCTGGTTTCGACCTCCTGACCTTGAGCAATCCGCCCGCCTTAGCCTCCCAGAGTGCTGGGATTACAGGTGTGAGCCACCGCGCCCGGCCCTATCAATATTTCTTAAAATTATTTTTCATGCTTTTTTACTGGTATAGCTTTCTAACTAGAATAACAGCAACTATTGACATGACGTGGTGTTAGGAACCAATCTCAAAGAAATCAGGGGAAAATTATAGAACATGATTTATTTCCAAAGTATAATTTTTACTTCTTATTAAGCAAGTATTTCAGGTGAATCATTTGAATAGAAATTAGGAATTAGAACTGAAGTGTATAATTCTATTGATCATCATTTACATTATTTCCTATATTTTCTCAACTTCTACAAAATATGAAAAGTGAAGAAAAAGATGTGACACGGTATATGTCATTTAAAAAAATATTATTCTTGGTCGGGAACAGTGGCTCATGCCTGTAATCCTAGCACTTAGGGAAGCTGAGGTGGGAGGATCACTTGAGGTCAGGTATTTAGACCATCCTGAATAACAGTGAGACCCTTGCCTCTACAAAAAAATAGAAAAATTAGCCAGATAGGGTTGTGGGCAGGTTGAGACAGGAGGTTGGGAGGTTGAGACAGGAGGATCACTTGAGGCTTGGAGTTTGAGGTTGCAGTGAGCTATGATCATGCCATGGCCCTCATGCCTAAGCAACAAAGCAAGACCTTGTCTCCAAAAAGAAAAAAAGAAAAAAAAAAAAAATATATATATATATATATATATATATAATTTCTCTACAAATGGGAGGATAAAGAAAGGGGAATAGGAAGATGATGAGAACAATTATTCTAATATCTGGGGTCCTATCGTCACTGTTAGCAACTTTTCTTTATCTTTGAAATTCTCATTATTCTTTATGAAAGAGATTCATTTAGAGCACACCAAAAGTTAACAAAGATAGTACAAGAAAACAAATGTATAGGCCCATTTCATTTATAAATCTTAAGTAAAATCTAAGCAAACTGAATTCAGTGATGAATAAAAATGATAAATACATCATGAGTGGCTAGGCACAGTGACTCACTCCCATAATACTAGCATTCTGGGAGGCTGTGGTTGGAGGATTGCTTCGAGACCAGCCTGAGCAAGAGCGAGACCTCATCTCTGCAAAAAATAGGAAAATCAGCCAGGCGCAGTGGGGCAAACATGTAGTCTCAGCTACTGGGGAGTCTGAGGCAGGAGGATAGCTTGTGCCTAGGAGTTTGAGGTTGCAGTAAACTATTATGATGCCACTGCACTCTAGCCAGGGCGACAGAGTGAGACTCTGTCTCAAAAGCAAAACAAAAACATCACGACCAAATTTGATTCATCCCAGGAATGCAAGGTAACTTAAACATTCAAAGTAAACTTTATTTCAATTAATATATGTAACTTACTGGTTAAGAGGATAAAGGATTAAAAACCATATGATTGTCTTAATAAATGGAGAAAGAAAAAAAGGAGCCCACTTAAACAAGTTACGAATAAACTTCTCATAAATCCCATCTCCAGAAAAAGAAAAACCCACAGTAAATGTACTTAATGGTGAAATATTTGGTAACATTCCTTTAATATTAGAACTAAGACAAGGATGTCCAAATTCATCATTTCTATTCAAATTTCTAATTGAGAGTTATTAAGTAATATGAGAAGTAAAATAAGGCATATTATTTTCAAAGAATAAACCAACATTATTTATAGATGACATGATTGTCCGTGTGGAAAAGCTTAATAATCAACAAATGAATTATTAGGATGAATAAGAATATTTAGGAAGGTTGCTGGCTACAAAAGAAGTACTAAATGCTCAATTAAATTTAAACACCAGGAATAATCTTTTAGAAATATAATTTTATAAAAGATTCCATTTATTATAGCACTCAAAATTATGAAACACTTTAGAAATTGTCACCAAAAATGTTTATTCAAGAGACTTAAATAAATGTAGAGCTATTCAATGTGGATAAAAAAGAGTCAATCTTATAAGAATGCTAATTCTGCATAGAGAATCATTGAAATTCCAATGTCCCTAAAAGAATCTTTTTTTAATTCGGGAAGCTCAATCTATAATTGATATGGAGGAGCAAAGGTCTAAGAATATCCAAGACACTCCTGAAGAAAAAGAGTGCGGTTGTAAAAGATCTTAAAATTTACTCTACAGGTGTAATAATTGAGACAGTGTTGAATTGGCACAGAAATAGAGAAACAGGCCAGTAGTACAGTATAGAGAATCCAGAACCAGACTTCCATACATAGAGGGACAGTATGAGTACTGTTAATCAGTGGGTGTAAATGATGATTTTTCAAAAAATAGTCCAAGTACAACTGATTATCCAATTGGAAGGCAAACAAAGTCAGGTCTCTACCTCAAAACCCTACAAAAAACAATTCCCGGTAGATTAAAGATTAAAACATGAAAGTTAAAGCTATAAAACTTTTAAAAGACAATATTTTTATAACTTCAGGATAAGGAAGGATTCTGTTAACAAAACACATAAAGTTTAAACCAAAAATGAAAGAGTAATCAATCTGATTATATTAAAATGAAAATTTTCTGTTTGAAAAAAAATGTCAAAAAGAATGAAAATGTAAGCTACAAACTGGGAGAATATAATTGTAACACACATAACTGACAAAGGATTAATATCTGGAATATATATGAAAGTCTTATAGATCAATAAGAAAAAGAAAAGTCAATAATAAAGAGCAAAAGATATGAACAGGCATTTCATAAAAGAGAAATACAAACAACCCATGTATACACAAAGTGGTCAAACTCATTAGTAGTAAGTGTTGTGCAAATTAAACCAAAATATAATACCAACCACATTTGCCAGAATGGAAAAATCAACCACATTTACCAGAATGGAAAAATTTTAAAGTGTGATAGTAGTAAAAGATGACAAAGGTTGTGGACCAAAGGAATTTCTCATATATAGCTGGTGAGAAAAAGTTGCTACAATCACTTTGAAAAACATTCTGTCATTATCTAGTAATAGTTGGTAATACTAATCAGTAGTAAAGTTGAGCATTGGTGCATACCAACTATTCTCTTCCTAGGAATGTATCCTAGAGAAAGCTCATGCATATGTTGAGCAAGAGCCAAGTGCAAGAATGTTAACAGCATCATTATTTAATAGTGACAAAATCCCAGAAGCAAAACAAATGTTCATCAATAGTAAGCTGGTTAAATTAATTGTAGTATGGTCATACATTGATCTATTTTCTAGCAATGAAAATTAATGCACTTTAGCTGTACTCATTTGTATGAACAAATCTCAAAAAATGTAGTATTGAGTGAAAAAAATAAGTTACAGAAAAGTGAATAGCATTCTATTTGTATAAAATGCAAAATAGGCACATTTAAATTATACATTGTTAAACTCTATGGAAAACGATTGAACAATTGTCACAAAATTCAGGATAGTAATTACCTCGGATGGAATCATGAGGGTGTGGTTGAGGGGAGGGTGTCATTAAGTACTGAGGATGTTCTCTTCATAAGCTACATCCTGAGTACAGAGGTAGTCACATTATTATTTTCTTTCTTTTTTTTGAGACAGAGTCTTACTCTGTTGCTACTAGAGTGCGGTAGTGTTAGCCTAGCTCACAGCAACCTCAAACTCCTGGGCTGAAGCGATCCTACTGCCTCAGCCTCCCGAGTAGCTGGGACTACAGGCATGCACCACCATGCCCAGCTAATTTTTTCTATTTATTTTTAGTTGGCCAATTAATTTCTTTCTAGTTTTAGTAGAGATGGGGTCTCACTCTTGCTCAGGCTGGTTTTGAACTCCAGACCTTGAGTGATCCGCCCGCCTCGGCCTCCCAGAATGCTAGGATTACAGGTGTGAGTCACCACGCCAGGCCACATTATTATTTTCTAAGTTGTGTGTTCATAATATATACTCTTTTCTTTATATGCTATTTTGTCCACATTAAAATGATTAAAAAGAAGAAGAATTCATAAAAATTAGATATATGACTCGTAGTCCCCTTACCTTTATCAAGGATACAAATGAGTCATGTTTTGGAGATTTAAGAGAGAGTGCAGACTTTTCCTTTTTCAAATAAAAAACTTTTTATTCAGAACTAATTCAAACTTACAGAAAAGTTGTGAGAATGGTATCAAAACACCTGTTTACCCTTTATCCAGATTCATTTATTGTTACTTTTTTATCTTATTTGCTTTATTGTTGAAGAGAGATTTTTCTCTCTCTCTCAACATATACATATTTTTTTCCAAACTGTTTAAGTTGGAAATAAACTGCATACATCATGCCCTTACCTTTGCTTCCAGATACTTCATTGTTATTTTCGTAAGAAAAAAAGACATCTGTTATATAGCCACAGTACAGTTACCATTGTCAAGGCATTTAACATTGAAACAATACTTTAAAAACTGCCATCTACATTCCAATTTGTCAACTGCCCATATAATGTCCTTTTGAAATAGCATTTGTTTTTTCCTCCACTAGAGGTTGCAGTGTCTGTATCACATTTAGTTGTTATGTTTCTTTAGTCTCTCGTCTCGAACAATTCCTGAGCTTTTCTTTGCCCTTTATGACAATGATATTTTTGAAGAATACTGATTTTTTTTTCTTTAAAGAGAATGATTCTCATTTTGAGTAGATATTTTCTCATGATTATTTTCAGGTTACGGATTCTTAATCAAAATGCTACATAAATGATGTATTCTCAGAGTATCACATCTTGAGGTGCATAATATCTATCTGCCTCTCATTGGTGATATTCATATTCATTTTGATAATTTGACCAAGGTGCTGTGTAATTTCTCCACTATAAGGGTGAGAAATTTTTTAAAAGGATTTCTTTGATGAGAGCTGCTGGTAGGTTTTGTAGCCTGCTCCCCTCTAATGGAGAAAAGTGGACGCGTTATCTCCCCCTCGTCCCAAGTCAAAAGGGAGGCTTCAGTGACACCATTTAGAAAGCTTAATATGTGTCCTCTGAATTTATCAGGTCAGAGTTCACTGATGTCCAATTCTTCCTTTTCAGGAAATCTTGAGATCAAGAGAAGGGCTGGTTTGCAGCTTGGAGGTGAAGCAAAGGAGAGCTACCAGTAGATTGGAATCAGGCTGTTCTTCTTCAGTTTGTCAGGCAATGAGTGCATCAGTGTTTCCCATGAACCAGACATGAAAGAGAGCCTGTTTGGAGCCATTTCACAGTCTGACTCAAAGGCCACTGACAGTGCGAACAGGCCTAGCAAGGGAGAAGCTGGCAGAAACTCATTGAATTCTAGTGGTTAGGTGTGATTAAGGTCCCAGGAATAGGGTACATTCCTTCAGGTCTGGGGAACCTCAGGTGAGTCCAACAATGATTTGTGGGAGGTCTCTCCTAAGAACCTTTAGGGACTCCAAAAGAAGAAGAGTTAGCTTTCAACACCTGGAAGCACAGAAAGCATGAAACCATCTCATGACCTTACAGGTAGAATAAGAACATTGCTCTCCTCTTTGTAGAGAGGCCAGGTCAGAAAGGGAGGTTAGTAAAATCACAGATGCCAGAGGAGCAGCTTGAGGGGAAAGAGGACCATGCTTTCCTTTGCCATTAATGGGGTTAACCCACTGCAGACCCTATCTGTGGGAGAAGACAAAATCTAATATTTAATTAATTTTGAAGCCCATTATTTTATGGGAGCAAACATTTTCATTTGAAATGGAATTGAGGCTAGATTCGGTGACATCGTTCCCATAATCCCAGAACTTTGGGAAGCAGAAGCAGGAGGATGGCTTGAGGCCAGCAGTTCAAGGCCAGCCTGGGCAACATAGTGAGAATTCATTTTTGAAAAAACAAAAAAAGTTGGATGTGGTGGCATGTGCCTGTAGTCCCAGCTACTTAGGAGGCTGAGGCAGGAGGATGGCTTGAGCCCAGGAGTTCAAGGTTGCAGTGAGCTATGATCATGTCATTGCACTCTAGCCTGGGTGAAATATCAAGATCCTATCTCTAAAAAAAAAGTTTTTTTTAAGTGTCATTGAGACTGTGTTTGTGATTTAGAGTAACTATAGGACTTTTAATTAAGAATGATCAGGAACATCATGTCACTGATTGAGTTTTCATTGAGGGGCAGGGGACAACATAGCTGAATAAATTTTATTTATTTACTTGTTTGAAAATCTATTCATTTAAAAATAGATAATACATTACATGATCCAAAATGAAAATGATATGAAAAGTATACACTGAACAATCTTCTCACATCTGTGTCTATCTACCCAATTGTCCTTTTCTTACAGGTAAACATTTTTATATATTTATTGTTCTAATATTTCTTTATGCAGATAGAAGCAAATATGAATGGATAACCTTATGCTCCTGTTTCTTATGCAAAAGGTAGCATACTGTTTAGAACCTTGCTTTTTTTTTATTGTGATGAAATATACATAACATAAAATTTACCATTTTAACCTAGTAGTGGAATTGTTGAAGGATATGGTAATTCTGTTTACCTTTTTGAGGAACTACCAAGCTGTTTTTTTACCATAGCACCATTTTGCATTCCCACCAGCAATGCACGAGGGTTATAATTTCTTCACATCTTTGCCAAAACTTATTTTCTTTTTTAAAAATTAAAAAAGTGGGGCCGGGCGCTGTGGCTCACGCCTGTAATCCTAGCTCTTGGGAGGCCGAGGCGGGCGGATTGCTCAAGGTCAGGAGTTCAAAACCAGCCTGAGCAAGAGCGAGACCCCGTCTCTACTATAAACAGAAAGAAATTAATTGGCCAACTGATATATATATATATAAAAAATTAGCCGGGCATAGTGGCGCATGCCTGTAGTCCCAGCTACTCGGGAGGCTGAGGCAGAAGGATCACTCGAGCCCAGGAGTTTGAGGTTGCTGTGAGCTAGGCTGACGCCACGGCACTCACTCTAGCCTGGACAACAAAGTGAGACTCTGTCTCAAAAAAAAAAAAAAACAAAACAAAACAAAAAAAGTGGCCGGGCATGGTGGCTCATGCCTGTAATTCTAGCACTCTGGGAGGCCAAGGCAGGAGAATCGCTCAAGGTTAGGAATTCAAGACCAACCTGAGCAAAAGTGAGACCCTATCTCTACTAAAAATAGAAAGAAATTAGCTGGACAACTAAAAATGTATAGAAAAAATTAGGGAGGCATGGTGGTACATGCCTGCAGTTCCAGCTACTGGGGAGGCTGAGGCAGAAGGATTGCTGTGAGCTAGCCTGATGCCACGGCACTCTAGCCCAGGCAACAGAGCAAGACTCTGTCAAAAAAAAAATTTTTTTTAAAGTTACAATAACCATCCTAATGGGTATGAAGTGGTATTTCTTTTTCTTTTTTTTTTTTTTGAGACAGAGTCTCGCTTTGTTGCCCAGGCTAGTGTGAGTGCCATGACGTCAGCCTAGCTCACAGCAACCTCAAACTCCTGGGCTCCAGCAATCCTTCTGTCTCAGCCTCCCAAGTAGCTGGGACTACAGGCATGCGCCACCATGCCCGGCTAATTTTTATATATATATATCAGTTGGCCAATTAGTTTCTTTCTATTTATAGTAGAGACGGGGTCTCGCTCTTGCTCAGGCTGGTTTTGAACTCCTGACCTTGAGCAATCCGGCCCGCCTCGGCCTCCCAGAGAGCTAGGATTACAGGCGTGAGCCACCGCGCCCGGCCTGAAGTGGTATTTCATTGTGGTTTAGATATGCAGTTCTCTAATGATACGATGTTGAGCATCTTTTCATGTGCTTATTGGCCATTTGTATGTCTTCTTTGGAAAAACGTCTATTCAAGTCCTTTGCCAATTTTTTAATTAATCCCTTAACAGATATTTGATTTGCAAATATTTTATTTTATTCTATCAGTTATCTTTTCACTCTCTTGATAGTGTACTTTGGTATACAAAAGTTGTAAATTTTGATGTAGTTCTATTTTTTTGTTGTTTTTCTTGTGCTTTTGGTAACATATCCAAGAAGCCATTGCCATATCCAATGTCATGAAGATTTCCCATGGTGCTGTCCCTATGCTATGCTATTCTATAGGGCTAGGGAATAGTATCCAGTATGCCAAAGGCTGCAGTTTACTAACCTCTTTGTCAGGCTCTGCCCTGGATGTTGTAACTGTTTGACTAGACTCTAGAGTTCAAAAATAGTTACTTCAAGCAGTTCTTGCCAGTTCAATTGTTATTTAGGTGGAAGGATGGAATCCTGGAGCTTCCTGGAGGGATGGATCCTTGTATATCTTCTGTGACATCCTTGCTTTTCTTTTCTTTTTTGACTTGAGAATATATCTCAGAGATCTTTCCATTCATCAGTTCATTGAAATCTTGCTCATTCTCCCTAATAGCTACATATATTCTATAGTATGGGTATATCATGGTTTATTTAATCTGTCTCCTATTGCTGGACACTTGGGTTTTATCCAATGTTTCATTATTACAAATAGTATCATAATGAAAAACTTTGTGTGTGTATATATATGTGTGTATAAACATATTAGATATATAGCTATATGTGTAGGACTCCTTCCTAAAAGCAGAATTGCTAGATCAAGGGTAAAGGCATTTGCAGTTTTGGTAAATTGCTAAAAGACACTCCACAGGAATTGTATTCTTAAAATCTCACCAGCAATGTATTAGAGTGCCTGTTTCCCCAAAATTTCAATTAAAAGTTTTCAATTTTAAACTTTTGGAATTTTGCCAGTTTGGTGGGTGATAAAAGGCATCTCGATGTAATTTTTTTTCTTTTTTTTTTTTGAGACAGAGTCTCACTTTGTTGCCTAGGCTAGAGTGAGTGCTGTGGCATCAGCCTAGCTCACAGCAACCTCAATCTCCTGGGCTCAAGCGATCCTACTGCCTCAGCCTCCTGAGTAGCTGGGACTACAGGCATGTGTCACCATGCCAGGCTAATTTTTTATATATATATTTTTAGTTGGTCAATTAAATTTTTTCTATTTTTATTAGAGACGGGGTCTCGCCCAGGCTGGTTTTGAACTCCTGACCTTGACCCATCCTCCTGTCTCGGCCTCCCAGAGTGCTAGGATTACAGGCAGGAGCCACCTCGCCCAGCCTCAATGTAATTTTAATCTGCATTTTTCTTACTATGAGTGAGGGTATGCATCTTTTCATATGTTGAAGGGATATTTCTCAAAAAAATTTAAGGACAGGCTGGGCATGGTGGCTCACGCCTGTAATCCTAGCACTCTGGGAGGCAGAGGCGGGAGGATGGGTCAAGGTCAGGAGTTCAAAACCAGCCTGAGCAAGAGCGAGACCCCGTCTCTACTAAAAATAGAAAGAAATTAATTGGCTAACTAAAAATATATAGAAAAAATTAGCCGCGCATGCCTGTAGTCCCAGCTACTCTGGAGGCTGGGGCAGGAGGATCGCATGAGCCCAGGAGTTTGAGGTTGCTGTGAGCTAGGCTGATGCCACGGCACTCTAGCCGGGGTAACAAGAGTGAGACTCTGTCTCAAAAAAAAAAAAAAATAGGACACAAGGAACACAAATAAAATTATCTTCTAATCATATTCCAGTTGTAGTGGTTAGAGTTCTAACTGGGGAAGTTGTCACTGGGAGTGGACATTGTTTCTGCTTCAGAGTAGAAAACAGACAAAGTAGGTGGTGAGAGAAAGGAGAGCCAGTTGAGGTGGGGTAGGAGAAACAGGGTTTTCGTTTCCTTTTTTTCTTTTTTTTTTGACACAGAGCGAATATTGTAGAATGTATGTGTGGGTGCAGCAGGACTCGAATTGGATGGTGTTTCTTGGTTTCCCCCATCCTTTTAATGGGTTTGAGGGAAGACCCCGTGTGATTATTCTAGCATAAAATTATAACAGGTTTTAATTGGGCTTCCACTACACAGAGTACTCAGAATTCTTCAACTGGCTACTTACCTAGGGTATTCTAAGCCTTCTCGGTTATATGGCCTACTGTTTTAGCCTGGATTATAGCTACTGCCTTTTTTCAGCTGTTTTGAAAGTATATGTGTGCGTGTGGGAAAATCCTGTTCTTAAAATAACCATTACAAAGGATAAATAGCTTCATTTGCCTACTTTTCTGGTAGCATGAATATCAGAGGAGCTTACTTAAGAATCTGAACAGATGGTAGTGAGGGCACTAGGAAGATGAGAGTTAGAAGGAGGGTGTAAAAGAAATACAGGGGACTCACACCTATGGCTGTTTCCGTGGGGAGGAGCTGACCAAAATCTGAGTCTGTACAGTGTGGATCAGTAGTTTAGGAGCCACTCCCAAGGAGAAAAACAGGGTCCTAATCAAGGAACATTCTCTGCCACCTGGCAACATTTGGGTAGCTGAATTAAAAATTGCTATAGCTTCCTGACTGTCAAGAGTTTCCCATTCTTTTCCTTTATGGTGGGCCTCTTTATTATGGTCATCCTTTCCATGTCCCACTATTGTATGTTAGATATGTGCAGGACAGATCATTTTAGTTCATAGGTTACGAGCAGCCATACCAAAGGAGTTACATCTGGATCTGATATAGATTACAAACTGTGCCCAGCCTATATGTGGATTTTTTTGATAAATATATTGGACAATTTTTGGGAGATTTGTGACAATTTGATAAAACAGACAAACTATATAGCCTAGTCATATCAAAAAAATTAAGAAAAATTTGGTATGTCCTGAATGCATAAAGAATGTGTTAATCAACTATTTATGTTACTAGCAAAGCTTCTGATAAACATAGGCTATTAGTAGTTACATTTTTGTGGAGTCAAAAGTTTTATATGTATTTTTGACTGCATGTTGGGGGGTTGGCACTCCTATTCCTCTTATTGTTCAAGGGTCAAGATATGATTGTTCCTGATTGACAAGGGTATTGAAACTGGAAAGAAAATAATTTATAGACAATGACTGTACCAGTTTTAGTGCTTAGCCATTGGGTGTCTCCATAGTCTTTATTCAGGAGGTAGGAGCAATGAGGTAGAGTTGGGGAATTCAGTGGTAAGTATGGAGAAATAGTTAACATGGTAAGCCTGAAATGACTATCTTTAAAAGGGCCTGTTTTCCAGGTTCGCCCTTGTCTAGCATGTGGGAACTTAAATTTCAGGAGTGTTCCCACCATTTCCTAACTGATAAGGGTGACCCACTGTGTTCAGACTGTGCAAACAATGTGGTTTATGCTGAACACCTGCTTTTCTTCTTGAAATCTGAGGTTTTGGTACATGCTAGGGAGTGGGTGCTTACATGACCAGCCCTCAATGACAATCTTGGTACTGAGTCCCTAGTAGCCTTTCCTAGGCAGAAACATTACACCGATGCATTTTTGTTGCTCGAGGAAGAGGTTACTTTGTGTGACCCCTCATGGGAAGGTTTTATGGACTTTAAGTTGCTGCTAAACTTACATGTTGAAGCCCTAACCCAAATATGACTGCATTTGGAGATAGGGCCTCAAGGAAGTAACTAAGGTTAGATGAGGTCATAAGGGTAGGTCCCTGATCTGAGAGGGTTAGTGTCCTTATAGGAAGAGACACTGGAAAGCACATACTCTGTCTTGTGCTCTCTTTTTCTCTCTCTGTTTATCTTCTTGCATGCCCAGGCTGGGGAGAGGCCATGTGAGGACATAAGAAGAAGGCTGTCATTTGTAAGCCAAGAAAAGAGCCCTTACCAGAAATTAAATCGTCTGGCACCTTGATCTTGGACTTTCAGCCTCCAGAACTGTGAGAAATAAATTTCTTTTGTTTAAGCCACCCAGTATTTTATTATGGCAGCCTGAGCAGACTAACACAGAAGGAGAGAGCCTTGATAAGGAAGTCTGCACATGGATTGTTCCAGACTCCACCTGTGTCTATTCACCTTATGACTGTGTATCTTTACTACATCCCTGTAATAAATCTCAGCTGTGAGCACAACTGTATGTTGAGTATCATGTGTCTTTCTAGTAAATCTTCAAAAGTGGGTGTAGTATCGGGAACCCCTAAACCAGTAAGAAATTTTAAAAAAGAAGCCAAATTATTTTTAGTTTTAGTTTAGGCAGGTTGCCTGGGGTAGTAAGTTTCCAGAGATGCAGGACTCTCAGTGCTAACACTGGGATGGTTGGTTACCCTAGACTTGACCTTGAGAGAAATATTATTTTCTGATAACTTTCCAGCTGTTCCCTTTTCTGGCTTCTCTGGCTTCACAGAACAATTATTAGAAGGTTTGATTTTGACTTCTTCAGTCCTGAGTAATTTTTTACTCTCTGTCCGAGACTGATTGCTTTTTCCCTAGAAGCAACAAAATAGGATGGGAACATCATGACTCATGGAGTTGGGCAGCCTGGGTTTGAATCCTGGTTCAGCTGTGGGACTTCAGGCTGGTTCCTTGGTTACTCTGAGCCTAGCTAGTTTCCTTACCTGAAAAATGAGGACAACATAACCACCTCTGAGGTAATAATAACTATCCTTATTGGCAAAGATCAAACGAGATCTTGATTGAGAAATTAACACAGGTCCTGATATATACCTAGCAAATGTCTATTTTTTTTTAGTGAATGGAGTAGAAGACAGGGTGTACAGACACCAATATGTGAGACTGGCAATTTGAGGGATATAAATTTGAATTTTTATTTTTTCCATTTACAAAAACCTTGAACCAGGCATTTAAAAGCACATTTATATATAACCTCCATGTAGGTAGCACGTCTTCCATGCTGTCTTTTCAGATTCTGTATTAGAGTTTTCCAGAGAAACGAACCAATAGAATATACAATCATCCTCAGAAAATGTGAGGGATTTGTTCTAGGACCTCCTTTGGATGTCAAAATCCACAGATGCTCAAGTGCCTTCTATAAAATGACATAGTATTTGCAAATAACCTATACACACCCTCACATATACTTTAAATCATCTCTAGATTATTTATAGTACCTATTGCAATGTATATACTATGGAAATAGTTGTTGTAATGTATTGTTTAGGGAATAATGACAAGGATAAAAGGATGTACATGTTCAGTACAGATTCAACCATCCATTTAAAAATTTTTTTTCAATCCATTTTAATTTCTGGAATCTAGGATGTGGAACCCATGGATGTGGAGGGCTCACTGTATGTATAGATCTTTGTAAGAGGAGATTTATTATGGGAAATGGCTTACATAGTTATGGAAACCAAGAAGTCCCACAATCTGCCATCTCTAAGCTAGAAAATGAGGAAAGCTGGTGGAGAAATTCAGTTTGAGTCCAAAGGCCTTAGAATCAGGGGCTGATGGTATAAGTTCCTGTCTGAGTCTGAAAGCCCAAGAATCAGGCCCATTGATGTCTGATGGCAGGAGAAGGTAGAGGTCCTAGTTCAAGCAGGGAGACTGAATTTGCCCTTCCTCTACTCTTGTGTTCTATTCAGGCCTTCAATGGACTGCGTGATGCTCACCTGCATTGGTGAGGGTGATCATCTTGGTCTACTGATTCACACGCTAATCTCTTCCAGAGACCCCTCACAGACACACCTAGAAGTAATGTTTCACCAGCTATCTGGCCACCCCTTGGCCCCATCAAGTTGACACATAAAATTAACCATCATAAATTCAGTCTGTACCTTTGTATTAATACTTTTCTAGTGTAAATTCATAATAAAAAAATATAGTTCTTGATCTACCCATTGGAAAGAGCACCCAAGTAACAATGATCACACCTAGTGCCCAGATCTTGTTTTTATATTATTTATTTATTTATTTGAGACAGAGTTTCACTCTGTTGCCCAGGCTAGAGTGCCGTGGCGACAGCCTAGCTCACAGCAACCTCAATCTCCTGGGCTCAGGCGATCCTCCTGCCTCAGCCTCCCGAATAGCTGGGACTACAGGCATGCGCCACCATGCCCAGCTAATGTTTTTTTCTATATATTTTTATTTGGCCAATTAATTTCTTTCTATTTATAGTAGAGACGAGGTCTGGCTCTTGCTCAGGCTGGTTTCAAACTCCTGACCTCAAGCAATCAACCCGCCTGGGCCTCCCAGAGTGCTAGGATTACAGGCGTGAGCCACTGTGCCCGGCCCAGATCTTGTTTTTTTTTTGTTGTCTGAGTGTCACAGAGCATCACTCAGAGTCCCTGGGTAGAGTGCAGTGATTGTAGTCACCACAATCTCCAGGTCCTGGGCTGTGAGCTATCCTTCTGCCTCAGCCTCCTGGGTAGCTGGGACTACAGGCGCATG
This sequence comes from Microcebus murinus, assembly GCF_040939455.1. Classification (NCBI taxonomy): domain Eukaryota; kingdom Metazoa; phylum Chordata; class Mammalia; order Primates; family Cheirogaleidae; genus Microcebus; species Microcebus murinus. The sequence goes on along the minus strand of NC_134116.1, from coordinate 17,053,617 downwards.
CCACAATGCCCAGCTGTATTTTGTGGTTTTGTGTCTTATTTTTTGTTTGTCTTTTGAGACGGGGTCTCATTGTGCTCAGGCTGGTGTTGAACCTCTGAGTTGGAGCTATCCTCCTGCCTCGGCCTCCCAGAAAGCTATGATTACAGGCATGAACCACTGCTCCCAGCCCAGATCTTGGTTTTCAAATACCATTTGCCAATAAAAGGAGCCAGGGGCCAGGACTCCTTTGAGAAATAGCTAATTCCAGGTCTGGAGCAATAAAAAGTACAAATCTGGCTAAAGAACCTCTCAAAGACTAATGGTGCAAAAAGGACACAAGGGTTTTCTGGCCAAATTTGGGAAATTCTGAATCATAGAAAGAATGATTATAACTCACTGAGCAAATAAAAAGTCATGAGGCCATAGTGATGAGACAGAAAGGGGGGGGGAGATACTAAAAAAGAAAAGAAAATCTCTTCTTTACAGAGTATTAGCTAATAAATATAGAAGGAATGATAGAATTAAAAATCCCCAATGTAGTGATTGATTTAAATTAATTAATTCAGGCCAGGCAAGGTGGCTTATGCCTATAATTACAGTACTTTGGGAGACTAAGGCTGGAGGATTTTTTGAGACTAGGAGTATGAGAAGAGCCTGGGCTACATAGTGACACCCTATTTCTAGAAAAAACAATCAGCCAAGCATGGTGGCCTATAGTCCCAGCTACTTGGGAGGCTGAGATGGAAGGATCTCTTGAGCCCAGGAGTTTGAGGCTACAGTGAGCTATGATTGCCCCACTGCACTCTAGCCTGGGCAACAGAGTGAGACCTTATCCCTTAAAAACAAATTAATAGGTGCTAAAACTATTAATTGAAAGGTTTGGAAAAGCAAGAAAACATTTGGATAATGCTAAAGATTCACCCCACAGATTTCTTATTAATCACAGTGGGGGAAGACTTATCTTTAAGTGGAGAGATCTAGTAGTCACCATCTTAACTAACTGGTCAAATTTACCATTCCAGTAAGAGTGGAACAACCTGACGTTGTATTTCTCCAAACGTGATACAATATGAATACACAATAGCACCTATGAGATACCCTTGCCACAATACTTCACATGAATCCAATTGAGCCTAATCTAGACTTAAGTGTCAGTTTATAGCATGGCTCCTCAACCTCAAAATTTGGGGGCGGATAATTCTCTGCTGAGGTGTCTGTCCTGTGCACATCCCCTAGCCTCTACCTACTAGATTCCAGTAGCACCTCCTTTGTTTTCTCCCCGCCTTTCTTTCCTCCCAGTTTTGACAACTTAAAATGTCTCCGGACATTGCCAAATATCCCCCAGGGGCAAATACTCCCTTGGTTGAGATCACTGGTTTATAGGAAATATAGGGCATAAAATAAAAAGTTTTATAGTGCCGTGAGGAAACAATCAGACAAATCCAGAATATGGGACATTCTACAAGACAACTGGCCTGGAGTCTTCAAAATATTAATAAAAGAAAAAAAAAAGAAAAAGGTTTGTACTGTTATGTATTTGCAGTGAATAAAGATATATGACAAATAAATACAATGTAAGAATCCTGACTGGATCCTGGTTAAAAATAAAACAGCTATCAAAGACGTTCCTGGGACAAGTGGAGAAAATTAAATGTGGACTAAATATTAGATGGTGTATGGAATTATTATTAATTTTCTGAAGTGTGAAAATGGTACTGTGATTATTTGGGATAGGGGTTGTCAAGTCTGTGTCAGTGTTCCCTGGTCCTTGGTTCCCAGTGCTGAAGAATAGGTACTGGTACCAAATTGATGACGGGTCAGTCACATTCACACACAAGGAACTCACACAGCAGCTTTTTTGTAGGAAAGAAGGAAGATTTATAAAGCATACATTTGGGAGAGGAAAGGTTCTGCTCTGAGTGTGGAGAAGATGCAGAGTTCCTAGCACACCTTGCATTTTATGCCTATGCTACTGTAGCATGCTAAGTAGTAGGCGGAATATTCATATTTGGGGAAGACGGCAGGGAATTCCTGGAATACGAACCCTCCCATTTCTTTTACTTGTTTGGTCTTGCCCAGACTGGCATGGTGCACTAGGATGTGATTTTTACTATGTTAATGAGGGAAAGTTCATTCTTGGTCATGATTCTTGGTCTCTTCTGTGCATGTCTTGTTTTGGGGGGGAAATAAAAAAATTTAATAAGGCACCCAGTTAATTTTTAATTTTTTGTAGAGACAGGGTCTCGCTATGTTGCCCAAGCTGATCTGGTACTCCTGGCCTCAAGTGATCCTCCTACCAGCCTCCCAAAACCCTGGGATTATAGGCCTGAGCCATCATACTTGGTCCCTGTTGATTCTTAATACAGGAAGTAATATATTTGCATTTTTTAAAGTATTTTGCATCATTCTGGACCAGAATTAACTGGGTGTGGTGGCATTTGCCTGTAGTCCTAGCTACTCAGGAGGCTGAGTCAGGAGGATGACTTGAGCCCAGGAGCTTGAGGTCACAGTGAGGATCAGGCCACTGCATTCCAGCCTGGGTGGCAGAGCAAGACCCTGTCTCTTAAAAAGAAAAATGAGGCTGGGCGCGGTGGCTCATGCCTGTAATCCTAGCACTCTGGGAGGCGGAGGCGGGCGGATTGCTCCAGGTCAGGAGTTCGAAACCAGCCTGAGCAAGAGTGAGACCCCGTCTCTACTATAAATAGAAAGAAATTAATTGGCCAACTAATACATATATAGAAAAAATGAGCCAGGCATGGTGGCACATGCCTGTAGTTCCAGCTATTTGGGAGGCTGAGGCAGGAGGATTGCTTGAGCCCAGGAGTCTGAGGTTGCTGTGAGCTAGGCTGACGCCACGGCACTCACTCTAGCCTGGGCAACGAAGTGAGACTCTGTCTCAAAAAAAAAAAAAGAAAAGAAAAATGAACAAGTACAAAACATACAAGCATCTAAATTGGAGTAAAGCACCAAGAGTGGCAAGCTGAGCTGCTGTCAGATGTTTCCAGGTGAGCATCCCTGCCTTGTTAAATGTTTTTTTTTTTTTTTTTTTTTTTTTTTTTTTTTTTTTTTTTTTTTTTTTTTTTTTTTTTTTTTTTGAGACAGAGTCTCGCTTTGTTGTCCAGGCTAGAGTGAGTGCCATGGCGTCAGCCTAGCTCACAGCAACCTCAAACTCCTGGGCTCGAGTGATCCTTCTGCCTCAGCCTCCCGAGTAGCTGGGACTACAGGCATGCGCCACCATGCCCGGCTAATTTTATATATATATATATATCAGTTGGCCAATTAATTTCTTTCTATTTATAGTAGAGACGGGGTCTCGCTCTTGCTCAGGCTGGTTTTGAACTCCTGACCTTGAGCAATCCGCCCGCCTCGGCCTCCCAAGAGCTAGGATTACAGGCGTGAGCCACAGCGCCCGGCCTAAATGTTTTGATTTTTTTTTCTTTCTCTTTTACTGATATATGCTTTTCATATTAATATTTATGGAGTACACATGTTTGTTACACGCACAGAATGTGTAATGATCAAGTCAGTGTATTGGGGTATTCATCACCTTGAATGTTTATCATTTTTATATGTTAGCATATTTCAAGTCCTCCTTTCTAGTTACTTTGAAATATATATAATGTTGTTAAGTATAGTCACACTAGTCTGCCATCAAACATTAGAACTTGTTTTTTCTAACTAACTGTATGTTTGTAACCAGAACCAACCCTATTTATCCCCCCTACCCTTCCACCCACACTTCCCACTCTCTGGTATCTATCATTCTATTCTCCATGTCCATGTGATCAAGTTTTTTTTAGCTCTCATATATGAGTATTTGTCTCATGCAGTATTTGTCTATCTTTGCCTGGCTTATTTCACTTAACATAATGACCTCCAGTTCCATCCATGTTGCTGCAAATGACAGGATTCCATTCTTTTTTATGGATGAGTAGTGTTCCATTGTGTATATATGCCACATTTTTTAAATCCATTCTTCCACTTATGGGCACTTAGGTTGATTCTGTATCTTTGCTACTGTGAACAGTGCTGCAGTAAACATTCAGCATATGATTTCTTTTCCTTTGGATAGATACTCAGTAGTACGATTGCTGGATTGTACAGTTCTATTTTTAGTTTTTTGAGAAGTCTCCATACTGTTTTCCATAGAGGTTGTACTAATTTACATTCCCACCAACAGTGTATAAGTGTTCCCTTTTTTCGTATCCTTACCAGCATCTGTTATTTTTTGTCTTTTTAGTAATAGCCATTCTAGCTGGGGTAAGATGATGTCTCATTATGGTTTTGATTTGTGTTCCCCTAATAATTAGTGATGTTGAACATTTTTTCAAATACCTGTTAGCCATTTGTATATCTTCTTTTGAGAAATGTCTATTCCTGTCTTTTGCTCATTTTTCAAATGGGATTATTTGGTTTTTTTTTTTTTTTTTTTTTTGAGACAGAGTCTCGCTTTGTTGCCCAGGCTAGAGTGAGTGCCCTGGCATCAGCCTAGCTCACAGCAACCTCAAACTCCTGGGCTCAAGCAATCCTCCTGCCTCAGCCTCCCGAGTAGCTGGGACTACAGGCATACGCCACCATGCCCGGCTAATTTTTTATATATATATCAGTTGGCCAATTAATTTCTTTCTATTTATAGTAAAGACGGGGTCTCGCTCTTGCTGAGGCTGGTTTTGAACTCCTGACCTTGAGCAATCCGCCCGCCTCGGCCTCCCAAGAGCTAGGATTACAGGCGTGAGCCACCGCGCCCGGCCTGGTTTTTTACTATTGAAATGTTTAAGTTCCTTGTATATTCTGGATATTAGTCCCTTGTTGGATGAGTAGTTTGCAAATATTTTCTTCCATTCAAGAGGCTGTCTCCTTACTCTGTTGACTATTTCTTTTGCTGTGCAGAAGCCTTTTAGTTTAATGTAGTTCCATTTGTCTATTTTTGGTTTTGTTACTTGTGCTTTTGAAGTCTTTGCCATAAAATCTTTTTTTTTTTTTTTTTTGAGACAGAATATTGCTCTGTTGTCCTAGCTGGAGTGCTGTGGCATCAGCCTAGCTCACAGCAACCTCAAACTCCTGGCCTCAAGTGATCCTTCTGCCTTAACCTCCTAAGTAGCTGGGACTATAGGCATATACCACCATACCCGGCTAATATTTTTTTCTTATTTTTAGTTGCCTGGCTAATTCTTCCTTCCTTTCCTTCTCTTTCTTTCTCTCTTTCTCTCTTTCTCTCTCTCTCTCTCTCTCTCTCTCTCTCTCTCTCTCTCTCTCTCTCTCTCTTTCTTTCTTTCTTTCTTTCTTTCTTTCTTTCTTTCTTTCTTTCTTTCTTTCATACAGACAGTGTCTCTCTCTTGCTCAGGCTGGTCTTGAACTCCTGACTTCAAGCGATCCTCCTGCCTCAGCCTCCCAGAGTGCTAGGATTATAGGTGTGAGCCACTGTACCTGGCCACCATAAAATCTGTCTAGATCGATGTGCTGAAGAGTTTTTCCTATGTTGTCTTCTAGTAGTTTTATAGTTTGGGGTCTTAGGTTTAAGTCTTTAATCTATCTTTAGTTGACTTTTGTATATGGTAAGAGATAGGAGTTGAATTTCATTCTTCTGTATATGGTCATCCAGTTTTCCCAGCACCACTTATTGAAGAGGATGTCTTACACACTGTAGGTTCAGTTAGCTGTAAATATGTGGATTTATTTCTGGGTTATCTCTTCTGTTTCATTGGTCTATGTGTCTAATTTTGTGCCAATACTGGGCTCTTTTGGTTACTATATGTTTGTAATATATTTTGAAATCAGGTAGTATGATGCCTCCAGCTTTGTTCTTTTTGCTCAGGATTGCTTTGGCCATTTGGACTCTCTTTTGGTTCCATATGAATTTTAGGATTTTCTATTTCTGTGAAAAATGATGTTGGCATTTTGATAGGGATTGCATTGACTCTAGATTGCTTTGGGCAGTATGGTCAGTTTAATGACATTAATTTTCTTGATCCATGAGCATGGGTTGTTTTTCCATTTGTTTGTGTCCTCTGCAATTTCTTTCATCAGTGTTTTATAATTTGCCTTGTAGATATCTTTCACCTTCTTGGTTAAATGTATTCCTAGGTATTTTATTTTTCTATAGGTATTGTAAATGGTATTGTGTTCTTTATTTCTTTTAGCTATTTCACTGTAGGTTTATAGAAATGCTACTGATTTTTGTATGTTGATTTTGTTTTTTTTTTTTTTTTTTTTTTTTGAGACAGAGTCTCACTTTGTTGTCCAGGCTAGAGTGAGTGCCGTGGCGTCAGCCTAGCTCACAGCAACCTCAAACTCCTGGGCTCAAGCGATCCTCCTGCCTCAGCCTCCCGAGTAGCTGGGACTACAGGCATGCGCCACCATGCCCGGCTAATTTTTTTTTATATATATATCAGTTGGCCAATTAATTTCTTTCTATTTATAGTAGAGACGGGGTCTCGCTCTTGCTCAGGCTGGTTTTGAACTCCTGACCTTGAGCAATTCGCCCGCCTCGGCCTCCCAAGAGCTAGGATTACAGGCGTGAGCCACAGCGCCCGGCCTGATTTTTGTATGTTGATTTTGTATCCTGTAACTTTACTGTATTTGTTTATCAGTTCTAAGAGATCTTTAGATTTCTTAAAAGAAGTAGAAAATTTGGAATTTTATGTGAAAGCTGCCATATTTTGAATATACATGTAATTAACTAATTCAGATTTGCTGAGCCTTTGTCTCTCTGTCTCTCGCACACACTCATATACAGGGAGATAACCAAACATAGCCTTGTGCCACATGTGGCTCACTTTTTGACTCCATGTGATCTTTGGCCTCTAAGATAAAAACCCCGTAGTCTTTAGTATAATATTTGCTTTCTTCAGGATCTGGCCGTTGCCTATTCCTGAAGACTTACCTCTAATCACTTAGTTTGTTCAAGTTGTACCATTTGTAATTTGGCAAGGCATGCTGCTAAATTCACGCCTCACCATTATGACACATGGTATTTTCTCTGCTTGGAAATCCTTTACTCAGAATGTCTACTTATCTATATTTTAATTACTTTTTAAGACCCAGCACAAATGTCTCCTATTCTGTAAAAATCTGCCCTGACCTACATATACAGACTTATCATTTTATTTATTTTGTTGCTACCAAGCAGAATACAATTTTTGTTATCACTTAAATTGTGTTAATATTATAAAATATATAAACAGAGAAAAGTAGAATAATATAAGTAACTGTGTACTTACCAATGAGCTCTATTAATTGCTGACACTTTGCCATTCTAATCTCAGTCTTTTTATTTTTTTTTATTTTATTTTTTTTTGAGACAGAGTCTCGCTTTGTTGTCCAGGCTAGAGTGAGTGCCGTGGCGTCAGCCTAGCTCACAGCAACCTCAAACTCCTGGGCTCAAGCAATCCTCCTGCCTCAGCCTCCCGAGTAGCTGGGACTACAGGCACGAGCCACCATGCCTGGCTGATTTTTATATTATATATATTAGTTGGCCAATTAATTTCTTTCTATTTTTATGGTAGAGACGGGGTCTCGCTCAGGCTGGTTTTGAACTCCTGACCTTGAGCAATCCGCCCGCCTCGGCCTCCCAGAGTGCTAGGATTACAGGCGTGAGCCACCGCGCCCGGCCCTAATTTTTTATATATATATCAGTTGGCCAATTAATTTCTTTCTATTTATAGTAGAGACGGGGGTCTCGCTCTTGCTCAGGCTGGTTTTGAACTCCTGACCTTGAGCAATCCGCCCGCCTCAGCCTCCCAAGAGCTAGGATTACAGGCATGAGCCACAGCACCCGGCCAGTCTTTTTATTTTTTAAGAGGTTAAAATATTAAAAGCTACAGCTGCAGCCACCTAAGTAGAGAGGTGATTAGTACAGTGGAGTATTTGTGCCCTGGACTCATACTGCTTAGGTCATTGTCCCTGGTCTGTCACTTACTAGCTGTTCACCTTCAGCAAATTGTTTAACTGGTTTATCTGTAAAAAAGATGTAATAAAGCTTCTATTTTGTAGAGTTGTGAGGATTAAGAATACACTCAGATTGCTTAGAAAAGCCAGTCTCTGACATAGAGTGAATATTCAATAAATATTAACTATTAGTATTTTATCTACTCCCTCTCTTTCATCTGAGCCAGAAATTGGCTGTTTGTAGCACTTTTAATGTCTTAGGATATAAGCAATCAAGTTTATCCTTTAGCTACATCTATTAGAGTAAATAAGCAAATTTCCTAAACAACAGTGTTTACAAATATTATTTGTACTTTCAGTGCAGATATGAGTTAGGGAATCTTGGCCTACTTTGCTTAAGGACAACGGTCATAAACTATTACTGATTTTTTTATGTGGGGATAAATATATAAGTGCCAGGGGTCTCAAGGATATTCAAGAATTTTCTGGCAGGTGAGGTGGCTCATGCCTATAATCCTAGCACTCTGGGAGGCTGGGGTGGGCAGATCGCTCAAGGTCAGGAGTTCGAAAGCAGCCTGAGTAAGAGCGAGACCCTGTCTCTACTATAAATAGAAAGAAATTAATTGGCCAACTGATATATATATAAAAAATTAGCCGGGCATGGTGGTGCATGCCTGTAGTCCCAGCTACTTGGGAGGCTGAGACAGATGGATGGCTTGAGCCCAGGAGCTCAGCTGACGCCATGGCACTCTAGCCCAGGGAACACAGTGAGACTCTGTCTCAAAAAAAAGAATTTTCTGAATATCTTTCGTAATAGTTGGATTCAAATTCTTGGGCCAATACATTGACACAAAGCATGGCTATTTAAAACTTAAGGAATCTCCTCTGGTTGCAATGCTGAGAAAAAGTTGTAGGCATGGCATTCATTTCATGGGCAGTTTAGATGCAGGCTTACATAGAGTGTTGCACAATTTGATGCTTATTATTTGTTTTCAGAGTGCTACTTTGGATTCTCCAGATAAATTTAAAAATCCTTGAGAAAAGAGATCACACTTTTGTATTTCTGTTACATTAACTGGAAAAAAAAAAGAACTCAACAAATTCTTACTCATTGAGGATTGCTCTCTGCTATTAGTAATAGTACACATATACCATTTAATTTGGGGTGGTGAATTAATGTCATTTGTAGGCATCTATATCAGCAAACAAAAGAAGAATATAGCTAGTTTAGATAGAAATGGAATCTATTAAAAAATATTAACTCACAAGATTGCCAGGGGCCTAAGAACCAACTTGGAGGCTGGGAAAAAAATGTCCAGCCAGGAAAACATGTCTCATTCACATTCCACTCAGAAGAATGAACACGTTTGGAGAGCTTACCTCTGCCATGTCCTCAACTTTCTTAGGTATTTTCCTTACAATCTATAACTTTAAATGGAAAAGGCAAAGATAAATATTAGTACTCTGTTAGGATACAGATTTGGCTGCTGTAACAAAGGCAAAACAAAACACAACACAGTAACTTAACAAGCTAGTGGTTTTCTCTCTTGCATAAAAATCTGAGCAAACCATTCCAGGGCTGATATGGCAGCCCCAGTGTCAAGGACCTAAAGGCTCCTTGTATATTGTTTTGCCTCCCTGATCACCCATCTGACTTCCTTCCTATCAAAGCTGTGATGACAACTTTGTCCCCACCATTGTGTCCACATTTTGGCAAGTTGGAAACAGAAGGGAAAGTGGAAGCCATGCCCCTTCCCTAAGGGCATAACCCCAAAGTTGTGTATGCAATTTCTGCTCGGCATTGGTCAAAACTTAGTAACCAAATCTTAGTAGCCACTTGTGCTGCAATGGAAGTTGGGAAATGTAGATCTGTAGATTCTCATTTTTAAAAGAGAGAAGTGGGTATGCAGTGCGTAGTCCTTACATTCCATAAGCCAGACCATAGTCATACGGCCTCACTTTTGCAGCCCTTCACTGGGTGGCCATGTACCCAGCTATAATAAAACTCAGGAGCTCTGTTACTAAAGGAATGAGGGGGGAATGGATATTATGAGACAAGTAGTTTCTGCTACAAGTGTCTTTCATAAAAAGAACTCCTATAAGAAAAACAGAACCTAAGGAGAACTAATACAAAGGGTAAAAATAGGGAAAAGAAAAAGAAAGAAAAGGAAAAGCAGAAAAGCAGGTTTCTTGGGTAGAAAATGAGTCCAGCCTCAAATACATAAGAAATCCTGTGAATCCTTTTCATTTTTTCCTAAAAATTCCTACTTCCATTAAAAAATTCCAAAGAATGTCACCTTTTTGATATCCCCAAACATTTTGTCATCTCTTGGCATTTATCATGCTGTAAGGTACTTGAGGTCATTCCTAGCTTTCTAACTCGTGGAAGGTGACTCTGCAGGAGAGGCAAATGGTTAAGTGCAGAATCTGATACTGATGTGTTTATAGGTGAGATGTCCTGATGTTTGAGATTTGCTTTAAAATACTCCAGCAAAAAATAAAAAGGGGAATAGATGAATATAGATTTTTTTTTTTTTTTTTTTTTTTTTTGAGACAGAGTCTAGCTTTCTTGCCTAGGCTAGAGTGAGTGCCGTGGCGTCAGCCTAGCTCACAGCAACCTCAAACTCCTGGGCTCAAGCGATCCTCCTGCCTCAGCCTCCCGAGTAGCTGGGACTACAGGCACGAGCCACCATGCCCGGCTAATTTTTATATATATATATTAGTTGGCCAATTAGTTTCTTTCTATTTTTTTATAGTAGAGACGGGGTCTCGCTCAGGCTGGTTTTGAACTCCTGACCTTGAGCAATCCGCCCGCCTCGGCCTCCCAGAGTGCTAGGATTACAAGCGTGAGCCACCGCGCCCGGCCCGATGAATATAGATTGACAAAATGTTTATTTGTTGATGTTGTGTGATGGGTACCTGGATGATTATAATACTATTTCATTTCATTCACGTTTAAAAATGTCCATAATAAAACAAAATGAAAGCCCAGTCACTCAACCCAGCCAACTGGGTTCAAACCATAGTTTCAGCATTTACTCACTGAGTGACTTTACCTCTTCATAACTTCAGTTTCTCAAAATGGGAATGATATATAAGTCATTAGGGTTCTTGTAAAATTTAAAATAAGACGGAATTTGAGGCATCTGCATAAGAACTGGCCCTTAAGTAGTTAAGAGTTCCTCCTTGCAAGCAACAAAAACTAAACTGACACTGGTTCTGCCTAATTCCCCTGACACGCAGATATTAAGTGGCAGAGGTAGGGCTTGAGTTCGGATCTCTGATTTCTAGACCGAGAACTTTTTCTGTGTTACCGCGCTCGTCCAAAAACTTTCCAAAACTTTCCCTCGGTTTGGAATTTACACTTTCAAACATACAGGAATGCGGTTTGAGCATATGTCTGGAACTTTGGGCCCTGGACACCCCAGATGGCCAAGGGGCGGAGGGGAGTCAGTGACATTAAGTGGCAAGGCTGCGTGTTGGTTGCTAGGTGGACGCTGGGGCGATAGGGTGTTTACCCCGGCAGGCCGCCACACCTCACGCGTGTCTCCCAGACTCTCTCACTTCCAAGGTCCCTCCGGCCGGTAGCCTCTCGCTCCGCTCGCCGTGGGGCGCTCCGCCCTTCAACTTCCTCCGGGTCTTGGCGCGCCTTCGCTCCAGTCCATCTCCCGGCTCCCGGCTCCGGCGGCTCGGGCCGACCTCCCCGCGCCGCATCCGCCCCTCCCCGCGCGGCAGGGGGCGTGGCTTCCGATCCCTGGCTCGTAATTGGCTGAAGCCCAGTCGCTCCCCTTCCGCGCCCCCTTCGGCGGGGTGAGAGGTCAGCTGAGAAGCGGCCGGTCTGCTGGGACGACAATGGCGGGGCTCTGGGTAGGGGCAGTGGCGCTGGTGGCTGCCGGGCGGCGTGGGCGGCGGCCGCCGCAGCAGCTGATGCGGAGCGCGGCGCTGTGGACCTTGAAGGTGAGGAGCGACGGGGCTCCTGCGGGCCTGGGCTTCGCTGGGCTTCCAGCCATCACTGCCCCTGGGTGGCCGGTACCCGGAGAGCGCCGGCTCGATCCCGCTGCCCCGGCGGTGCCCGGGCTACACCCCGGCTCCTTCCCTCCGGTCCCCGCAGCCCGAGGCGCTCTCGTCCTCCCTCCTGGCGTTCGCGCTAGAGCTGGCGAAGGAGGCTCGTTGCAGCCGTTCCTCCCGAGGATCCTGGAAGGCAGAGGGGCCTAAGGAGGCAGGCAGGCAGGCAGTCGTGTGTTCTCGCTGTCCCCGGCCTCGGGGCAGTAATGGACCTGCATTGCCCTTGGCCAGTGCCTGGCGGTACTCGCTGCTGCTTGATCTTTCCAGGCTGTGTTTTTAAGAGTCCCTGTAGTTTCCTTTTTGAAGGGACACTGAATTGCTGTTCAAGTAGAGTTAGGGTTGTGAGTTTATCTTAACTTTTAAAGTATTATATGGTACCAGGATTAGTAATAGATTTTACGTTTGACTTGAAAGCGTATTTTAATTGTATGACTCTATAGTATACTGTGTATGAAATGCATCCTGTGAATTTATTTTTCTGTTCTATGTAGTGGTTAGCCTGATTTTTGTACTGTTATAAACACATTTCATCACTGTTATGTATTCCCTGGGTTGTCATGATGGCAGCTTGACTTACAGGTTGGCGTGTTTGTGTGTGCCTCTTAACTCTTTTTACCTTCAACATTGAGGCTCTTGTTATTTTTGGCATAGACTACCTCACTTAATTTAATACTATGATTTACTGACTTACTCGAACAATTCTTTAAAATGAAAGTTCCCTGAAAACCAGCTGGTTCAGTTTGCCTGTTGAACTCTCTTTTTTCCTTTTTTTTTTTTTTTTTGAGACAGAGTCTCACTCTGTTGCCCTGGCTAGAGTGCCCTGGCGTCAGCCTAGCTCACAGCAACCTCAAACTTCTGGGCTCAAGCAATCCTCCTGCCTTCAGCCTCCCAGAGTGCTAGGATTACAGGCGTGAACCACCACGCCCGGCCTGAGCTTTCCTTTTTAAAACAAAAAAAAAATTTTAATTGCCACATAGTAACTTGATTTATTGTTATTGAAATTTAGAAATTAAAGACACTTTAGAGATAATCTGCCTCATCTTATTCCTTTTAAAGAGTTGAGAACTGAGGCCTGGGTGGGCAGTGTGAGAGTTAGGGCTGATCATGGGAATGGAAAACTGGCATCTTTATTTGCTTTGTGTCAACTTCAGAATGCTCACTCTCACTGTTCTTTGTGTTGCCATACAGTTTATTGTTTAATATTTACTGTTCTGTAATCTTTTCATCAGTTGGCCCTGTTAATTGCATTTGTTAAGACTTGTGCATTTACATAGAAAGCAGTATGGTGTGGTGGAAAGGTGTGGGCTTTGGAATCATACACAGGAGATTTTGTGTATTGGATAGGTCACTCTGTTGGGCCTCATTTTCTTCCTTTTAGCTATTTTTTTTCAACAAATCTTTGCTAAATACCTCCTGTGTTCTAGCTCCGGGGAATGAATATGGTTTCTGATTTTTTAGAAATTTTACTAGGAAAAGACCGATAAATGTAGACAGATAAGTGTTAGGGTCCTACTACTACAAGAAAATTAAATAGAGGGCTTTAACCAAGGCAAAAGGATTTTGGGCTCTATGTCCTAGATACTGCTCTGGTGCTTTACTTGAGTTAATTTATTCTGTCCTCACAACAGTTGTATAATCCCCATTTACAGAAGAGGAAAGCAAGGCACAAAGATTTATGTGACTTGCTTAAAGCCATAGGAGCTAGTAAATGGCTGACCTAGGAATTAGAACTCCAGAACCTGTGCTCTTCATACTGTGCTATCTACAGTAAGGAAGTAATGTATCTTTGGAAGTGAAAATTGAGACAAGTTTTGAAGGATAAGGTGCCCTTTTCTAGCAAAGAGAGATGAGTGTTCTGTGTGAGAGAGCAGTGTGTGCAAAGGTCCTGTGGCTGGAGGGAATAACAGGTAGAAGAACTGAGAAGAGCCTACTGAGGCTCTGGTACAGCGACTGGATGGTACTGGAAAGGTAGGCAGCAGTCAGAGGATGCTGGGCCAGAGATCATGTTATGAGGTTTGGTGTTTGTCTTAGAGCAGTGGGCAGTGGGAAGCCATTGATGTTGGAGGTGGGAGGGATGACAGTGACATTTTAGATTGGAGAGGCTGAGGAAGGTTGTTACTGTACTTACTGTTGTACACTCACTGTGTAATAGATAAGCTTTGATTTTTCTTTCCTGGTTTCTTCCTTTTAATGTATCAGCAGAGACTGCATCTTGTCAGTGTTCTTAGCAGAATGTTTGACACAATAGGTGCTGCATTTGTAACAATAGAGTTGCCTTATGTTTGTGCCTGCCAAGAATTCCTCTTGAGGTGGAATTAGAAGCATCTCTGAAGTTCACTGTCACTCTATGGGAACTTGAGCTGCTGCTTGGCTTCTTTCCGTGCTTCCCTTCTATGAACTTGAAATGTGCTCTACTGAGTCTGTTTGAAGCTGAACCTTTTGAAGATTTTAACCCCTCCCATCCCTCCCTCCAACTCTGCAAACCTTTTGGTTGGCTGGAATGCAGGTGGCTAACTCTAGACTCTAGTCTAGAGAATTCTGACCAGTCTTTTAGCTAATTAATATAGTTTGTTTATTTTTAGGGTATATGTAGAGTTCACTTTTAAGTCTTTACTTGTTTTGTAGATCAGCTTTTAAAATACATTCTGTTTCAATACCTGTTTTTTCCTTCTGCCTACATGTTTTCAGTGGCTCTAGGATGTTGGTTTTATGGTAATTGCTGCAGTTTTTATTGAACTTTATATGCCTTATATGGTTTTCATATATTATCCATATTACAACTTTTATCCATATTACAACTAGGTCAAAAATCCCAATTTTGCATGAGAGGAAACAAAGCTCAAGGCAGTTAAGTAACTGCTTAAGGACACAATTGGCTAAGGTAGAATTTGAACCTTAGATAAAATGATTCCAAAACTTTGCCTTTCTAATTACAAATTATCTCTCATTTGGTCTCCTTGTATGGTGCATTCTTGAAGTTTGAATGCTTAAGTTATAAGTTCCTTGAAATCTATGATTTTCTTTTTAAATCAGTAAACATGGAAAATAATATTTAAGTTTTTTTGAATCCTTTAGAATTGCCTGGATGTTAATCTTTTCAACATGCTGATACATTTTTGACAAATCATTTGGGAAAAAATCTTCTCAGTTTATTATAGAAGCTAGTTTCTGGTATAATAAAATGTTTACAGACATTTATGTATTCATACATCTACTTTTTGGATTTCATTCTGCTCTTATGAGGTTCAGAACAGAGGTAATAACCGCTACAGCTCTTTTCTAAATAAGGGGGGAAGATGGTGACATTTTTTGATCAAGAGAGTGAAAGAAAAAGAGTTGTTTAAATGATTCCACAATTTTTAAAATGTAAGTGGGAGAATAGGGATGAAGAAGGCAATTTGGGAAGGAAAATTTTTTTTGGATAGAAACATAATGTTTCATGTTAGATATCTGGAGTTAGAGGCCTACAAGAGTCATGTTGGGGTTCTGGAAAGAGAGGAGAATCAATGGCCTGTTTTTGGGTCAGGAATCTAAGGCAAAAATTAGAGTATGTGAACACTGAAGGATACAGTGAGTTAATATTTAATCGAATAAATACTCCATCTTATAATCCTAAATTAGGATTTAGAAGAAGGAAGAATTGACTTTAGGATTTAGAGAAATGGTTTGAGAGGAGTCAATATAGTGTAGTGTTACCCAAGCCTGGAGAAAAACTTTCAAGAAATAGTTAACATTCTTTGGTTCATTCGTCTAGAGCTATCTCTCAAAAAGTATTGGGAGCATCTTCTAAGTTCCAGGCACTATGGCATGTACAGAAGGAGCCCAAAGAAATTGAAACAATTTTCTTCCTCATGTCCCAGGTGCAGAGAGGTTCAGGAATAAAAATAAAGATTGATGAAAGAATTTAAGACCTTTAGTCTTTAATGAGAATAATTTCAATAGCATGGTGAAATGTCATATGCAGAAATATTGTTTTTGTTTTGAAGATACTCTCCAATAATTGAAGCAAAAATATACTTTTTTGAAAGAAAAGTATTGCTTGATTTTAAAAAAATTAGTTTCTTTATTGTGAATGCCTATTGACATTTTAATTTTAAAAAGGACCATAAATTATGATGAAATCAACATAATCAGATCAAAATAAAAGTTAATTTCAAAAATGTTGGAAGATACAGACTTGTAATTTCATTCAGGAAAATTAATACAGCATCCATGTAACATATTTTCTTTGGTATTCATTACTCAGGAAACCATTGGTTTCCTAGGGCTATCGTAGGAATGACCATAAACCTGGTGGCTTAAAACAAGAGAAATTCATTTTCTCACAGTTCTGGAGTCTAGAAATCTGACATCAAGGTGTCGGCAGGGCCACACTCCCTCTGAAGCCTCTAGGGGAGAATCCTTCCTTGTCTCTTTAAGCTTTTGGTGGCTCCAGGTGTTCTTGACTTATGGCTACATCACTCCAGGCTCAGCCTCTGTCTTCACATGGCCGGTCTTCTCCTTCTCTCTGTGTGTCTTCCTCTCTTCTTCTTCTTCTTTTTTTTTTTGAGACAGAGTCTCGCTTTGTTGCCCAGGCTAGAGTGAGTGCCATGGTGTCAGCCTAGCTCACAGCAACCTTAAACTCCTGGGCTCAAGCAATCCTCCTGCCTCAGCCTCCCGAGTAACTGGGACTATAGGCATGCGCCACCATGCCCGGCTAATTTTTTCTATATATATTAGTTGGCCAATTAATTTCTTTCTATTTATAGTAGAGACGGGGTCTCGCTCTTGCTCAGGGTGGTTTCGAACTCCTGAGCTTGAGTGATCCGCCCGCCTTGGCCTCCCAGAATGCTAGGATTACAGGCGTGAGCCACCGCGCCCGGCCCTCTCTTCTTCTTTTATAAGGACACTTGTCATTGGACTTAGGACCAAGACAGGATCCAGGATGATCTCATCTTGAGATCCTTAACTTTGTTATATTTGCAAAGACCCCTTTTCACAGGTTCCAGGACATTGATGCATTATTTTGGGGGCCATCAGTCAATCCACCTGTACCTATGTGCCAGAGAGTATTTAAAGCTGGGGATATAATATTGAATGTTTCTGTCCCCATCATGGTTATATTTGAATAGAGTAGACTGAGAGTGTTCACATAAATAGAGAAGTTCAGAGTAGTAAGTGCTCTGTAAGGAAAAAATTAGGATAATGGGATAGAGAGTGGCAGTGGTGCTGGAGGTATTGGATGTTATCTATGGATAACAGGGGAGACATTTCTGAGCATGTGTCATTTGAATGTAAAACTGAGAGAGCTCACTATGTGCTGATTTAGAGGACTGGCACTCCAGACTGCCACGGCAAAAGCTCTGCGGTGGGATTGCATTTGGCATAATCAAGGGGTGTGCCCATCTTGTTGGAATGAACTGATGGAGGGGGGTGCTAGGAGATGAGATGGGGGAGGTAGGCAGGACAGAGTCATCTAGGGGCTTGTATTTGGAATTTATCTAAGAACAGAAGTCCGTTTGGACAGGATTTTAAGCAAATTGGATTTACATTTTGGATGATGACTGTGGCTACTGCATGGAGAATATTAGTAGGGGTGGGAGTGGGCTGTGTGGGGCAGCAGGAGTGGAAGCAGAGAGCCCAGGCAGGAGGCTATAGTGGAAGACCGAGCCAGAGCTGATGGTAACTTGTGCTAGGTGGCAGCGCTGGAGTTGGTGAGAACTGGTCAGGTTGGAATATGCTTTGCAGCTAGAGCCAGTAGTACTTGCTGTTGGTTAGCAGGGAGATACAGGCACACCTCATTTAGTGCTCTTCACTTTGTTGTGCCTCACAGATATGGCATTTTTTCACAAATTGAAGTTTCATGGCAACCTTCAAACAAGTCTATCAGTGACATTTTTCCAACAGCATGTGCTCACTTTGTGTCTGTCACATTTTAGTAATTCTTGCAATCTTTCAAACTTTTTCCATTGTGTACATTAGGGTGATCTTTGATGTTAATTGAGTAATAGTTTTTGAATAATTGATTAACAATTCAAATTGTTAATTTGAATATTGTAATTGTTTTGGGGCGCCATGAACCTTGCCCATAAAGATGGCACTCTTAATGGATAAGTGTTGTGTGTGTTCTGACTGCTCCACCTACTAGCCATTCCTCAGGCATCCCTAGTCCCTGAGACACAATATGGAAATTAGGCTCATTAATAACTACAGTTCAAGTGAAAGGAAGATTCTCACATCTCTCACTTTAAATCAAAAGCTGGAAATGATGAAGCTTACTGAGGGAGGCATGTTGAAAGGTGAGAAAGGCTGAACACTGGGCCTCTTGTGCCAAACAGTTTACCAAGTTGTGAATGCAAAGGAAAAGTCCTTGAAGGAAATTAAAAGTGCTACTCCAGTGAACACACAAATGATAAGAAAGTCAAACAGCCTCATTGTTGGTATGGAGAAAGTTTGAGTGGTCTTGATAGAAGATCATACCAGCCATGGCCAAATCCAGAGCAAGGCCCGAACTCTCTTCAGTTCTCTGAAGGCTGAGAGAGGTGAGTAGGCTGCAGAAAAAAACTCTGAAGCTAGTAGAGGTTGGTTCATGAGGTTTAAGAAGCCATCTCTACAACGTCAAAGGGAAAGGTGAAGTAGCAAGTGCTGATGTAGAAGCTGCAGCAGGTTATCCAGAAGATCTGAAGGTGGCTACACTGAAGAAGCTGATTTTCAGTGGAGATAAAACAGCTTTCTATGGGAAGAAGATGCCATTTAGGCCTTGCATAGCTAGAGAGAAGTCAATGCTTGGCATTAAAGCTTCAAAGGACAGGCAGGCATGCTGGTGTGCTCCTGCAATCCCAGCTACTTGGAAGGCTGAGTTGGGAGGATCACTTGAGCCCAGGAGTTCAATTCTAGCCTGGGCAGCATAGCAAGACCCTCATGCCTAAAGAAAAAAAAATTTCAAAAGATAGTCTGATCAAAATGCTATAAAACAGCATCACATGCATGAAAGGAAGTTGATGCGGCAAACTTCATTATTGTCTTGTTTTTAGATATTGTCACAGCCACCCCAACCTTTAGCAATCACCACCCTGATCAGTCAGCAGCCATCAGCATAGATGTCAACGACCCTCCACCAGCAAGATTATAACTTGCTGAAGGCTTAGATGATTATTGGCATTTTTTAGCAATAATGAATTGTTTAATTGAGGTATAAACTTTTTTTAGACATAATACGCACTTAATAGACTACAGGATATTGTAAACATAAGTTTTATATGCACTAGAAAAACAAAAAATTCATTTTTTTCTTGGTGGTATTTGCTTTATTGCAGTGGTCTGGAACTGAGCCTGAAATATCTCCAAGGTAGACCTGTATAAGGAAGGGAGGAATCCAGAATGACTCTTGAAAGGTCGACAGAGAAGGTCACATATTATATGATTCCATTTATATGAAATCTCCAGAATAGGCTGAGCCATAGAGATGGAAGGTAGATTAGTGCTTGCCCAGGGATTGGGCGGAGAGGAGATGGGAGTGACTGAACAGTTAAGGGATTTCTTTTTGGGGTGATGAAAAATGTTCTAGAATCAGTGGTGGTGATGATTCCATGCCTTATGAACATACTAAAAACCACTGAGTTGTATACTTTAAAAGGTTAAGTTTTATTGTACGCGAATTATATTTCCTATCCCAGTACTAACCAGGCCTGACCCTGCTTAGCTTCATGAGATCAGAGATTGGGTGCGTTCAGTGGCTACAATGCTGTAGACGATTGTATCTGAATTACATCTCAAGTCGACTACCTAGGTCAGGTGTCCTCAAACTATGGCCTGCGAGCCACATGCAGCCCGCTGAGGACATTTATCCAGCTTGCCAGGTGTTTTTTGCCACTGCTGCATGTCCTGCTTAGCAGCTGACTCGTCCAGGGCCCACAGTGCGCATGTGTGGAATGTGCGCCGCACTCTCCAATGGCCCTCCAATGGTCTGAGGGACAGTGAACTGGCCCCCTGTTTAAAAAGTTTGAGGACTCCTGACTAGCTCCTAGGTATGATAGTGCTGTGGTCACCAACCCCCGGGCTGCGGATCCTGACTGGTCTGTGGCCTGTTCAGAATGGGGCCACACGCAGGAGCTGAGCTGAGGTAAGCAACTGAAGCTTCATCTGTCTTTACAGCCTCTCCTCATCATTCACATCACTTCATAACCTCCACATCCTGTCAGATCATCAGGGCATTAGATTCTCATGGGAGCATGAACCCTTCTGTAAACAGTGCATGCGAGGGATAGAGGTTGCATGCTCCTTATGAGAATCTAATGCCTGGTGATCTGAGGTGGAGCTGAGGCGGTGATGCTAGCACTTGGGAGTGGCTGCAAATACAAATTGTCATTAGCAGAGAGGTTTGACTGCACAATAAATGTGGAAAATTTGCCTTGCATGAAACTGGTCCCTGTGCCAAAATGGTTTGGGACAGCTGTTATAGTGTGGTAGAGCTGGGGAAGGCTGAGGCTGGGAGAAGGAGAAAGACAGTAGTTACCTTGAAACACATTATGATTTTTACAGCTGGAGATTGGCTTTAGTCTTATCCCACTGGGAGGTTCTAGAACAGTGGTTCTCACTGTGTGGCATTTAGCCAGCAGAAATAGCATCACCTGGAGACACGTTAGGAATGCAAATTCTCCAGCCCCACCCCAGACCTGCTCAGTCAGAAAATCTGGGGGTGGACCCAGCAGCGTGTTTTAACAAGGCTTCCATGTGATTTTGAGACACTGAAGTTTGAGAACTGCTCTCGATCAGTGCTGCCCCAAACAAATATAAGGTGAGCTGCAAATGCAGTTAAAAATCTAGCGCTCGCATTGAAAAGGTAAAATGAAAACAAAAGTAAGACAGGATGAAGTTAATGTTAACATATTTTATTTAGCTCAATATATGCAAAATATTATTTGAACATATAAAAGTATACTAATGAGGTCTTTTACATATTTTTGGTATGATGTCTGCAAAATTTGGTGTGTAGTGTACTCTTTGAGCACATCTGAATTTGCCCTTGATATATTTAAAGGTGGCTAGTGGCTGGCATATTGGACAGTGCAGTTCTAGGGTACAGATTAAACAACTGAATTGGTCCCACTCTTAAGTGAGGGGACTGCCCCTTGGAAGCTGTGATAGTCAGTCCTTGGCTATGTGCTGGTAGGAGGAGGTAGCTCTTTGGCTTGATGGAGAACACCTGGATAGCTGAGGCCCATGGCTGAGCCGAGGGAGCAGGTGTGAACCATAAGTCGTCCACACAGCAGCTGGGGAGGATCTGGGTGGGCACCAACAAATCTGCCACTGGTGGGCTAGGAAGAATGGCTTGGGTGGGGAGTCATGGTGGGCTGCTGAAGATTTAGAGTTAACTCAGTTTCTTGGGGCTTCAGCTTAGTACGGAGGAAGGACCCAGAGCATCTTGAGACTTGGCTACATCTCTCTGATGTTAGGTGTTCAACTTAGCTTTTGGCAGACAGTGAAGACTGGGATGGTCTCTGAGGTTCTGAAGACCGAATAGTCAGTGTCTGTTTGAAAGAAAAGCTGTGCTTTCATGAAAAAGCTTGATTTAGCTAGGTGTCTTCAGAGAGGGCATGCCTGCAAAATGTCACTGTGGGCCTGTTAAAACACTGAAAAACATACTCAGGCAGTGCTTCCAAGATCTGTGTTATGTAACATGGAAGAGAGGACCTTTGCCTAGAAATTTTAGGGATGAAGCATTAACTAAAGTTTACTTTCACATTGGTGAGATCATTTTATGGCTCCATTAACACAGTTTTGAAGATAGTTTCTTTTTTTTTTTTTTTTTTGAGACAGAGTCTCGCCTTGTTGACCAGGCTAGAGTGAGTGCCCTGGCGTCAGCCTAGCTCACAGCAATCTCAAACTCCTGGGCTCAAGCGATCCTCCTGCCTCAGCCTCCCGAGTAGCTGGGACTACAGGCATGCGCCACCATGCCCGGCTGATTTTTTTTATATATATTAATTGGCCAATTAATTTCTTTCTATTTATAGTAGAGACAGGGTCTTGCTCTTGCTCAGGCTGGTTTTGAACTCCTGACCTTGGGTGATCCACTGGCCTCCGAGAGTGCTAAGATTGAAGGTGGTTTCTTTGAAGCAGAATTCATTCTGATAATGAATTCACCTACCACCAGAATTGTTTTAGTATTATTCACCTCAGTGCCACTGTGGATATGTTAGGAACAACAGTAGTTTTGGTTTGGCTGTTTAAATTGCTCTTTAAGGTAATTGCTAGGGGATGTAGCAGTTTTGACTGCCATGTAAGGCCACACCTCGACGATAAAAGTAAGTGCTGTCTTATAAGAGGATATTTGTTTCCCTGTTTGCAGTGGCTGGAAGGCATGCATCCAGTTTGTCTAAAAGCTGTATAATTTCTCTTTTTTGGCTAATAGTTATTGTATGCTGACTGTAATATATATGTAAGACTATGCTAGGCATTTTATACATTCTCATTTAATCTTTTTTTTTTTTTTTTTGAGACAGAGTCTCGCTTTGTTGCCCAGGCTAGAGTGAGTGCCGTGGCGTCAGTCTAGCTCACAGCAACCTCAAACTCCTGGGCTCAAGCAGAGGTAGTTTTTGTGTAATACCTTACATTTTTTTGGCATTTTACTGTTTATAAAGACTCATTTATCCTCTATAGGAAAGCAGGGAAGTGTTGTCACCTACATTTTATAGATGGAAACTGGGGCCCAGAGAATTGATTTGCTCAATGCCTCTTAGCTACAGAGCAGTTGATGTAGGAGTTGACCCAGGTCTTGAGCTTCTGAGGGTCATGCCACTGCCCATGTGCTTCGTTGTTAGTAGGTGTTTCTTTCCTAAGTGTGGAAAATATAGGAAATTTGTTCCCGAGGAAGAGAACCAATGACTGTATGTTATTGGAAAGTTATTTTGTATACCCTGACCCTTCTCCTTTTGGCTGTGATGGGCTAAATAGTCTTTATAAATGGTGTTGATTAAAGTTTTTCCTCAAAACCTTTGTTGCTAGGAAGTATTTAAAAAGAATTTTGGACTGGTCATGTATCCAGTTGTTCATGTGCTTAACAAAAACAATAAACCTTAAAATTCTTTGTAACGGTCCAAATTAGCAACATTGTACTTTCTTGTTCTCTCTATTTAGAAAAGAAACTTTGTTGTAGCTTTACAAAAATTGTCAGAGTTTTGACCTGGATTCTTCATTTTTAGGTCTGCTAGGAGTGAACAGGAACAGAGCCTTTTTGGATCTGACTGTGGTTATAGAGTTCTGTTTGCTTGTACGATTTCTAATTCTAGTTATTGGTTAACCAGGGGCAACTATTTTTTTTTTTTTTTAACTTTGGGCCACGTTTACAAGTTCACATGTATACAAGCTGTATGGAACAGCAGATCATATCTTTTAGTAGACAACACAAGGTGTCCTAAAAGTCACCATACATAGGGAAAATGGGAAATAATGAATATTTTGTAAATGAAGGTACATTTAGCTAGAATTTCCCATTTTCTTTATGGCAACTTTTGGGACACCCCGTGCTGTTAGTGTGGGAGGTGCCACTGTTTTTATTATCTCAAAGGAAGAAAGATGTTCAGATCTATGCTTAAATCTTATAACCATTACAGACTTGCCCTGTGACTTTTGAAAAAATTAAAGTCCTTAGGACTCAAATTTCTCATTTGTAAAATTGGAGATAATACTCTCTAGTTCACCAAGGTGCTTGAAGGAATATACGAAAGATTGTCTTGATCTTTAGTAGGGACACAATAATAAATTTCCCATTCTCAGTTAATTATTGTGCCTTTTTACTTGGTAAAGGCTTTATTTTATAAACTGTATCTTTAATATCTATTACCTTCATTTTTGTAAGAGATTACATTTTATAATTGGGGGTTTGGCACTTAAAAAAAATAATTATATGAATCCGTGGCCTGCTCCACGGCCTGTTGGGGACTGGGCTACAGAGCAGAGCTCTGCCTCTGGGGTCCCTGCCTGTCCGTCCATGGAAAAACTGTCTTCCATGATCCCTGGTCTCTGGTGCCATAAAGGTTGAGGACTGCTGGTATAAATCTTTGAGTTCATTTTAAAACGTTGCCGAAAAAGCATTTTGTTTCTTATTTGAGTTGTTATCCTCTTAGAAAGTTCCAAGAGGATGTATTGCCTTTCACTGATTTTTTTTTTCCTCCCCTTCCATTTTTTCATCTAGTTTTATCAGTGGCTACTGGGTAAACTGTTTGCTTAAACCTTGGCTGTAAGATGTATTAGTCATTTTTCTTAATGTATTAATGCATTAAGATATACTTTCTCCACAAACATTTTAATGAATTAGAAGTGAACTTGATTATTAGTATTATTACTTTTTCATATCAGCCAAACCACTGTAATACCAGAAAATGTAAAATAAGAAATCATGCTCAAAACATTAGCAAATAAACAATAACATTTTATTGTTTTCTGATCACTCTTAAAATTAAAGCTCCTTGAGGCCAAGGCTCAAGAAATTGTTTTGTGTTTTGTAAAGTTCTGTGTGGTCTGTGACATTTCTGACCCAGCTCTATCATTCTGAGTGATGAGAAAGACCCTTCTTCAGATTTGTTTGGCCTATTGACTCTTCCTGTTATACTTTTCTGGAGATTGCTTTCATGCCTTTGGTTTTCCTTGTGTGCCAAGGGGATGTCTGTAGTTATGATTTCCCTTCCATAATTACGGTGTGTTGCTTATAACTACAAATGTTGATTGGCAAAACATTTTAGCTAGAAGTGAACTGGAATAAGTACCCTGAAAAAATATTTTTAAGCCCATTCAAGTATCTGTAGTTTATTTTACTTTCTTTCTTTTTTTTGTAGCATGTTCCACACTATTCAAGACAGCACTTAATGGTGTCCCGTAGTCTTGGTTCAGTGGGATATGATCCTAACGAAAAAGTAAGTATTTAAAAAAATACTCTCAGGTTATAATCATTTCACTTTTTTATCTTCACACTATGTTCAGTGGACAGACGAAGTGTTGTTCATGCTGGGCAATTATTGCTCTAGCATCATAGGTTTTATAGGTGCTCAATCTTTGTTCCTTTCTCTCATGGTAAACCACTACCTGTGTCTTTTTAAGTTTATATTTGTATCTATACCAAACATTGAATACATTTGCAATATATTTCCCTTGTTTTCAGCAGAATACTATTACAGCATTCATTCTTGAAGATTGGGCAATTGAGAGATTTTGATTAAACTATTGAGTTTTTGTTTTTATACTTAATATTTATGTGATTCATTTGGATTAAAGGTAATTATGCATATTGTAAATTTTGGGACAAGGGAATTCCAACAAAAATTTGATATATGATAATGTTTGAACCTTGTGATAGGAAAGATAAAGGGACTACAAGAGTTGATTAGAAATAAAACATGGTTTAGTGGCAATGAAGGCATCAAAGAGGGAAGAATAAGAGTTTTGGTTAAGAAGAGATTGTTCAAGGTGAATGTCATGAAAGTAGAAATGATATTTGGGAATGAAATAACTGAGATATCTTCTGAATCATCTGCTGAAGTGCACAAAACTACTTTCCAGATTTCTTTTGAATCTGGAGGCTTGGAGGATCCATGCAGTCCAATAGAAATACAGTGTGAAACACAATTGCAGGGCAAATGTAATTTTAAATTTTCTAATAGCCACATTAAAAAGTAAAAAGAGTAAGGTGAAATGATTTTTTTTTTTTTTTTTGAGACAGAGTCTTAGTCTGTTCCCCTGGCTAGAGTTCCGTGGCATCAGTCTAGCTCACAGCAACCTCAAACTCCTGGGCTCAAGCAATCCTTCTGCCTCAGCCTCGCAAGTAGCTGGGACTACAGGCATGCACCACCATGCCCAGCTAATTTTTTAAATATATTTTTAGTTGTCCAGCTAATTTTCTTTCTAATTTTAGTAGAGACAGGGTCTCTCTCTTGCTCAGGCCAATCTTGAACTGAGCTGAAATGATCCTCCCGCCTCGGCCTCCAGAGTGCTAGGATTACAGGCATGACCACTGTGCCTGGCCTGAAATTAATTTTAATAATATAGTTTATTTAACTCTATATCAAATATTATTTCCATATATATTTGGTATAAAAATATTAATGGAACACTTTATATTCCTTTTTGTTTGTACTAAGTCTTCTAAATCTGGGACATCTCAGTTTGCTTAGCCACATTTGTAACCTCATATGGCTAGTGGCTATTGTATCAGACAGTGCAGAGCTAGATGAATTAGCTATGATAAACTCCCTGTTATGAAAGCTATGGTTTAATTTTAAAACTTCATCATAGGTGATATGCTTTGGGGTCTGCGTGTATATGTTTGTGCACACGTGTTGCATTCCAATCTAGAGGTAATCAGCTATCCTAGTTGGGAACACTCTATGAGTAGTAAACTAGCATTTATTGAAGAGGCCACATTTAAGTGGTTTAGCCATCTTTCTCCCTATAAACATTGGTAGCCTTCCTTATTAATAAAATGGGCATTAGTAATGAACTATCACTGAGGAAATTAGAGGTATTCGAGATATGTGTTGTTGCCTGTTATTTTAGAGAAATTCTCTGCTTTTTATTAACAAAATATAACAATCTAGTTGGCCTTTTATTCTTCACCTTTAACAATAATACCCAGGCTTGATCTCTAAATGAAATAGTCCTGTGTTCAGCCATTAGTCTAGTGGATTTTGGATGGCTTGCGTCAGACAATATGCTTAGCCAAATCAGATTATTGTTCCTTTGTCTTAGATGAATCTTTCCTGTAGGCTATTGGAGGAAAGTACAGCAAGTTGAGACTTTACTGAACATACAGAGCAGGTTTTGAGATTCTTTTTATGTCTGTTAATGTTTGTATGTGTCGCAGAGTTTGGTCCAGGACTTGTTTTCATTGTAACCTCATAGTGGATTTACCAGAATAGCTAACTCACCTCGCACATTGCTAACCACTGATAATTACTAAAAATAAATGAATAAATTTGCATAACTATATTGGTTTAGGACACGAAAGAGATGAGAGAGATAAAGGGACTGGAAGTGGAATCCTCTTGGAATTCATTAAGCATTACGAAATATTTTGTCATAAATATCTGAAATCAGATATGCTCTCTGCTATCTTTGTCATCTCCCTAATTGTGGAGACACTGTGTGCTGCCTTAGTGATGGATGTTTTTTGGCACCCATTGGTAGTACAAGCGCATGTTTAGACAAAGTTGGTGGCTTCACCCATTACTTGAGGGCTGCATTTAGTTGGACCTTTCTCTCCCTAGGGATTCCTTCTGTCATTGTAGCTAGTAACTAGATACTCACCTGGTTTGTTCTTTATTTTATTTTATTTATTTTTTTTAGAGACAGGGTCTTTCACCTGGGCAGGAGTGAAGTGGTGTGATTGATCACAATGTTGGGATCACAGCTCACTGCAACCTTGAACTCCTAGGCTCAAGGGATCCTCCCACCTGAGCCTCCTAAGTAGCTGGGACTACAGGTGCACACCACCATGCCAGGCTAATTTAAAAAAATTTTTTGTAGAGATAGGGTCTTACTATGTTTGTTGCCCAGGCTGGTCTTGAACTCTTGGGCTCAAGAGATCCTCCTGCTTCAGCCTCCCAAAGTGCTAAGATTATAGGCATGAGTCACTGTGCCCAGCTTGACCTGGTTTGTTTATTGTTACCATCCAAAGTGCAAGTAGACTTGGTCTTTGGGAGTACGTATTTGTTAAATAAATTGATTCTAATGTGAATCTGTTATTGATCCTTTTTTACTCCACATTTTGTCAGTGACTCAGATTAAGTCAAAATTAAATCAGGTGAAATTTAATCATTACTAAAAGTATTTTTAACTTGAGTTTTAAAGTAAACTTGTGTCAAGTATTTGAATGAGAGTAAGCAAGATTTAACTTAATGATAATTTGCTTGGAAAAAGACCTGGGAGTTTCAGTAGGCCTTAGGTCAATGTGAGCAGTGCAGTACTCTGGTGTTCCTTTCATAACAAATATGATCTTAGCTGGCATTAATAGCATAGTGTTCAGAGCTTGCATCATTATACTCTGATCAAGTTAGGCCACTGTATGACTCTGACATGAATACCTGAATCTGAACTGTGGCTTTAACACTAGTTAACTTTATACGTGATTTAGGCAAGTGATTTGCCCTCACCAAGCCTCAGTTTTCTCATTTGTAAAATGGAGGTATTATCAGAACTGACTTCCATGGGGTGATTATGAGGACAAATATCTTTGTTTTTTTTTTTTTTTTTGAGACAGAGTCTCGTTTTGTTGCCCAGGCTAGAGTGAGTGCCGTGGCGTCAGCCTAGCTCACAGCAACCTCAAACTCCTGGGCTCAAGCAATCCTGCTGCCTCAGCCTCCCGAGTAGCTGGGACCATAGGCATGCGCCACCATGCCTGGCTCATTTTTTTCTATATATATTAATTGGCCAATTAATTTCTTTCTATTTATAGTAGAGACAGGGTCTCACTCTTGCTCAGGCTGGTTTCGAACTCCTGACCTCAAGCAATCCGCCCGCCTCGGCCTCCCAGAGTGTTGGGATTACAGGCGTGAGCCACTGCGCCCGGCCTAGGACAAATATCTTCATAGCTGTTCCCTGATAAATGAGATAATGCATGGAAAGGATCTGTCACAGTGCCTGGTGTATTGAGAGTATGTGTCCTAAATGTCAGTTGCTTAATATTATCCTTAACAACTCAATTTTGCACATTTGGAAACGGAGGCTTAAAATGAGGTAGTAAGTTTAAGCTGGGTATAACTCAAGCCCGTCCTTCTCCAGAGCTGGTGGACTTACCATTGTGCTGTACTCTTTCTCAGATGTGTTGAGTGACTGACTCATTGCCTGGAGTCCTAACATCATCATTCCAAGAAGTACCCAGTGCAAGGGGCCAGCTCGGCCCTGGTCTTGGTCTGTGAATAGAGCGAAGTGCCATCTGTGGCTGTATAGTCCAGCAGTGAAGATCTAAACCTAGGGAAGGGAAAGGAGGAAGGAGGGGTAGAGAGAGAATGGATTGAAAGAAAAATAACTTAAAATTCTCAGGAAACTTTTTACCCCAGATGATATCATTAGCATAGTTACATTAATAGAATAGCTACTGCAAGTTATCTCTTCTGGCACCTGAACCGCCCCCTGAGCCCCGGGTCTTCAAGGATTCAGGTTCCTGATTTATAGTCATGTTTGTGGGCTTCCCCCCTCCCCCAGAGTGTCTTCAGGGTGCCTTATGAGTGGCTCTTGAAATGCAGGATAAAGTCCAGTTCCTTAAATGGTGTAAGTCATTTCATCATCAGGCCTTTCTTACCCTAGCTTTATTTGCTACATCTCCCCCAAACGTATTTGTGTGCTTGAGTCATACTGAAAATTCCTTGTAGTTTTTAGTGCTACCCTCTTCTTCCAGCGTCGCTACATTTACACTTGCCTTTGAACATGCTGTTCGAGCTCTCCCTTCTCTGTACGTTAGTATCCAGGACATAGCCTTATTGGAGCACTTAACACAATGTGTTGTGATTGTGCCATACCATACATCAAAGTTATGAAATTCACTTGATATTTATCTGTAATTATTGATGAAGAGGGAGAGTTTTAGACTTGGTTTAAATTGATTTGTATTTATATTGTCTTATATGCATAGCCTATCTGGAAGAATATATAGGAGACTGGTAACACTGGTTGTCTTAGTGGCAGGGACCTGTGTGTCTCTTCAGTGTATCCTCTCTTGTACTTTCAGAATTCTGAACCTTACACATCTACAATGAATTGAAAAGAAAATTTTAGATTAATTGATGTGGTTAGCCCTATTGAGTTTGTGCACTAATTGGTAATACATTAACAGTACTGAATAGAGAAAATATGGCAGGCACAAGTAATTCATTTTGTTATAAATTTTCCTTGCTTAGATGGGGGCACAATCCTAGATTCATAACCATCTGGCAAGTGGCCCAAAGGGGGTGAAGAACAATAGCTATAGCTTATACATAGTGAGTATATATTATATGCTAGGCACTATTCTAAACACTTTAAGGGTGTTAATTCATATCATTTCACAACCTCTTGTGGCAGGTACAATTTTTACTCTCATTTTGTAAACTAGGAAATGGGAGTCAAGAAGAATGACTTGTCATGGAAGAACACACAGAACATGTGACAGTGTTGAGAGTCCAGCCTGGGCAGTGGGCTCCAGACTGACTCTTAATTACTAGTCTGAGGCCTTTATTTTTATTCTTTTTAATTAAGAGGGTCTTGCTCTGTCACCCAGACTCCCAGATTGGAGTTCAGTAGCCTGATCACTAAAACCTTGAATTCCTGGCTTCAAGTGATCCTCCTACCTCAGACTCCCAAAGTGCTGGGATTACAGGCCTCAGCCACTGTGCCCAGCCTATTCTACTTGTTGAACAGAAATTACAATGGGGATTCATACTTAATCATTGTAATTTTTTTTTTTTTTTAATGGAGAGAGGGTCTCACTCTGTTGCTTGGGATAGAGTACAGTCATCATACCTCGCTGCAACCTTAAACTCCTGGGCTCCAGTGATCCTCCTGCCTTAGACTACTCCCAAGTAGCTGGGATTACAGGAACATCACTATGCCTGGCTAATTTTTCTGCTTTTTGTAGAGATGGGAGTCTCTCTCTTGCTCAGGTTGGTCTTGAACTCCTGACCTCAAGTGATCCTCCTGCCTCCTAAAGTGCTAGGGTTACAGGTGTGAGCTGCCACACCCAGCAAATCCTTATGTTATTATAATTTGTTATATTTACTGTAACAATTGCTTAATGTGAAACTTACAGCAATGGTGTTTGTGGTTCTTTTATCAGATGTATGTTTAACACTTAATAAACCTTAACATTTTTGAATGCAGTTCAAGAAAGAATAAACATTGTTTTCTTGGGATATACTCACAGTTTAACAGGGATTTGCCACGACTGTTAGGCTACAGAAAAGTAGATGATTTTACATTCTCAGGCCTGAGGTGAGAGTAGGGTATTTTAAGGGCACATGTAAACAAGGCTCTCAATGGCTCAGGGTTCTATCAAATTAGAAGTTTACCCAATTTTAAGGCGGAGCCTTGTCTCAGGTTGGTGGATTAAGGCATGTGTGATGTAAAGGTTAAATCAAGACTTTGAAGGCCTTTCCAATTCTGAGATTCTGGGCTTTTTCCTGTAGGTTAAAATACTACTCCTTACCTTTTGGGTACAATTGTACACTATTCAGGTGATAGATACACTAAAAGGCCAGACTTCACCACTATACAGTTCATTCATGTAACCAAAAACCACTTGTACCCTAAATCTATTGAACTTTTAAAAAAAAAAAAAAAACCACCCCTGCTCTAAGTTATGTAAGAGTATTTTTAAGATCATATATAACTCTAACTTTTCTTTTGGAACTATAACTAAAACTTTTTTTATAGTTCTATTTAACTTATAACAATTCTTTAACCCAGAAGTAAGTTTATACTAATATACATTGCATCTAAAGTATTTACAATTATGTGTTTTTTAAAAGGATTAGCCTATATAATTTTGGAGTAGGAAGAAAACCTTATTGAATCACTTTTCATTTGAGTGCTATCAGTTTATATATATGGAAATCAGCACCTACAGAGATTGATTTGCTTAAAGTTAAATAGGTCAGTAGTGGCAAAGTTGGATTTGGGATTTAGGTCATGAGATACACACAGGATGGACTTTCTCTTTCTATTATTTGGCCTCAGCTGCTTCAAAATTTTATGGTTATTCAAATAGTATAACCTGCTTAATCTGAACATTTTTGGATACAAGCACAATTGGTATCTGTTCTGAGTTATTGAAAATATGCCCCAGCCCAACAGAGATGGCATATAAATTATACAGTATTGGATTTTCCTTTGAAAAACAATTTACAAGCACTTAGAACTTTCCAGAATTTAGAAAATAAATTGTCAAGCAATTTTGACAAAAGTTTTTTAGTGTTCTGAAATATCATTTGAAGATTTTCTTTTGGTAAGAGAATTTATAGACACCCTTTTAGTCTGCTTATGACTATAAATTAACCTAGTCAATTGATGCATTAGCAAAGTAATTATAGGTCTTGAGCCTACCAGATGAGTTTAGTAGCTTCCTGGTTGTAAATGAACATATTATTTATAGTGTCTAATATTACTGTAGGAAGTAATGTTTATTAGGATTGTATTCATTGTTAATTGGGGAAAAACTTGGTGTTTCCTGGTCGCAAAGTAAGAGTAACAATTTCTAATGTGTTTTTTCTTTCTTCAGACTTTTGATAAAATTCTTGTTGCTAATCGAGGAGAAATTGCATGTAGGGTAAGTAGAAATTTAATTTTACTTTCTATTTTACTCTATGAAATTGATGATTATTAAATCCTTTTAAATATGAAACACTATTAATAGATAACATCGATGTATTTTAAAATAGGTTATTAAAACTTGTAAGAAGATGGGCATTAAGACGGTTGCCATCCACAGTGATGTTGATGCTAGTTCTGTAAGTATATTTTTGCTTCGTTTAAATCAAGACTTCATTTGGGGTCAGGTAGAAAAAAAATGAAAGATATGGTTTTTTCTTGCCCTTCAAAGTGTATACTCACTCTTTAAAACTATTTAATAGTTTTAAATAGTCACTGTTGTATTAAGGAAAATAGAAGTATCACAATGTCTTCTATATGTGTCTTAACTACTTTTCCCCCCAAAGCTTTAAAAAACCTAGAATAGACCAAAAAATTGCCAATGCTGGTTGCTGGTTACCAGCTAGATTTAAGCAAACATGAGAAAGTAAGATTCAAAGATGAAGGAAATGTTTACAGAGTGCTGCCTTAGGAGAGCACACTTCCCCCTGGCTTAACTCCAGTATCACTAAGGGAATGCTGTAATTGTTTAATCTTTCCTAAATGCGTCAATGTATTCATTTGAAATGATAAGTGTATTCATTTGATAAATGAATTTAGGCTAATGCTAATTGGACATGAACAAAAGAAGGTATAGCATAAAGTAGTGAATGATATATAATTTTATTTGGCATTTTTAACATAGCAGGCCTTTTTTTTTTTTTTTTTGAGACAGAGTCTCGCTTTGTTGCTCAGGCTAGAGTGAGTGCTGAGTGCCGTGGCGTCAGCCTAGCTCACAGCAACCTCAAACTCCTGGGCTTAAGCAGTCCTACTGCCTCAGCCTCCGGAGTAGCTGGGACTACAGGCACGTGCCACCATGCCCGGCTAATTTTTATATATGTATATTAGTTGGCCAATTAATTTCTTTCTATTTTTTTATAGTAGAGACGGGGTCTCGCTCAGGCTGGTTTTGAACTCCTGACCTTGAGCAATCCACCTGCCTCGGCCTCCCAGAGTGCTAGGATTACAAGCGTGAGCCACCGCGCCCGGCCTATATAGCAGGCCTTTTTAGCAGTAATGATGGGTAGAAGAAAAATCCCATGGGAAAAGAATATAAATTATTGTTTCTTTGTGGAATGAAACATAAGTAGTTGTACTGTAATGTAAATTACTATTTTTCATTTTTTTCACACTTTTGATAATGAAATACTGGTAATATCAGCTTTTATAATACAGTCATGTGTTGCTTTAACAATGGGGATACATTCTGAGAAATGCATCAAGAGATTTTGTTGTTGTGTGAACATCACAGAGTATACTTAAACAAAGCTGGATGGTATAGCCTGCTACATACCTAGGCTATATGGAATGGCCTTTTGTTCCTAGGCTACAAACCTGTACAGCATGTTACTGTACTGCGCACTATTGGCTATTGTAACACAATGGTAAGTATTTGTGTATTTAAACCTATCTAAAAAAAAAGATAGGTTTTTCTATCATAGAAAAAGTACAGTAAAAATATGGTCTAAAAGATAAATGGTAGACTTGCATAGGGTACTTACCACGAGTGGAGCTTGCAGGACTAGAAGCTGCTCTGAGTGAGTGAGTGGTGAGTGAATGTGAAGGCCTAGGGCATTACTGTACACTACCGTAGACTTTATAAACACTGCTCACTTAGGCTACACTAAATTTGTAGAAAAATATTTTTCTTTCTTCAATAATAAATTAACCTAGCTCACGGTAACTTTTTTACTCTATAAACCTTATTTTTTTTTAACTTTTTTACTCTTGTAATAACACTTAGCCTAAAATGCAAACACATTGTACATCTATACAAAAATGTTTTCTTTCTTTGTATCCTTATTCTATAAGCTTTTTCCTATTTTTAAATTTTTTGATTTTTTTAAAGCTTTTTAAGCTTTTTTGTTAAAAACTGGAACACAAACACAGGGTCAGGATCATCAAGGCATTGGTAGGCAATAGGAATTTTTCTGCTCCATTATAATCTCATGGGACTACCATTGTATATTTGATCTGTCATTGACCGAAATGTTGTCATGGGACACTTGACTGTACTCTGATATAGATTTAGACCGTCACTTTCCAGCCTTTTAAAAAAACTAGTTTCAGGCCGGGCGCGGTGGCTCTCACGCCTGTAATCCTAGCTCTTGGGAGGCCGAGGCGGGCGGATTGCTCAAGGTCAGGAGTTCAAAACCAGCCTGAGCAAGAGCGAGACCCCGTCTCTACTATAAATAGAAAGAAATTAATTGGCCAACTGATATATATTAAAAAAAAAAAAAATTAGCCGGGCATGATGGCGCATGCCTGTAGTCCCAGCTACTCGGGAGGCTGAGGCAGAAGGATCGCTCCAGCCCAGGAGTTTGAGGTTGCTGTGAGCCAGGCTGACACCACGGCACTCACTCTAGCCTGGGCAACAAAGCGAGACTCTGTCTCAAAAAAAAAAAAAAAAACAAAAAAAAAACAAACTAGTTTCAAAAGAGTTGTTCTAAGTTTTATGTCTTTCTCATTCATACTTTTCCCAAGGCAGATTTAGTAGTTTTACATTTTGGAGACTTTCGGCTGCTTCAGGCTGAAAGTAGTTGTGAGTATACCAGATATTATAATACACAATTGAGAATGAAATTTGCCAGGCCCCACAATGGGAGTACTGCATGATCAGTCAAAATGTTTTCTTAATATGATCTACGTTAAGTTAATTTCTGGAAAGAGATGATGATGATGGTTAGAATGTTAAACCTCAACAGTAGGGTCAAATTTGCTATGTGGTTTCTGCTTCAGTCTCAAGGAGGCTGAAAAGGTGAATTTTTCTGACAATATATTTTGCTTCCTCAACACAGGATAGCTAATTGGCTTTATAATATCAGTAATATGAACAATCCATGCTATTCAGATGTATTAATGTTTGTTTTCAGGAGGCGAGCATTTTAAAGGTAACTTGGGGGAAAAAATCTTACATGTTTTGTGTGTTAATTTCATAAGTTGCAATGTAAGTATTACTGCAGTAGGAAAATACTGTAACAATTGGTTGTGAAAACTACTAATTTTTTTTACACCTAATTTTTAAGTAGTTACTCAGGGAAAAAGATTAATACATACTACATATATTAAGTGGGAATAAGTCACACAAAGAAGGAAAGCCAACAAACTTATCAGCAAACAATTGATATTTAATGGAAAAAAGTTGGCTTTTAGAGATGGTGATGCAGTTTACTTTTATTGGTCCCCTGCCTGCAATGCATTCTTCAAAATTGTCTTTGGTATTCTTGGCTCTTTGCTTTTCCATGTGAATTTTAGGATGAGCTTGTCAAATTATACCCTGTTCCCCCACCCAATTTTTAGCTACTATGAACAAAGCTTCAGAAAACACTTGTACAAGTCTTTTTGTGAACATGTACTTTCATTTCTCTTGAGTAAATACTTAGGAATGGAATTGCTGGGTCATAGGGTATTTGAGGGTGGCAACCTTTTTCTGTTTGGATAGTGAATATAATTACCTGGATAATAAATATATTTTAGACTTTGCAGGCTCCTATGATCTCCATTGCATATTCTTTTTTTTTTTCTTACAACTGTTTAAAAATGTAAAAACTATTCTTAGTTTGAGGGCTATGCAAAAACAGTCCTTGGGTTGGATTTGGCCTTTGGGTAGACAGTATTTTGCTGACCCCTAGAATAAATAAATAGATGTTTAACTTTATAATAAAGTGCCAAACAGTTCTCTGACATGCTTGTATCATATTATACTCCCACCAGAAATTGTCCTTGCCAACACTTGGTTTTATTAGTCCTTTTCATTTTTGCTATTCTAGTGGTTGTGAAGTTACACTATCTCACTGTGCTTTTCATTTTAGATTTCCCTGATGAATATTCATGTTGAGTACCTTTTCATGTTATTGGCCATTCATTTATATTTTTTTCTAAAGTGTTCAAAGATAATGAAAAAATTAAAAAAGTAGAACAATGAATAACAGTATAACCTTCATCTAGATTCACCAGTTCTTAACATTTTTGCAATGTTTGCTTTATATCTCTATCCATATTCATATTGTGTGTGAGTCCTTTTTTTTTTTGTCTAAACATTCTGAAAGTAAGTTATAGACATTGTGGCATTTCACCACTAAATACTTCAGCATTCATCTTTTAGAAATAATGATGGTTTTCTACATATCTGTAACACCTTATGAAAGCTAAGAAAATTACCAGTTATTCTATAATATCACCTAACATGCTACCATAATAAGGTTTCTCCAGTTGTCCTTAATTGTCTTTTTTTTTTTGAGACAGAGTCACATTCAGTTGCCTGGGCTAGAGTGCTGTGGCATCAGCCTAGCTCACAGCAACCTCAAACTCCTGGGCTCGAGGGATCCTTCTGCCTCAGCCTCCTGAGTAGCTGGGATTACAGGCATGTGCCACCATGTCTGGCTAATTTTTTCTATATATTTTTAGTTGGCCAATTAATTTGTTTCTATTTTTATTAGAGACAAGGTCTCGCTCTTGCTCAGTCTGGTTTCGAACTCCTGAGCTGAAACAATCCGCCCGCCTCAGCCTCCCAGAGTGCTAGGATTACAGGCGTGCCTAATTGTCTTTTGTAATATTTTTCTTTGATCCACAGTCCAATCAAGGTCATGAATTACCTATTATTACACCTCTTTACTCTTTCAATCTAAAATGGTGTTCTGACCCTCCCTCCTTTTTTTCATCATTTTGGCATATAGATGTTCTGAATTTGTCTGATTATTTCCTCATGAAAAGATTCAGAGTAAGTATTTTTAATAAGACTACTTTGTAAGTGATGATATTTCTTATTGTATAATATCAAGAGGTTCATAATGTTGGGTTGTTCTTTTGGTTATACTGTGTGATCATTTGATCTTACCAGATTTATATACTTTGGATGTTTGTCCCCTCCAAATCTCACATTGAAATTTGATTCACGGTGTTGGAGGTTGGACCTGGTGAGAGGTGTTCAGATCGTAGGGGTGAATTTTTCATGAAGGACTTGGTGCCCTCCCGCAGTAATAAGTGAATTCTTGCTTTAATAGTTCACGCAATAGCTGCACCTCTCCTCCCCACCCCTTGCTCCTTCTCCTGCCATGTGACACATCTGCTCCCTCTTCACCTTCTGCCTTGATTGGAAGCTCCCTGAACCCCTTATCTGAAGCAGGTGTTGGCACCATCCTTGTATAGCTTGCAGAACTATGAACTGAATAAACCTCTTTTTTTTATAAAGTACCCAGCCTCGGGTATTTCTTTATAGTAAAGCAAAATGGACTAACACACAGGCCTTTCCATTATAATGGTGCATTTTTTTCTTTTTTACCTAAATACTTTTGGGGATAAATCTTTGAATCCATGCGAATATTTTGTCCCTCAACAACCTCTCATCTAATATTTTGTACCAATAATGAAAATTGCCTTACTCAGTTCTTTTAGTTGTATTTGTCTTCTTTGCTGTCTGTTTAGAAATTTGTTGGTTTGCCGTTCCTTTTCGAATCTGCCTGTTTTTTTCCTTATATATTGAGTCCTCCTTTCATCTCTTATTCATTTGTAGTATATTTATTTGAAAGGCTTTATTATATTGTATTATTTAAAGTTTGTGGGTGTTTCTATTCCTGATTCTTCCCCATAGTGTACTGTTTCTCATGTTTACATTTTGGCTTCTGACCTCATATTTGCTATCTTTATTGTTGAATTCCAAGACAGTTTGGGTTACAGATATGGCCTGGTAGGCTGGGTGTTACGTTTGTTTCTTCCAGCCCCTCCAGAATATCACTGATCTGAAGCTTGCTAAATTATGAAGATAGTGGGAAGAACAAAATGAGATTACATACGTCTGTTGAATAGGCCCATGGTGTCTGATTTTTAAAGATATTTTCCTTTACTTTGACCACACAGACTGGTAAAGTGTTTTTTCCCTCCCTATTTGGTAGATTGATATCACAACTCCCTTTTACTGAGAATGTAATCTTTGAGTGTCCTTGCTTCATGTAGGTGGTTCTCCTTCAAATCTGCAACTCAGAGTCTGATTCCTTTCTCTGAGAGTTAAAACCCAGTCTTCTAGATTATTGAAACCCTACCTTTATTCTCCATGATTGGCTCTTGTGGATACAGTCTGATTTTTAGCTTCCTCTTTTTTTTTTTTTTTTAAGAGACAGTGTCTTGGCTATGTTGCACAGACTGGAGTGCAGTTGTGTGATCATGGTGCACTACAGCCTTGAACTCCTGGGCTCAAGTGATCCTCCTCCCTCAGCCTCCCTAGGAGCTGGGACTACAGGCATGTGCCACCATGCCCTGCTCACTTCCTCTTTGTTTTTCATCCCTTGTAGTTTTTTATAAACCAAGCTCTTCATTTCAAGAATGTTTGTTATATTTAATCTAGAATTTTAGGTGTTTCTAGGGGAGGATTTGCAGGTGGTTATCTAGTTGGTTTATGGTTGGCTTGCCTTTAATCAGTATGGCATACTATTCTCTGCTGAGGAAATTCTCTTACTTTCTTTGAGAAATAAAGGCTGATCTAGAGCAGTCTTAAAGTCAGACTTTCCTCAGGAAAACAGTTAATTTATAATGATGAGATTAGTGGAATCACATCCAGTGGATGAGGCCAGAGGGAAGCTGTTTAAAGTACTCCAGTGGGAAGTGGTGAGGACAGGAAAAAGCAAAATGAAAGTTAAGCCTCTTTTTAAGTCATGACTTATCTTTTATGTTTCATTTTCCAGGCTGTAGGAAAGCACACTTATTATTCTTTGGGAAGATTTGTGGATTAATGGTTTATAAAGAGAAGTCAGTCCAAATGCAAGAATATATCTAGCTAGGATTTTGATTGAGATTGTGTTGTGTCTATAGATCATTTTGGGGAGTACAGTAGTCTCAGCATTTTTAAGTCTTTCTATCCATGAACATGTGATGGCCTTCTGTTTATTTAGGTTGCATCACTTTCTTTAACAGTGTTTCATAATTTTTGAGTACAATTTTTGTACTTTGTTGCATTCATTCCTATGTATTTTGTTTTTTTTGATACTAAGTGGAATTATTTTCTTCATTTCAATTTTTCATTGTTAATTGCAAGTGTATAGAAACAATTGATTTTCATATGATGATTTTGTATCCTGCAACCCTGATGATCTTGTTAATAATAGTTTTTTAGTGGATTCCTTAGTATTCTCTATGTAAAATCATGTCATATGAATAGAGAGTTTTACTTTTTTCCATCTGGATGCTTTTTATTTCATATTCTTGCCTAATTTCCCTAGTTTTAATAATGTTGAATAGACATGGTGAGGGCAGGTCCTTGTTTTGTTCTTCATCGTAGAAGGAAAACATTAAGTATTTCACCCTTAAGTTTGATTTAGGCTCTGTGATTTTCATAGATTTGCATTATCAGATGTGGGAAGTTTACTGCTATTCATAGTTTGTTGAAGAGTTCTATTGTTAATGGGTATTGCAGTTTTCCAGATGTTTTCTCTGTGTCTACAAAGATGATCATGTGGTTTCTGCCTTTTGTTTTATTGATACATTATATTAATTGATTTTTGGTTGTTTAGCCAACCTTGCATTCCCAGGAAAAATCCCACTTGGTCATGTTGTATATTCCTTTGCATATATTGCTGGATTCAGTTTGTTGGTATTTTGTTGAGAATTTTTGTGTCCATATTTATTAGAGATACTGGTCTGTCATTTTCTTTTGATGTCTTTGCTTGGTTTTGGAGTTAGAGTGAATCTGGCCTCCTGAGTTGGAAAGTTTCCTCTTACCTTTTATTTATTTATTTATTTTGAAATGTTTGTGAAGAGTTGATATTAATTTTTCTCTAAATGTTTGATACAATTCTTCAGCAAAGCCATTTGAGTCTGGGTTTCTCTGTGGGTAGTTTTTGGTTACTAAATCTGTCTCTTGTTATAGGCTTATTCAGATATTCTATTTCTTCTTTAGTCAATGTTTATAGTTTGTGGTATTCTAGAAATTTGTCCATTTATTTCATCTATGTTATCTATTGCTTGTTGTCTATTGGTATATAGTTGTTTACAGTATTTCCTTGTTGTTTTTATTTCTGTAAGGTTAGTAGTAATGTCTTTTCTTTCATTCCTGAGTTTAGTAATCTGAGTCTTGTCTTTTTTGGTTTTTTTTAGAGTCTTGCTTTGTCACCTGGGCTAGAGTAACACGGCATTAGCCTAACTCACAGCAACCTCAAATTCCTGGGCTCAGGCGGCGATCTTTCTGCCTCAACCTCCTGACTAGCTGGGACTACAGGCGTGCACTACCATTCTGAACTAATTTTTTTTATCTGTTTTTAGTTGCCGGGCTAATTTTTTTCTATTTATAGCAGAGAGGGGGTCTCGCTCTAGCTTAGGCTGGTCTTGAACTCCTGACCTCAAGCGATCCTCCTTCCTCAGCCTTTCAGAGTGCTAGGATTACAGGCATGAGCTACCGTCTTAGATATTCAGGCAGCTCTAACAGAATACCATAAATTGGGTGGCTTATAAGCCACAGGAATTTATTTCTTACAGTTCTTTAGGCTGGGAAGTTAAGATCAAGGTACTGGCAGAAGGAACCCCCACTGGTGAGGGTCCCTTCCTGGTTTTTCTACGGAGCTGGCAGCCTTCTTGCTGTGTCCTCACATGGTGGAAGGAGAAAGATCTTTTTGAGGTATCTTTTATAAGGGTGCTAATCTCATTCATGAGGTCTCTGTCATTACTATTATTTAACAGCAATCTAGAAGTGCTAGGTAACAGAGTTAGGCAAGAGCTATAAAATGGACAGGAAAGGCAAAAATAAGATTTTGTTGAATTTCTAGTTATACTGTGGACTGAATTAACTCTTTAGTAACAGCAAGAGAAATCTCTGGTTGGTTAAAACATAAATAAATCGATAAAGTTCATACATATAGCAATAAGAGAGAAAATATAACTTTAAAAAATATAATTGTGGGCCGGGCGTGGTGGCTCACGCCTGTAATCTTAGCATTCTGGGAGGCCAAGGTGGGCGGATCACTCAAGATCAGGAGTTCGAAACCAACCTGAGCAAGAGCGAGACCCCATCTCTACTATAAATAGAAAGAAATTAATTGGCCAACTAATATATATAGAAAAAATTAGCTGGGCATGGTGGTGTATGCCTATAATCCCAGCTACTCGGGAGGCTGAGGCAGAAGGATTGCTTGAGCCCAGAAGTTTGAGGTTGCTGTGAGCTAGGCTGACGCCATGGCACTCACTCTAGCCTCGGCAACAAAGCGAGACTCTGTCTCAAAAAAAAAAAAAAAAAAAAAAAAAAATATATATATATATATAATTATGGAAGTGATAAAACACTACATAATGTGAATGGTAAATGAAATGTTTAGGACTTATATGAGGACTTTCTGTTTTTGTGTATGGAAACTGAATATTTTTTTTTTTTTTTTTGAGACAGAGTCTCGCTTTGTTGCCCAGGCTAGAGTGAGTGCCGTGGCGTCAGCCTAGCTCACAGCAACCTCAAACTCCTGGGCTCGAGCGATCCTTCTGCCTCAGCCTCCCAAGTAGCTGGGACTACAGGCATGAGCCACCATGCCCGGCTAATTTTTTATATATATATCAGTTGGCCAATTAATTTCTTTCTATTTATAGTAGAGACGGGGTCTCGCTCTTGCTCAGGCTGGTTTTGAACTCCTGACCTTGAGCAATCCGCCCGCCTCGGCCTCCCAAGAGCTAGGATTACAGGCGTGAGCCACCGCGCCCGGCCGGAAACTGAATATTTTAAATGCTAGTTATTCCTAAATTACTCTGTTCATTTTTCTATTAAATCTTAATATATAACAACATAATTTTGGGAGGAGGGAAATTGACAAAAGAGTAAATATAGAAGAATGGCTTAGAAAATTTTGAGGAAAATTGACAGTGGGAGTAGCCTAACATAATAAAATACTTTATAAAATAGCAATACAGGAGAGGTCTATGGAACAAATTCTTTAGATTTTAGGCAGAGGGATGATATGAGAGGATTTTTTGACTTAAAGAAGGCCTTATTAATATTTTGACTTAGAAGACTGGAGAGATACATTCTAGAGTTATCTGTCTGTAATTTAATGTGATGTTAGGTAGTCCCAGAGAAGATGAGAAATGTAAGGAATAAAAAACATTTTTCTTCCCCACCCCCGGCATGTGTCTCTTGGTATAGAGAAATGTTTAATGGCTTTAGTGAGTAGGATTTTGTACATGGGCA
This sequence comes from Microcebus murinus, assembly GCF_040939455.1. Classification (NCBI taxonomy): domain Eukaryota; kingdom Metazoa; phylum Chordata; class Mammalia; order Primates; family Cheirogaleidae; genus Microcebus; species Microcebus murinus. The sequence goes on along the minus strand of NC_134116.1, from coordinate 17,011,187 downwards.
GGCGCATCCCACTGCGTTAGTTTGGTGAGTAGTGGGAGCAAAGAATGGAGGCTTCAGAGATTGTTGGTACTTGTATTCCTCAAATTGCTTGTTAGATAACATTCATTCATTTCTGTTTTAAGTGTAGAGAGTAGTATGCTGTCTCACAAAAAATAGTAAAATATATTGTTACATTTTTATCAAACCACTAAAATTAGGGTTTTGATTTCTTTTTTTAATCAGCTCTTATTAGGTAAAATGAAAAGGTTTGAGAATCTTCCTTTCCAATGAGGAAAATGATTCTTTACTTCGACTTTGACTATATTTCCTACCTACACTCCTACATTGAATTTATCAATGTGTATTTTGTTGCTTGGTCTGTGTACAGTCAGTCACATTGGATTTAAATGAGAAATATCTGATATTTCCTGTGTTGAAACAAGAACCTGAAATCAGGAAAGGATTCATTGTGACTCACATCTTACCCAGGCAGCCTGCTGTTTAAAGTATGATTCCTGGTGTGTACTGTAGTCTCAACCTCAGGATTCCATAATGAGATTGAGTGGGGCTTCCTGTGAGCTCTGGGGTGATTGACAGTAAGGTGAGGGCAATCATCACTTTTCATGCCTACCCTTGATAATATTTCCCTGCTGTCTGGGGAAGGACTGAGGACAAATAGGACTTCGTGATGTCTAAGTAATTAATGTATGTTGGTTCCAGCTGAACAAACTGAAGGGTAATGATCAGGTAAATGGAGATGGAATACATTAATGTAGGCTAAGGTATAAAAGACCTTAGGGAAAAACTTATCAAAATTTTATGGGGTTGGAATATATTTTATTTCTTTTCATATTTATATATATACCTTTGCATATATGTATTTATCTATTTGTATCTTTGTTAGTGTATCTTAAGTTTTGTCCTAGATGTATATAGAGAGGAAAGTAATTTAAATGTGAAAGCCTCAAACATTTATTTTTCTTGTTTGCATGATTTTAGGATATTTTCATACTTTTTCTATTTGGAAAGAAGTTCTTAATTAATTTTTTAAAAAAAATTTTACAAAATTTTTTAATGGAGTTGTTTGTAGCTGATGCTATCACTGATCCTCAAATAGGAATAAATGCTTATGATCAGACTTGTAAAACTTTTTTGGGGGTGTTAACTGAAAAATACCAGATGAGCTTGTGTGTGTGTGTGTGTGTTTGTAGTTGAAATGGTTATTTAAGAAACATTTTCTTAAATTGAGTTTACTAGTAAAGGATATTTTAAGATGATGGCTGTTATGGTCCATGTTTCCAAGTTGGTCTTAATTAGGTGAGAAACATTTCCAGACATTTAGATTGCAAGAGAAATCTATATGATTCTTAATTTATTCTTGCAAAAAATATTTATAGTTGTCATCCTTCAATGCAAAGTTTCCTTATCAACAACATAAAGCCCCATGGCAAAGCCTCTGAAAAGTGACTATAATACTCCATTTAATCGGAAGGAAAGAATTGGTTTCAATAATGTGGTTTTGAATCTTGGAGTCTGGTAATTAGGTAATCAAAGGATTTTTAAATGACATACTTGCTTAAAACTTGCTATTGCTCACTTTTCTCATAGAACTTAGCCTTTAGTAACTTTTTCAGAGTAAGAATACAATGTGTCTACCTATGCAAATTTAAAACACTACTTTTCAGTGAAGAATTAATCAGGGGAAGCAAGCATTTAAGATGTTTAGACATTTCCTTTTCTTTGCTTTTATTGTCATTGGAAGAAGTTATTTTGCAGAAACGGTATACTATATCAATTTTAAATGTTTTGATTATCTTTGGCTTGGCTAAATTACTTTCTCTGCATTTTTGGGTAAAATGGAATAGGATAGGATTCCTGGTAGGAATTTGTTCACATTAATATGGCTCATCAGGGACATTATATTTAATTGGAGATCCTGCAGTATAGTAGCAGGAGGCTGAAGAGAATTATTTAGCATTAGCAATGGCTCGTCTGGGAGTTGTGCACTAATCAAGGCGCTGGAGTGTTAGCGGTGGGGATGATGGGAATTATGACGATTATGACATGTAAGCATGTCTGTGTGCGAACTGGACAGGCAATGAGTTAATCAAGAAGTATATTAAATGGCTCCCATGCTGATTCATTATTATCTACCATAGTGCCTGTCAGGTTGTGTATTTAAAAAATACAATTATTGCTGAATTCAATATGTGTATGAGATGAATTTAGTCATCATTCTTTGCTTTTCAATAAAATAACCTCAAGTTACCTCATACATATAAAAATAGAAAATTGTGTCATCTGTGCCAACCATGTGATTTGTGTTTTAAAGAACAATATCTCATTTTTAAAAACATACTAGAATAAACCTTTCATTTCAGATTGATTTAAAAATTTGTTTGCTTTGCCTTTTCATATATTCATTGTAAATATTCTTTGGCTTATTTTAGACTGCATAGGTTTGGGTTCAAAAATTTATGTGTCTTTATTTTTTGAGATACAAAAATAATTCCAGCGTTTCAGAGAGAAATTAATATTTAACACGTGAAGCTACAGACCAATCAAAGCATGAATCTTTCCACCATCAAAATGCTCCAAAATCTGCAGTGGGATGGAAGTCTTCTTTGCTATAGCAAGTGGTCTTTTTGTGCCAGGTGGAACCATTTTGTGTCCAGCATGGTTAGAGCCATATGTCAGGAAACTCTCAGTTAAAAATTCTAAAAATATACATATTTTGGGGAAATGGAACTAGTAAATTGAATTCCTTTTAGAAAATAAATTGAAATGCAGCATAAATCCATGAGCAAACTAGATTAAATCTGTAGGCAAATTTACAGTTACCGTATAGATGAACACAGTTTTTTAAAATTGTAAGCACTACCAAATTTAATCAAACTTTCTACCAAACTGTGACCTTTATGTATTAACTTAATTAAAGCAATATTATGGATAATACTTAAAGTGTTAACCTGTGGGTGGTGGTTATTGAAACCCATTATCTGTGGAGTCAGTGTTAGTGGTCAGCAGCGTCAGAAGTAAGCTTGCATCCAAGACCCTCTCATGGGTGCTGTGAGCTCAGTAGGTTAAATTGTCAAAAACCAGCAAAGCTTCTTAAAAGACTGATAGTTTGAGCCCCCTGGAGTTAAAGGTGATCTAGTCATTCCAGTTAGGAAGGTGTATGACTGACTTTATTAGTCAGGCAAAAATTATATTTAGACAGGAAAAAAAGGATTATCAGTATCTTCATGTATAAGTTATCTTGTATGTGTTCATGGGTCTTTCTATTTAACTTGAATAAAACATTCCAACATTTTTAATCTATGGAAAGTGATTTGTGAATTTTTTCCTTTATAAAATAGAAGGGGATGTCCCAAGACCGTCTCAATTCTTTGTTAATAAGAACTTTGTCCTTTGACTACACTAAAATTTTAAATTAAGAACAAACAGTGAAATATTTTGAGCATATATTAATTTTGTTTTAAAATTTCTGGTGAATTTAAACAACATATTTTAAAGGGAACTATGTATTTCAATGTAATTAGTGCCTAGTGGTATACAGTACCTAATCGTGGATTTATTTTTCTCTAAGCATCTATTTAAGAAGGATTGGAAACACTATCTTACTGAAAAGGCATACTTTTAATAAAAGATGTGAAAATACACCTTAACTTTATTCTGATGTTCCAGTGTTTATAAGGCCATGACTTATATCTTTACAGCCACCACTCATTTCAACTTCTTTGGAAGGAAAGGACATGATCATTCTAAGTAATACCTATCACTTTTTTAGTATCTATGATGTATTAGAAAAGCACATAATTATGTAAGGGGAGTATTACTGTCACCATTTTAAATTGAGAAAATTGGGGCTCCACGATATAAGATGGGTTGACAAAGATCATTTAGCTGGTAAGTAGTGAGCTAAGATTTGAATTATGTGAGATTCCTAAGTTGTATTGTTTCCATTGTGCACAGTGCTTTCCATACTAAGTATAAGGAAAAGTCTCCTTCCTCCCCAAAAGAAAGTGAAGTTTGTTACTTTGAAGGCTGTTTTTACTAGTGTCTGTTGTGGGACAGGTGCTATGGTTTGTGCTGGAATTAGAAGAGTGACCAGAAACAATATGATTTCGGCTCTTATGCCACTGAGAGTTTAGTGGTAGAGACAGATAAAGACTTAATAAAACATATAAATCAATAATTACAAATTGTGGTAAGTGTTATGAGGGAAACAAGTTATTGAGAGAGAATTCTGGGAGACTCTTCAGGGAAATTCTCTTTAAGGGGGTAAAATGTATGCTGAGATTGACGGATACAAGGAAATCAGCCACCAGCTAGGCAGTCAGCTCGGTAGACAAGACTGCATGTACAAAGGCCGTGAGCCATTCGTCATCTTCTGTCCTCAACAATCTAACCTTCTTGCTAAGGTTACCAGGAACTTTCTCATGTTAAATCTTTTTTTTTTTTTTGAGACAGAGTTTCACTTTGTTGCCCAGGCTAGAGTGAGTGCCGTGGCGTCAGCCTAGCTCACAGCAACCTCAAACTCCTGGGCTCAAACAATCCTCCTGCCTCAGCCTCCTGAGTAGCTGGGTTACAGGCATGCGCCACCATGCCCGGCTAATTTTTTCTATATATTTTAGTTGGCCAATTAATTTCTTTCTATTTATAGTAGAGATGGGGTCTCACTCTTGCTCAGGCTGGTTTCGAACTCCTGACCCCGAGCAATCTGCCCGCCTCGGCCTCCCAGAGTGCTAGGATTATGGGCGTGAGCCACTGCGCCTGGCCATCTCATGTTAAATCTAATGGACATTTTCCAGTCCTCTTCTATTGACTTCTCAGCGGTGTTTGACACTGGCCGTTACCCTTCCTCCAATACTCTCATCCTCTGGCTTTGGTGACATACTAATCTTCTGGTTTTCTTTGTACTTCTGTGGCTCTCTTCTGTGTTCTCTGTATTCTTGAATCATTATTCAAGGCTTCATTGGTGGGCTCTTTTTAATTTTTTTTTTTTTTCACTTTTCGCTTTCCCTGAAGGATCTCATTTTCTGTCACTTCTATTTCTGTAGTTATAATCAAATTTAGACTCCTAAATGTCTGTTCTCTCTCTCTCTCTGACATTTCTTTTCTTTCTTTTTTTTTTTTTTTGAGACAGAGTCTTGCTCTGTCGCCTAGGCTAGAGTGCCTTGGCATTAGCCTAGCTCACAGCAACCTCAAACTGCTGCTCAAGCAGTCCTTCTGCCTCAGCCTCCTGAGTAGCTGGGACTACAGGAATGCGCCACCATGCCCGGCTAATTTTTTCTATGTATTTTTAGTTATTCAGCCAATTTCTTTCTATTTTTAGTAGAGATGGGGGGGGGGTCTGGCTCTTGCTCAGGCTGGTCTCAAACTCCTGACCTTGAATGATCCTCCCACCTCAGCCTCCCAGAGTGCTAGAATTACAGGTGTGAGCCATGGTGCCCAGCCTCTCTCTGACATTTCTACTTGGATGTTTTAAAACTACTTCAAACCCAGCATGACCCACACTGAATGTTGATCCTCTTGGATTCCTTATATCTGAATCCTGTTGCAGAAGCACAAAACGTAGGAATTTATCTTCATCATTTTTCTCTTTCAATTCTCATTTCTAATCCATGAACAGGACTTTTTCATAAATAATTTTGGAATCTAGAATTTAGTCATATCTCTTCACTTAGTTATTACTTAGGAAGATGTTTTTAAATCCTTTTTCTTGTGAATCTTCTTATCTTTTCAGACTATTTGATAAAATTAATTTTATCCAGAGCAGTTTATCTGGAGTGAACTATTTATTGTTTCAGTTATTAGTTTTTTGGTTGTTTTCTTAGCATTAGATTTCATAATGTGTTTGAAATCTTGGTTCGTGGGCTCTTTCTTTGGTGAAAGTTTAAAATGTTTGCTCTTGTTCCTGTCCTCCTTTATCTTCTCCCAACCTCTAGGTTGCCATCCTTTCCCTTCCACTCTCTTTCCTGGTTTCACTTGTATCTCTGCCAATGCCCCTCTCCTTGACACTCATTTCTCCCTGACCAGTTTTGTGGTTGTCCGCACCTATATCCAGGTCTTATGATGGTGGTTTGGACACATGGCAGATTAGTCCCAGCAGCTGGTTCAGATTTTGGCCCTGAAGCTGTGTTTCTGCCTCCCTAAATCCACAGTCTGTAGGAGCTGTAGTCCACACAATGCTTGGTGCCCTCCTTTTCAGGCCTGGAGCAGCTCCTCCTCAGCTTGGTTTTAACCGTGACCCTCGCTCTCTTCTCAGTCTCCCACAAAACATTCTGTACTTTGCCTTTGGCATTTCCTGCTTCTGGAAGAACTAGTTTGTAGTTAGTATTGTTACCTGTCTTTCTTCTGTTTTGAGTTTGTGAAATGTTTACCATTTATTTTTTATTGCCTGTCTTTCTGGTTTTCTTTTTGGATTTTATTGTAATTGCTATACATTTGAAGCAGAAAGAGCTTTTGAGGTATGAACTCACTATGCGTTCTTTTTTTTTGTATTAAATTTATTTAAGTCTACAAAGACCAGAGAAAAATGCAAAATCTCAAAATTATGTTTTTGCTCAATTTCAAGCATCAGTTTGTCTAAGTTACCCACTTGGTGTCTGACTTGTGTCAACGGAAAAAAGCCAAACTCTGTAAAATAATTTTAAAGAGATTTATTCTGAGCCAAATTTGAGGACCATGACCTGGAGCCACTGCCAAGAGGCCTTGGCAAGTGGACTTGGTTGTGGCTGAGTTACAGTTTGGTTTTTATACATTTCAGAAACAGGGGTTACGGGTAAAGCCATCAATCAATACGTGGGAGGCATACATTGGTTTGGCCAAAAGGTGGGCCATCTCAAAGGGGGGGTGATGGGGGGGGCAGGGGGGCTTGCAGGTTATGGGTGGGTTTAAAGATTCTTCAGATTGTAATTGGCTCAAGACATGAAGCTTTGTCTAAAGTCTTGGAATGTTTCAATATAAACTGTTTACCAGAGATAAGCCACCATTTGTTGCATAAATTGAGGACCTGCAGGTTTGTCTTGCATAGCCTTAGGCCTGTTAATGGGTTACAAAGGAAGTCTCTAAGAAGGGAGGGGGGCATGATAAGGCAGGCATGTCTGACCTCCCTTCTCCTGGCAGGCAATTTTTGCTTTAGGATATTCCTTTGGCCATGAGGGGGTCCGTTCAGTCAGTGGGGGGGTGGTGGTGGTGGTGGTGAGCATTTTAGTTCACAATTGTTTGTTCTATGATTAGTTATTAGGTAGATTGGGACCTAATCTGTGCATCAGCACCACTCAGCACATCCAGGCATTGTTTTGCAAGCTCTGGATCTCTGGCTGCAACCAGACACTGACCTGACTTGGAACTGCTTCGTTTGCTCCTTGTTCCTACTGCTTCTATGTGGCCACAGTGGCAACTGCTAGGTTGGAGTGGCAAAGGGAGAAGTCTAGTAGGTATCTTTCAGGAAAATACAAGGCTGTCTGCAGATGGCAATGGTGGGTTTGTATCTGATTTATTCATCTGAATCGGAGCCTGTACTAAGGAAGAGAGGTTCTAACTCAAATAAATTAGATATAAATCCACTTTTGCTATCTATCTTCATTCATTTATTTAATAAATGCAATGCAAAGCACTCTTTACAGTGGAGAGTTTGTAAGTGTTCTAAGGGCAGGGCAGTTGTCTGTCTATATGGGACAGTGTTAAGCTCAGGTAAAAGTGCTTATAATTAGTATTTGAAAATGTCCTTTTTTATTTTTTGAGATTGGGTCTTGCTCTTTGCCTGAGCCAAAGTGCAGTAGCAACCTCAAACTTCTGGGCTAAACTGATCCTCCCACCTTGGCCTCCCAAAGTGCTAGGATTACAGGCATGAGCCACTTTGCCCAGCTGGAAATATCTTATTTTGTAGATGACTAAGTATTTAGTTGCTTCCAAGTCTTCCTTTGAATCAGTGACACATTAGTTTTGTTTCCAAGACTATACTGTATTCCCCAAATGGATATTAGATATTTTAGTAAAGGGGCCTTTATAATTAAATACAGGAAAGTCTCTTCAGTGAACTATTCTAATTAAGTGTTATGGATCCCTAGCCTGCACTGAGGAAACTCAGCTGGGATGTTCTACATGCGGTAGGGAAGTTCAGTTACTAAACTACACGACCTATTTGTGAAAATTTCATGTAATTTTTCTTTTCATTAAATGTGTCTATATACCAATTTTTTTACATTTAAAAATTTTATTTTTAGTTGTGTTAAAATATATGTAACTTTAAAATTTACCATTTTAAACCATTTATTAACAAAAGATCCTGAGCTCTGCGGGGTGGGGGGGAAGGGAGAGTTTTATTTTCTATAAAGAAAACAATCTGCAGATTGGGGAGGCACAGACTTTTCAGTCGAGTGAAAGTGTAAAAAAAAGGGTTTGGCTTAGGTAGGGGAAAGTTCCCCCTTTGGTTCTCAATCATGTCTGTTTATGCAAACAAAGGAGTCAAGCTTGTTCAGTTCTTACTGGTTGATATAATGAAGCCCTGATTGGTTGGCTTCCCAAGCCCCAAACCAGAAGTGCCTCTGTCAGATGTTTCTTCAGGGAAAGAGGAGAGGGAGGGAGAGGGAGGGAGAGGGTGTGTGTGTGTGTCTAGCTGCAATTTTTCTTGGCTCCAGGACCTAAGGCAGGATATTTGTCAAGAATTGCCTTTTCGAAGAGCAAAGGGCATGTGACCACTCTTCTCTGATCCCACCATGGCTCCTTGGATCTGTTACCTAAATTTGGGCATCTCTATTAGCCATGGGAGTCCATCTCCTTTAGAGAGTTTGGGGTCATATTTGCAGTTTCATTTCACACATTCTTAAGTGTACAGTTCAGTGGCATTAAGTACATTCACATTGTTTTTTTTTTTTTTTTTTTTTTTTTTTGAGACAGAGTCTCGCTTTGTTGCCCAGGCTAGAGTGAGTGCCGTGGCGTCAGCCTAGCTCACAGCAACCTCAAACTCCTGGGCTCAAGCGATCCTCCTGCCTCAGTCTCCCGAGTAGCTGGGACTACAGGCATTCGCCACCATGCCCGGCTGATTTTTATATATATATATATTAGTTGGCCAATTAATTTCTTTCTATTTTTATGGTAGAGACGGGGTCTCGCTCAGGCTGGTTTTGAACTCCTGACCTTGAGCAATCCGCCCGCCTCGGCCTCCCAGAGTGCTAGGATTACAGGCGTGAGCCACCGCGCCCGGCCCATTCACATTGTTTTGCGAGATGAAACGTTCTGGAGATGGATGGTGGTGATGGTTCCACATATAAGTTTTAAAATGATATGCTTTTTTTTTTTTTGCAGTATTTTAAAGTGTTGGAAAAGACTTATCTGTATTTTATTAGCTTGAATTGTATGGGGTTATAGGGAGTGACAGATACTCAGCTTTAACAAATATAGATGGAGTACTTATGTGAAGATGCCCCATGACTTTTGAAGTAGGCAAATGTGGTTCCTTTACCAGTGTGGCTTCCAGTACAGTGGTAGAAGCATATATTCTGTAATTATGTACAGTTGTGATAAGTAGTGCAATGGAAAATTATAGGGGTTTTGTAAGTGTGGAAAAGGAGGATCTGAATCAGTCTGGGGGAATCAGGGAAAGCTTTTTTTTGGTGAAATTTCAAGATATTATGGGCGTACAAACATTTTGGCTACATAAATTGCTTTTGTACCATTTGAGCCAAAGTTATAAGTGTGGCCTTCACCCAGATAGTGTGCACTGTACCTGTTAGGTGTGAATTTTCTGATTCCCCTTTCTCCCCCACCTGCTTTATTTCTGATAAATTTTCGTATGTGCACATAAGTGTTGATCGATTAGGGAAAGCTTTTTTGAGGAAGTAACACTTAAGCAGAGACCTGAAGGGTGACTGGAGTTAGGTGAAGGGTGGGATTGGGAGAAGAAAGTACTAGGGCAGAATAGAGGTTGATAATTTTGAGAAAATTAGATAAGACCAGTATATCCTTAAACAAGATGCCCACGGTATTGCTCATACTATTCACCTATATATAGTAGCGTTTGGTTTTTTAATTTTTTTAAATTTTTATTTTTTTTGTGACAGAGTCTCACTCTGTTGCCCAGGCTAGAGTGCTGTGGCATCAACTTTGCTCATAGCAACCTCAAACTCCTGGGCTCAAGCAATCCTTTTGCCTTAGCCTCCCGAGTAGCTGGGACTGCAGGCATGCACCACCATGCCCGGCTAATTTTTTCTATATATTTTAGTTGGCCAATTAATTTATTTCTATTTTTAGTAGAGATGGGGTCTCACTCTTGCTCAGGCTGGTTGTGAACTCCTGACCTTGTGTGATCCGCCAGCCTTGGCCTCCCAGAGTGCTAGGATTACAGGCGTGAGCCACCGTGCCCGGCCATGTTTGGTTTTTTAATTTTAGAAATTGTCCTACAGTAGAATAGACTTTTATTCTTTTGCATACTTATGTGAATTTTAACACATGTGTAGATTGTGTGACTACTATAATAGCACACTTGGGACACAGAGCAGTTCCATCACCCCTCAGACTTCCTTGTGTATCTTTTTGCAGTCATATCCTCCTTTACCCCGTTCCTGGCAACCGCTGAGGTATTTCCCATCACTATAGCGTTATTATTTCCACACACTGTATAACTTTTTGAGACTGGCTACTTTTACTCAACATAATGCTTTTGTGATTCATCCAAACTGTTGTGTGTATCAATAGTTTTTTTTTTTTTATTTTATTACTGAATAGTATTGCACTGTATGGTTATAAAGTTTATCCATTTACCCATTGAAGGAATTTTGAGTTTTTCCTAGCTTTTGACAATTATGAGTAGAAGTGTTCTAAACATTTGTGTAAAGATTTTTGTGTGAATATAAGTTTCTTTTTCTCTAGGGTAAATAGGAGTGGGATTGCCAGGTTATATGGTAAGCATGTGCTTAACTTTATAAAAAAGTGCCAGACTTTTCCAGAGTTGCTGTATCATTTTGCATTCCTACCTGGAATGCATGAGAGTTGGAGTGGCATCCTCTCCAACAGTTAGTATTGTTAGTATTTTTAATTTTAACCATTCTAATAATGTAGTGGTATCTCATTGAGGCTTTAATTTACATTTCCCTAATGGAAAATAATGTTGACCATCTTCTCATATGCCTATATGCCATTTGCCATCCAATATATTCTTTTCAGTGAACAAGTTTTGCCCGTTTTCTTTTTTGTTTTAAAAAGAGACAGGGCCTTGCTTTCACTCAGATTGGAGAGCAATGCTACAATCATAGCTCACTGTAAACTTGATCTCCTGGTTTCAAGTGATCCCCCTGCCTCAGCCTCCTGAGTAGCTGGGATTGTAGGTATGTGCTACCATGCCCAGCTAATTTTTCTTCATTTTTTTGTAGAGATGAGTTCTTGCTATGTTGCTCATGCTAGTCTCCAACTCCTGGCCCCAAGTGATCCTCCTACCAGCTTCCCAAAGTGCTGGGATTACAGGCATGAGCCACCGCACCTGACCTTTGCCTGTTTTTTAATTGGATTTTTTTCTGCTATTGAGTTTAGAGAGATCTTTATATAATCCAGGTACAAGTCCTTTGTCAGATATCTGATTTGTAAATAGTTTATTCCAGTCAGTAGCTTGTCCTTTTATCCTTTTAACAGTGTCTGCTACAGTTCAGAAGTTTTAAAATTTTGATAGTTTATCACTTTTTTTTCCTGTGGATTGTGCTTTTACTGTCATAAGAACTCTTTGCCTAATTCCAGGTCATAAAGATTTACTTCTTAGAGTTTTATAGTTTTGCCTTTTATATTTAGATATGTGATCCATTTAGAATTCATTTTTATATAAGATTTTGAAGTTTCTTTTTTTTTTTTTTTTGGCATATTGATATTGAATTGTCCCTACACCATTTGTTGAGAATGGTATATTTATTGTATTGCTTTTGCACCTGTGTCAGAAATCAAATGGTGTGATATTTGATATTTGTATGGGTCTATTTCTGGATTCTGTTCTTTTCAACTGATCTAAGGATCTGTCCTTGTGTCAGTACTACATTGTCTTGATTACTATTTCATGTTAATGGTCCAATTTATGTGTATAGAGTTATTCTTAGAGTTCCTTTATTATCCTTTTAATGTCTGCATAGTTTGTAGTGATAACCCCTTTTTCATTTTTGATATTGGTAATGATTTGTGTCTTTGTTTTTTTCTTTTGTTAGTCTTGTTAGAGGTTTATCAATTTTATTGATGCTTTTGAAGAATCGGCTTTTGGTTTGATTGAATTTCCTCTTTTTTTTTTTTTAATTTTACTTTTATCTTCTGTATTATTTTCTCCCTTCTACTTGATTTAGGTTTGTTTTGCTTTCTTTTTCTAATTGGTAGGATGGGAGCTTATATTATTTATTTGAGATATATCTTGTTTTCTTACATAACATTTAATACTATAATATTCTCTCTAAGCACTGCTTTAGGTGCAGTTTTTTTATATAATGTATTTTCATTTTGTTAAATTTAAACAAAGCTTGGTGTATTTTTCACATACACTTGAAAAGACTGTCATCTTCTGTTGTATGTAGTAGTGTATAAATGTCAATGAGATACAGCTGTTTGATAGTGTTGTCTAATTCCTTTATAATCATGCTGATTTTTCTACTACTAGTCTGTCACTGAGAACAGAATGTTGATGTCTCCACCAATAATTGGGTATTTGTCTTTCTCCTCTCAGTTCTGTCAGTTTTTGCTTTATGAAGCATTGTTGTAAGATGTGTATGCATTAAGGGTTACTGTATCTTTGTGGCGAATTGATCCTTTTACTATTATGCAGTGTTCTTCTTTATCCCTTATAAATTTCTTTGCTCTGAAATCTACTTTGATACTAATATAGGGATTCTAGCCTTCTTTTGTTTAGTATTTGCTTAATCTTTTTTCCCCCATCATTTTACTTTTAAACTACATATATCATTATTTTTGAGGTAAATTTCTTGTTAACAGCATATAGTCAGGTTATATTGTTTAAAATCATTTGATAATCTTTAAATTTGTGTGTTTATATTTAATATAATTATTGATATGTTTGGATTTAGGGCTACCATTTTATTATTTTCTATTTCTCTAGTTTTTTTCCTGATTCCTCCTTTGTGCCTTTTTTTTTTTTTTTTTGAGACAGAGTCTTGCTTTGTTGCCTAGGCTAGAGTGAGTGCCATGGCGTCAGCCTAGCTCACAGCAACCTCAAACTCCTGGGCTCAAGCGATCCTCTTGCCTCAGCCTCCCGAGTAGCTGGGACTACAGGCATGCGCCACCATGCCCAGCTAATTTTTTCTATATATATTAGTTGGCCAATTAATTTCTTTCTATTTATAGTAGAGACGAGGTCTCGCTCTTGCTCAGGCTGGTTTCGAACTCCTGACCTTGAGCAATCCGCCCGTCTCGGCCTCCCAGAGAGCTAGGATTACAGGCATGAGCCACTGCGCCCGGCCTGTGCCTTTTTTTTTTTTTTTTTTATATCATTTGAACTTTTAAAAGTATTCCTTTTTAACTTACTGTGTTTCTATCTTGTGGAGTTTTTTTTTTTAATGGTTACTGTATGGATTATATATACATACTTTTCATAGTCTATTTTGAATCCATATTTTACCACCTTTAATTGGGACATATGTCTTACCATGATGTAGATATATATCCTTTTGCTCTGCTTTAATGTTATGGTTTTCTTATATATTTTTTCTAATATACATTGAAAACCTCATCAGACAATGTTACGATTTTTACTTTGAACCAACATATTTGAATGAATATGTTTGAACTCAAGAGGGAAGAATATTCATTCAAATATTTATCACTTTTTTTGCCTTTCCTTCATGTTTCAAAGTTTCCTTCTAATGTTTTTCCCTTCTATATGAAGAATTTCCTTAAGTACTTCTTTTAGAGCTTGTCTGCTAGCAACCAGTTATCTTAATTTTCCTTCATCTGAAAATATCTTTTTTTTTTTTTTTTTTTTTTTTTTGAGACAGAGTCTCACTTTGTTGCCCAGGCTAGAGTGAGTGCCGTGGCGTCAGCCTAGCTCACAGCAACCTCAAACTCTTGGGCTCAAGCGGTCCTACTGCCTCAGCCTCCCGAGTAGCTGGGACTACAGGCATTCGCCACCATGCCCAGCTAATTTTTTCTATATATATTAGTTGGCCAATTAATTTCTTTCTATTTATAGTAGAGATGGGGTCTCGCTCTTGTTCAGGCTGGTTTCGAACTCCTAACCTCGAGCAATCTGCCTGCCTCGGCCTTCCAGAGTGCTAGGATTATAGGCGTGAGCCACCGCGCCCGGCCTTGAAAATATCTTTATTTCACTTTCATTCTTGGAGGATATTTTCATTGGAGATGGAGTATGGGGTTGACAGCTCTTTCTTTCCAGCACTTTAAAAATATTATGTCACTTCCTTCTGATCTCTGTGGCTTACAGTGTGAATCCATAGATCTTTGAGTAATTATTCCCTTGTAGTTAATGTATTGTTTTCTCTGTTTACATTCTGAATTTTTTTCTTTGTTTTTAATTTTTAGTGGCTTGATTATGATATGTTTGGTCACTAACTTCTTTTTGTTATCCTGTTTGGGGTTCACGGAACTTCTTGAATCTACGTTTATGTCTTTCACCAAACTTGGGGAGTTTTCAGCCATCTTTCTTCAAATATTTTCTCAGTACCTTGCTGTTTTTCTTTTTTATTCTTTTTCTCTGGTAACATATATGTTGAATCTTTTGTTATTGTTCCATAGTTCCCTGTTAATTTTTTCCAATCCTTTATTTCTCTGTTTCAGATTGTATATTTTCTGTTGGTCTTCATTTTTATTGACTCTTTCCCCCTGTCATCCTTAGTTTGCTCTGGAGTCCATCCATTACATTTTTTAAAAATGTGGTTATTGTATATTTCAGCTCTAAAATTTCTGTTGGTTCCTTTTTACAATTCTATTTCTCATACTTTCACATTTTCCATTTGTTTCCAGAGTGTTCACAATTGCTTGCTGGAACATTGTAGTAATAGCTTCTTTTAAGTCTTTGTCAGATAATTGCAATATTTTTGTCATTTCTGCCTTGGTGTCTGTTGATTTGTCTTTTCTTATGAGAGATTTACCTAGTTCTTGGATTGAGTTTTAACTATTTTGAGTATTATGTTATGACACATAATACTCTAAATTTTGTTTAAATCCTTTGGAGGATGTTGATATTTTTTATTTTAGTAGCAGTTGACTTGGTTGGCTTCATAGTGCACATTCTAGTCGTTTTTCTGTGGACTGTGGGCTTTTGTAATGCTGTTCAGATCTGTCCCACATATATGTCAACAATTCATCAATCTAGAATCTGTGGTTAGTTCAAGTAACCACAACTTTATTGCATCACTCTTCCACACTAGCTTCTTCCTTTCTGGTTCCTTAGGGCTTTTCTTTTCAGTCTTCTTGCTTAGAAATCTGAGGTTTTAGTTACCTTGCTCTGCTGTACACTTTTGTGTCTGTGGCTAGGCACTGAGCATATAGAGAGATTGAAAAGAACCCTGGGAGTTTTGCCACCCTCTTGGGACTGCAGTTTCATCAATTGGAGAATGCTCCTTATCTCATTGTTTTGGCTCCTCTAGGCCTCTGTTTCTGGCACTGCTGCAGTAGCCACAGAATTACTTGGGGGTTGGCACACAAAAGAATAGGGGGAAAGAAAAATATCTGGGAAATGAGATATCCATTGTGTTCTTAGTGTTAGGAGCTCCCTTTTCTGTTTCTCGAGTGAAATGTATAGGGCTTCTTCAGATATTCTCTCTGCCAGCGCCGTGCCTACTTTGGATATCAGGCTTTTTTTTTTTTCCGGCATATTATGGGGGTACAGATTTTAAAGTTTCAATAAATTACCCCCCTCCCCCCACAAGTCTGAGTTTCCAGGGATATCAGGCTTTATTGAGGTCAGGCAGGGGAGATCATGGAGGAAAAGAAAATGGTAAAACTCACCACTTCTTTACAGTAATTTGAATTTTGTTCTTTGATTTGCCTACTGTTTATTTTTCCAAAACCACAAATGCCTTCTGTTCAGGTTTCACAGCTACATGTAGTGGGACAGGGTAGAGTATGCTTACTCCAGCTTGTCTGGAATTAAAATGGCCTAGGGTGTATCTTGAAAGTCACTTAAAAACAAATGCAGGAAGGAATTTGATGTAGTTGAATGGGAGTGTTTGTATCCTATATAGTATACCATATAGCCTGTATCATGGTAAAGGTTTGGTTAGATAACAGAGGAAAAGAGGTTTTCATTATTGATAGCATTGCTTTATAAGCTTTATCTGAGGTTAGTGAGAGAGAAAGTGTTTATAGCTAATTGCTTGAGTGACTCAACTGCAGCAATGTATAGTTCATGTGGATGTTACTGTCTTCTCATAGGAGATAAACATTGAGACTCACTGATTTCCCAGTTAAAGTCTACTCTTTACCCTGGCATTCAGGATCCTTTCAAGTTCCCACTAATCTTTCTATTATTGTCTTCTCCCATTCTCATTATTTTCAAGCCATCTCACAGATTTCTAAATGGGCTGGGACCTTTCACATTTCCACAGTTTTGAATGTACTCTTTCTTTGTTGTTAGTTCCCTTCTCACTTTTTCTCTCACTTATTAGAAATCCAGTTTTATGATTCAATAACCAATTCTTTGTGAAACCATTTTCTATATTAGCAACTTGTACATATTCTTATTTATTACTTTTTATTGCAATTGGTGTAGAAGTCTGTCTTTTCTACTAGACTGGACCCCTGAAGTGGAGAGGACAGTGATTTATCATCTTTTTATACCCTGCTGTGATAAAGTATACCTGTGATAAATTTTTTTTTTTTTTTTTTCTGAGATGGAGTCTCCCTTTGTTGCCCAGGCTAGAGTGAGTGCCGTGGCGTTAGCCTAGCTCACAGCAAGCTCAAACTCCTGGGCTCAAGCAGTCCTCCTGCCTCAGCCTCCTGAGTAGCTGGAACTACAGGCATGTGCCACCATGCCCAGCTAATTTTTTCTATATATATATGTTAGTTGGCCAATTAATTTCTTTCTATTTATAGTAGAGATGGGGTCTCACTCTTGCTCAGGCTGATTTTGAACTCCTGACCTCGAGCAATCCCCCCCAGCACCTCCGCCTCCCAGAGTGCTAGGATTACAGGTGTGAGCCATACCACGTTGTGGCCCCTGTGATAAATTTTTGAATGGATCTGGGAAGGGAAAAGGAATTGTTCAGGGTTTAGTTAAAAGGATATGATGGGTGCAACATAGATTATTTGAATTGGAAAAGAGAGTGGAAAGCAGGGACAAATACTGTATAAATGGAATTAGGAGCTAATGATTTTGGGGAAAATGTTTTGATTACTTTGCATGTTAGCAATAATACTTGGATATTCATTTTCCTGGCCTTTTATTATATACAGTTTTTCTTTTGGTGAGGCATATGTTTTTCTCCAGTTCTTTCTCTTCAGACAGCCAGCTGCCACCTCTAATAAGGTAGGGTTTTTCTACCTTGTGCTGTCCAGATGTTCCTTTTAATTCAAATACATTTATTTACTGTTTTTCACAAAGGAGGCATGCCTATAGCTGCACCAAATATTCTTTCCCAAGCCAGCCAGACATTTGGATTTGGAGAAAATTTAACATTTGAAATAAAACACAAGCAGCTTCTAAGCCTTTTTGAACCATTTATTTTTTTTCCTTTCCCATTGCCAGGTAGGGTGTCTTTTTATCCATCTTTACAGTATATCCTGTCACAAATCTATTTCCAAAAATTAAAGGACTAATGGATCCTGAAATCTGTGAGATGAAATGAGCCTTCCTAAAGACTAGGGTCTATGTGCCCTTGTCCTTCTATGAAGCTGCTAAGTTTGCTGAAGTCATGCATGCTTCGGCTTTCATCTGATCATCAGCTGATGGCCTGGCATAGTGCATCAGGCTCCCTGTAAGAGGCATTGCCACAGGTGATGGGTCATGCTTCAACTTAGCAGGCAATTTGATCTCCCCTGACACATTTATGTGTTTTCCTACTTTTTGGATTCTCAATTTCCATGTTACAAGGGGATTTAGTTCCAGGGAAGGCAGGAGGTGATACACAGATAGCCTTCTTTGTCTCAATCCTGACATCCTTGCTATGTTTATCTGAGTGCAGTTCTTGTATATTCTCTAAACTAAGTCCCCAAAGAAGGACTTCTGTTCCTCTGTTCCTAGTAGCTGGATGGTAGCCAGGGAGCAGCAGGTGGATTCAATGAATGGCACAATCACTTTGGATCTTTAACTGTTGAGGTAATTATTTATTAGGCTTGGAATAGGGAGAAATAAATTGTTTTTGAGCTCCTTCAAAGGACAGCATTTCTTCTGTCTTTGGGTATAAAAGAATTTTGGGGGGGTGAGATGGAGAGAAGAAAGGATATTCATTCATTCATTCATTCATTCATTCATTCATTCATTTATTTATTTATTGAGACAGGGTCTTGTTCTGTTGCCTGGACTAGAGTGCAGTGGCATCATCATAGCTCACTGCAAACTCCTAGGCTTACATGATCCTCCTGTCTCAGCCTCCCAAGTAGCTGGGACCACAGGCACATGCCACTGTGCCTGGCTAAGTTTTCTATTTTTAATAGAGACAGGGTCTTGTTCTTCCTCAGGCTGGTCTCAAACTCCTGACCTCAAGCGATCTTCCCACCTCAGCCTCCCAGAGTGCTAGGATTACAGGCATGAGCCACTGTGCCAGGACTGTTTTTGAAGAGAACAGTCTTAAAAATAAGTTTTAACTGTTAATAGTAATTAAAAATAAGTTTTAACT